>NC_068926.1:62060000-62363030 GCF_023091745.1 Budorcas taxicolor
ATTTGAATATAAAATAAGTATTAGAGGAAACTAAGGAGTATATTCTTATTTTTAAAGTTATGATAATGGCATTGTGATTATATAAGAAAAGGTCCATATTTTTAGAGATGAGTAGTGTGGAGAAGGCAATGGCACCCCACTCCAGTACTCTTGCCTGGAAAATCCCATGGATGGAGGAGCCTGGTAGGCTGCAGTCCATGGGGTCATGAAGAGTCGGACGTGACTGAGTGACTTCACTTTCACTTTTCACTTTCATGCATTGGAGAAGGAAATGGCAACCCACTCCAGTGTTCTTGCCTGGAGAATCCCAGGGACGGGGGAGCCTGGTGGGCTGCCATCTCTGGGGTCGCACAGAATCGGACACGACTGAAGCGACTTAGCAGCAGCAGCAGCAACAGTGAAATATTCAGAAGTGGAATTTCATGATGTCTGGGACATGTTTAAAATGGAGTAAAAAAGAGATAGGTGGGTTAAACAAATTTGGCTATATCCGGATAATAGTTGAAATTGGTTGATGACTATATGAAAGTTCATTATACTATTCACAATTTTTACCTATGTTTGAAATTTTTCATCGTAAGATTAAAAAATTTTAAGCATCACCTGCCATTAATTTAGCAAATTCCAGCATACTGACTTGGGAAGCTAAACAAAGATACCTACCTGGCTTTCTGCTTATGATACTATCACAGAAAGGAACACTGTGTAGCCATTAAAAAGCATGGGGCAGGTCTGTGTGGACTGAAGTAAATTAATTTCCAAGTTACATTGTTTAGTATAGAAAGCTTGGTTCAGTGCACTGTGTGTAATCAATCACTGCCTACTGTGTGATAAAAATTGTGGTGGGCAGGTATGGATTCTCTCTGGAATTGGCCTTCTCCTATGATACTAGCTTTCCTCTCTCAGTGGATCATTCACCACAGCATATAAATACAGTAGAGGATATTCAGTCTTGAAAAAGCAGAACCAGCTCCCCTGACCCTCATTCTCCTCCACTTCGCTATCTTTGGTTCCCCTTTACAGCAATATGCTTGAAATAATTTGTTCTTACTGCTTTACTTTCTTCCCTTCTGTTCGCTCTTGAACCTGCTGCAGTCTCACCATGCCACCATAGCAGCTCTTCCCACGTTCCCCAGGGACTTCCACAATAGTAAATTCAAGGGCACTTCTCTTTTCTTTTTACTTGACCTTCTAGCAGTATTTAATATGATCTCACTCCCCCCCATTCTTGAAACTGTTTTCATTTGGACTTTGGGACACTCTTAGGGCTTCTCTCGTCACTGGTGTTTCTTACCCCCTGTCTTCCTAACCTCTCAACAGTCAAGGGTGCCAGGACCTATTTCTAGGACCCCTTCTGTCTACTCTGTCTGCTCGTACTCCCTCGTTGATCTCATCCTGTCTTATAGCTTTAAACACCTCTCTGTACAGATGATGCTCAATTTTGCTTCTCAGCCAAAACCTGTCCCTGAGGCTCTGCATGCATATTGATGTGGGTGGGTGTTTGTATATGCTCAGGATATGAGACTTTTCCAGTTGGAAGTCTGATAGTTCCCTCAAGCTAGATATGCCCTGTACCGAACTCCCGATTTTACCCCAGATCCGCTTCTGCCTCAGGCTCTCCCGTTTCACTTCATGACATCTGTGTCCTTTCAGTGCTGGCCAGAGACCTCTGTGTCCCTCTCTCTCCTCTTTTTCCTTCCCCGATTCCTTGCCCAGTCAGCATATATTGCCTGCTTTACCTTCAAAGTGTCTCCCAGCCCCCTTCACCTCTGTAAGAGTACTGTGTGATTTGGGGCTTCTGTCACTCCACTCCAGCCCCACCTGACCTCCTGGCTGACACGCAGGCACTAACGTGTTCTCCCTTCCAGGCCTTGTGCAGTGTCATCTGCAGATAAACAGACAGCTAGTTCTCTCTTTTTAGGTCTCTGCTCAAATATCATCTTATCAAAAAGACCTTTCTTACCATTCTTTATAAATTATTTTATGTAAAATATAATCCTGTCCCTCTTTGTCCCTTTTGCTTTGGTGCAGAATTCAGCTGTGACGGTACCAACATGTTGATCAGCAGGAAATACCTTATTCTTAATTTTAACCTTTTCCTTCAAGATTATAGAATAACCAAGGCATGGACTCTTTCTGCCTGATTTCATTACCTGTGCACTGGACACATCCTTGCTTGAGAATCTTCTATGACTCTCTTTTACCTTTTCAGGGCCCATGTTTTACATCTTCAGTTCTGTTTTGCTCTGAGACCTCTTCCTGTGCCCATGTGCTTTCTGTAAGCTGCTGTTCTTCAGATAGATTCAGTGACAGTTTTACTGCTGTTTTGTCTCTTTCTTAGGTCTGTTCTTAACTATATGGTCAATATAATAAGGGATGCACTAGGTGCCTCTCCCCCTTGAACTCCATCGGTTTATGATTTTCTTTAAATTATGATTCAGATAGCTGAGATGATCTTCATTCATTCAGTGTTAATCCAGTGCCTTGTCTGGGTAGCAGGGTAATAAGCCTTTGTTTTCTATCAGAGTGTGGGCAGTTAGTAAGAAAGGAAACACAAGAAGAAAATAATTTCAGCTATGGCAAATGCTGGGGAGAAAATAAAAGAGGGTAATGCGATAGAGAGTGAGGGGGTAGAGATGGCGAGCCACTCCGGTTTGCCTGGCAGAGAGGGCCATTCTGAGGAAGCACATTTGAGCTGAAATGAGAGTGATGAGAAGCAGCTATCTATCCTGCCAGAGACGGCAACCAACCCTCCCCATTTGCCAGGACCTGAGACGTTTCTTAGGACATGGACCGTTGGTGCTAAAACCAGGACAGTCTCAGGCAAATCAGAACTAGTCCAGTCCAGAAAGAGGGATCACCAAGTATAGGCCTAGCATGCAGGCATTTTAGAGGAGGGACAGAAGGCAGTGCCCTGAAAGTGTGGGGAGAAGGGGAAACCAAAGCACGGAGGTCAGTGGATGTTGGACCCCATGGGCCTTACCAGCCATTTGAGTTTTGTTTTAAATTTATTGGGAAGCTGATGCAGGGCTTCAGACAAGGAAGGACATAATTTTATTTTCATCTGTAAATGAATCTTTGGCTAATGTAGTAAAACATACGGGGTCAAAGTGGGGAGACCAAGTTGAGAGGCTGGATGGTCACTGGACTTGAGGTGGTAGCTTGGGCCAGGAAGGGAGCCAGAGGGAAGCTTCTTGTCATCACTAGCTGCGTGCTGCTTCTCACTCCTCCCAGGCGCGTCCCCCTCCTTTCAAAATCACTAGTAGCTTTTTCGTCCCAAAGAGATACTTTGCTAAGTATAGAGGTTCTCAGATTTACTATTTGGGCACCAAAGCTGAGTCCTCTTTGCTTCTCACGGGTGCTTTATCAGGTTTTCTTTTCAATATTTTCAAAGTACTTAAACACAATAGCATGACTTTCTTTTTCTTAATTTAGCCATTGTTTTTCTTATGGAGCCAGATTGGGCAGTGCTTTTGAATGCCAAGTGATTGATTTTTTAGTCTGGATGCCTTTGAAGGGTCATATTTAGAGTTGTGCAACATAAATAGAGCTACACTTGGTAAACGTGAATCTAGCTGAAGGGTGGGGGTAACACAGTGTGGGAAGATGTGGATGTGTTCAGTTTTAGGCGACAGAGGCTATTCCAGCCGAAGTGCTGGGGAGTGGGAGGCAGTTAGAAAAGTTGTGCTCAATCCCAGTAGCAAGGATGGGTCTGTATATAGCAATGTAGGAGTTGCCATGGAGAGGTAGCATTGGATTTGGGTCAGGACATGTGTGCATGCTGTCTCTTCAGTCGTGTCCGACTTTGTGACCCCATGGATGTAGCCCGCCAGGCTCCTCTGTCCATGGGATTTTCCAGGCAAGAATACTGGAGTGGGTTGCATGCCCTCCTCTTGAGTCAGGACACAGATCTGTTTATTCAGCAGAGCTTCAAGTATTTACTGTCTGCTTCATGAGTGCTGGAAATGAGACAGCAAACAAGGCAGGCAGGATCCTGGCTCTTGGGGAGCCAGCATTCAGCTAAGGTGGAGTGGAGGTAGAAGGTCAAATAATAAATAAATTAATGAGTAAGATCATTTCAGAGAATGGTAAGTGCTGTGCAGGTAACATGACTGGATGTTGTGCTCTGGCTTGTGGGGGTGAGTAGGAGAGGGTGGAGGGGATTCTTCTTTGGTAATCATGGAAAGCCTCTTTGAGGAGGTGACATTCTATGTAAGACCTAAATGATAGGAAAGAGCCAGGCACACACAGGAGGATCTAGGGACAGGGTGTTCCAGCAAAGGTTTTAGAACCAGAGGCGGGGTCTAATCCTAAGCAGGCTCCCGTTTAAGTAAGTGGAGATGGGAACCAGCAGATAAGAGGAGCACACAGAGGGCAGGAACTGTCTTGGCTTTGCTCATTAAAGGAGTCCCTTACACATAGGTACGTGTTCATGTTGAAAAGAAACCAGGATTGTATTCTGCCGCTGAGACTGAGGCAGGACAACCCCAAGGTTTCTGGCAACCATGGCACAGCCTACACAGAAGACAAGGAAAAGCTTGATGATTTTGGTTTTAGGTTCCTCTTGACCATCAAGAATGTTCACTTGTTAGAGGGAACTGAGTTAAGTAGCTGTAAAGCGTTAAGAGGCAGAAGTGAGGAAATAGAAACAGCATTTGCAAACTCTGAGAAGCCTTTTTACTTCTCTTTTGTGAACGTCTCATAAAAGCCTCCCTCAGCAGGTCCATCCCCCTCCAGGAACCTTGCCTGGCTGTGCTCCTCAGTTTGCTTCCTCTAGGCTCTTCTCTGTTACCAACTTTTCACTTAGGACTCCTTCACTGCTTTTTATTTGCTACTGGAAGCCTTTCCACTTCGCACTGCTGTTCTTTCTTATCTCTATTTATACCTCTCTTCACTCATGGCACCAGTTTCTGAGACTCCAACCAGGCCCAGAAGCCTGGTCTGGAGCAGGCAGTGGGTGAAGAGGCTGCTTGAGGTATATCTAAGACATCTGACAGTGAATGGAAGTTGAGAAGAGGGATGGTATTGCAATGAGCCACCAGTGTTTTCTTTAAGATCTTGGAGACCTGTGAATATTTGAAACCAAAAAGGAGATCAAAGAGGGAGACTGTGAGGGTGAAGGGGGCAGATGGGAGATAATTGAGGGGGCAGTTAGAAAGGAGGTGGAAATGCTTCTTCCTCTGAATTAAGAGAAAAAGATTAAATGAGGCTGAACACCAAGATTCTTGAGTGGGAAGAGAGACAAGTGGGAGCAGCTTATAGTAAGTGGTCTGGATCTTTTCAGTAATAATAAAAGCCAGGTGGTCTGCTTAAAGCCATACTGAAAATTTGGTGGAAGAATTTTGGAATCACCACCCCAGAGCTTCTGCTGGGTTATAATCAAACGATGAAGGAGAACTGCCAAGTACCAGCAAGGATCCAGTTGAAGCTGGCATATATTTTTAGCAGACAAAGTCTGCCTTTCTCCACTGTTGCTCTGCCAATCCCTGAGCAGCTGGGGCTAATGTTGACTGCTGTTATTACAGAGTTTGGATTTTAGCCACTAATTATATTTCAAGAAGATATAATCCTCATAGCTGTACTTAATAGTAAATCAAGACCTGATTGATTTGTTTTTCTCTCATCTTACTTGTACCTGTCAGAAGCTTGTAATTAGTGAGAGCTGCCTGTGGAATTCAGTATGAGGAATTTTCATCAACAACCTTTCGTAGAACCTATTAAACTCGGCTCATTACTTTTAAGAATCTGGGCTATTAAAAATGAAAGCTCTCAAACATCTCATAGTTTCCCTTTTGTTCTCAGCTTCTGTAGAGCAATTAGGTTTTGAGGTGTACACCTACTCAGGTACAGTTTGGGGAAATGTTTTTGAGTAACCAGGTGACAATACACTTCTGAAGGAGAAGTTTGCTCACTGAATGGAAACAGGTTCCATTTAAGAACTTCTTTTTCCTTAAATATTAGGTGGAAAATGGTGTATTCGTAGCCAACCCACTTCAGGAACGCACAATTCTAATGAGAAAAGAGGGCGAGTCTGCAAAAAGCATTAATGAGATGCTCCTGAGCAGACTGTCCCGTTACCGAGCCTCGCCGTCCGCAACACTGGCTGCCCTCACCGGCTCCACCATCTCCAACACCCTGAAAGAGGACCAAGCAGGTTGGCTGCCCTTCGCTTATCTCATGTTTACCTTGTTCAGCTTCATTCAGCTCTATATATGTTTTGAGAGTATTGTCTTAGAGTAGTTTTAGGTTTGCAGCAAAATTAAAGGAAGGTACAGATTTTTTGTGTACCTCCCACCCCTACATGTGCACAGCCCCCCTTATTATCAGCATCCCCCACCAGAGTGGTGCACTTGTCACAATCGATGAACCCACCGAGACACGTAATAATCACCCAGAGTCTACAGTTCACCTTAGGGTTCACTCTTGGTGTTGTACATTCCATGGGTTTGGACAAACGCATAATGACCTGTGTGCATCCTTATTGTATCACATAGAGTAGTTGTACAGCCTTAAAAATCCTTTGCACTCTACCTATTCATCCCTCTCCACCCCCCAAACCCTGGCCACCACTGATCTTTTATTGTCTTCATAGTTTTGCCTTTTACAGAATATCATATAATCTGATTTACACAGAATATAGCCTTTTCATATGGGCTTCTTTCACTTAATAATGTATGCCTTTACAATTCCTCCATGCCTTTCCATGGCTTGATGGATTCAGCTTGTGGTTAGTGCATGCTGCCTGTGGAATTCAGGCAGTACTTGTTATTGAGCTCTTACAGACTTACAAAGCAGTTTGCTTTACATAGTTCACCTTTTTGTGTCCTTCCAGTCATTGTTCATTTTTTTTATTCCAAGCTAATACATACTGTTGGCTGTGAACATGAATTAGCAAGAATCTGTAAGAATTCAACACAGCTCTCTCCTTAATTGTAAATACTTTGTCCTTACTGTTAGAATAAATTATTTTCATGTTTAGTATATGCTTCATGAACGTAAAAAACTCACATTTAACAGCATCTTCACTAAATATGGGCTTCCCTGATGGCTCGGATGGGTAAAGAATCTGCTTGCAGTGCAGGAGACCTGGGTTCATTCCCAGGTCAAGAAGATCCCCTGGAGAAGGGAATGGCTGCCCACTCCAGTTTTCTTGCCTGGAGAGTTCCATGGACAGAGGAGCCTGTCAGGCTATAGTCCATGGGGTTGCAAAGAGTCAGGCAGGACTGAGCGACTAACACTTCCACTTTCACTAAACATATTCTTGACCAAGCAAATAAAAGGCAAACCCTCTCCGACAGAGATTGATTTTTCTGGACTTTGGGATTTAGTGTTTGCACTGTAATATTTTTAAATAGATAATGTGTTTACAGAGTTTGAAAGTGAAAACAATATAAATGGTACATGCAGAAAAATCTTACTCCAGTATCCTGGTGTATTCTGTTATTTGCCCCCACCCTGCCCCCTATAGGTAGCTCTATTTATTAGTTTCTATTTATCCTGGCAGAGTTGTTGGTTTCTTTAATGCAAAGAGAAATTAAATTCATGTAGAAAGATACATTTATGTATTTTTTATTGTTCTTTTCTCAGTAAAAGGTAGCCTTCTAAACACACTGTTCTGTATCTTTAAAGCAGGAATCCTTAACTAGGGTAAGAATTCAGTGTTTCGTAAGCATCCTTTCCCAAAGTTTTAAATAACATAGTATGTGTATCATCATAATTTTCATCAGAGTTTCATGGTCACTTATGACCCCCCTGCCAAAAGTCAAGAACCATTATTCTTGGAGAGTTTTCATATTACATATCAACTACATGAATTAATAACAAATCATGACCTGTAGTAAAAGATAAGGCTAGAAAAAGATGCCATGTAGAGAAAAATGATCTGAATAAATATATGTTTAATGAATTTAATGCAAGTTTATGTTTTCATTCTTTTGTATATTGAAATGTTAAGAAAAATATTTGTGATTAATTCTTTGTGAGACTATCAAATTTTAAACATTTATTAGTCCATATTAGAATTTAAGGATAATATTTTACTTCTACAGGTCTCTATTATATCAAATACAAGTTAGAAATTTATTAATAGTTATTATAACTTGGTTCTTTGGATAATTTGAGTTATAGGCAATACTTTGTAGAGAGCAGTCCTTATTACCTAAATAAATGTTTTCTCGATAAGCTAAAGGCTTGATCTGGGCTTGTCCCTTGGAAGAAAATTGAATCCTACCTGCACAATAGAAATGCTATTTTCTTGTTACCTAAGAAAATATGAGTGATATCAAAAAGAGGACTCAGTAGGCGAGGTATATTTAGTTCCTCTGAAACTATTATTTGTATTCTAAATATGTGATCTCAATCACTGCACTTCTATGTACATTCTTGATGTATTCATTTAAACACGCTGTTGTTACATAAAAATTCACCAGTAATAGGCTAAGTGAATTTTTGACAATTATTCAACATTCAGAAGGTCTAGGATTTTTTATTCTGTGGTAAACTAATACCTCTTACTATGTTAATAAGGGTATGTCTATTAAAAAAAAAATCTCAGTGAAAATGTTATGCTCACAAAGTTGCTAGCTTTTTAGGGTTTCTTACTTATGGAAATTTATGCTACTGGATTTATGTCCTAAATGAAGAATATATTTGCTGGAGGCTTGAAGTTTTAAAAAATGGAATTTAGAAGCACAAGCATTCAAAGCAATGACAGATTAGATTTCACTTGTCTCACTTTTCTAATCTAAACCATCTAAAGATTATTTTATGTCTATGTAGGCAGTTATATTTTATACCCTGACAGCTTCCTAGGTAAAACACTCTGATTGACTTTCTGCTGCCATCATCAATCCTCACTAAACTAATACATAGAAAATCCTTCAGTTCACCCTACGTTTTCATATCTGCCAGTGAGTAAGGGAAATTAAAGTACATTTTATACCTTTTAATTATAAACAATAACAATAATTATTTTAAAAAATTTTTATTTTTACTTTATAATTATTTTCTTAATGATAATTTATGTCACTGATCCTAAAAAAAAAAAAAGAAAGAAAAGGCATCATGGGTTATAAATCCTGCAGGCATAAAATTATTTTGTGGTCGATACTGTGAAAGCTTTTATTAACTGGTTATGGGTTGAAATTTCTGGCTGATTCCATGTTTAAAGCTGTTTATAATGAATGAAATATCACAAGCCTATTAATAATTTGTTCTGTATAAAATGAAAAGATCTCTACTGGAGCACAGTTTCCTAGGGGAAAATATAAACAATAGGATTCTTCTTTTATTTTGAGATTTAGTCCATGTGAGGATTCATTCCTTTGAAAGATTTTTTAGAGCCATAAGGGCATATTGAGTACTGGGAACACCTTTGAGAAATGTTCAGATCATAGAACCAGGGGGCTTGGGGCCAGGCTGTGGAGCTAGAAGATCATTATTTTTGCATTAGCGTATTATTTTTTGCTCTATTTTCTGAATCTTAGTATATCCTTGCTAGAATTTGGGGCCCCCTTGTCATACTCTAATTTGGTTTGGTAATCAAATTAATCTGTGTCAACTGCTGTTACTCACCATTTTCATTCTTTTTACCAGCAAATACTAGCTGTGGACTTCCTCTAAAAATGCTTCGGAAGACACCCATTTATACCTGTGGTACCTATTTGGTGATGCTGGTCCCACCTCCAGGGGGATCAGGCAGCTCTGCCACCCGATCTCTTTTTGGTGGAACAAGTGGTTTGTCGTCTTTAAAAAGTAAGTGAACTTTATTTATGGCTCTTTTCCCAATTTGTCTCCAACTCTGAAATTTAAGGTTTTTCCTAATAGTGATTTTGCACTTACTCTCTTAAATGTTTGTTTGCAAAAGCTCTTTGATAGCAACAAAACACCCTATCAGTATCATCAGAGGCTAGGAGGAATGAAAAATAGAATTTTTGTAGATGATGTAATAGTACACTTCTGAAAACTATTGTCCTGTAAAATTACTCAAAATAATAACGAGGTCAGAAAGATCTTAGGAAATAAAATAATCTGTCATCACTTTATTTATTTATGACACAGCAAGAACTCTACCCACCATAGAGCTATTAAAATAAGTCTATGAGAGAACAAACTTATGGTTCCTGGAGGGAAGGATGGGGGCAAGGGATAGTTAGGGAGTTTGGGATAGACATGTACACACTGCTATGTTTAACATGGATAACCAGCAAGGTCCTACTGTATAGCACAGGGAAGTCGGCTCTATGTTATGTAACAACCTAGACAGGAAAGAAGTTTGGGGGGAAAATGGATACGTGTATATGTATGGCTCAGTCCCTTTGCTGTTCAGTTGAAACTGTCACAACATTGTTAATTGGCTGTACCCCAAATACAAAATAAAACATGTAAAAAGCAAAGGTCTGTGAAATGCCTCCATTTTAGGACACATATGTGTCTGAAATGTTAAGCAAAAAATGTATATGATACAAAATAGTGTGCAAAAATTCATTAGTGTTAAGTGTACACATATTTTTATAAAAGAGGGAGGTATACTATCATGATTAAAATATAACTTACATACCATAAAATTTACCCATTTAAAATATACAGTTCAGTGGTTTTGTATATTTAGAGTTGTCCAACCATCACCACTATCTAATTATAAAACATTTCTATCACTCCAAAAAGAAACCCCATACCCATTAGCAGCCACTCCTTTCCCCACCCCCTCACCCAGCCTGTGGCCTCCACCAGTGTGCATTCTGACTATGGACTTTCTATATATGTGGAATTATGTAATATATGTGCTTTTCAGTTCAGTTCAGTCACTCCGTCTTGTCCAACTCTTTGCAACCCCATGGACTGCAACACGCCAGGCCTCCCTGTGCATCACCAAATCCTGGAGCCTACCCAAACTCATGAACATTGAGTCGGTGATGCCATCCAACCATCTCATCCTCTGTCGTCCCCTTCTCCTCCTGCCCATAACCTTCCCCAGCATCAGGGTCTTTTCAAATGAGTCAGCTCTTCGCATCAGGTGGCCAAAGTATTGGAGTTTCAGCTTCAACATCAGTCCTTCCAATGAACACCCAGGACTAATCTCCTTTAGGATGGACTGGTTGGATCTCCTTGCAGTCCAAGGGACTCTCAAGAGTCTTCTCCAACACCACAGTTCAAAAGCATCAATTCTTCTGCACTCAGCTTTCTTTATAGTCCAACTCTCACATCCATACATGACCACTGGAAAAACCATAGCCTTGACTAGACAGACCTTTTTTGACAAAGAGTGTCTCTGCTTTTTAATATGCTTTCTAGGTTGGTCATAACTTTCCTTCCAAGGAGTAAGCATCTTTTAATTTCATGGCTGCAATCACCATCCACAGTGATTTGGGAGCCCCCCAAAAATAAAGTCAGCCACTGTTTCCCCATCTATTTGCCATGAAGTGATGGGACCAGATGCCATGATCTTTATTTTCTGAATGTTGAGTTTTAAGTCAACTTTTTCACTCTCCTCTTTCACTTTCATGAAGAGGCTCTTTAGTTCCTCTTCACTTTCTGCCATAAGGGTGGTGTCATCTGCATATCTGAGGTTATTGATATTTCTCCCAGCAATCTTGATTCCAGCTTGTGTTTCTTCCAGCCCAGCGTTTTTCATGATGTACTCTGTATATAAGTTAAATAAGCAGGGTGACAATATACAGCCTTGATGTACTCCTTTTCCTATTTGGAACAAGTCTGTTGTTCCATGTCCAGTTCTAACTTGCTTCCTGACCTGCATACAGGTTTCTCAAGAGGCAGGTCATGTGGTCTGGTATTCCCATCTCTTTCAGAATTTTCCACAGTTTATTGTAATCCACACAGTCAAAGGCTTTGGCATAGTCAATAAAGAAGACACAGATGTTTTTCTGGAACTCTCTTGCTTTTCTGATGATCCAGCAGATGTTGGTAATTTGATCTCTGGTTCCTCTGCCTTTTCTATAACCAGCTTGAACATCTGGAAGCTCACGGTTTATGTATTGCTGAAGCCTGACTTAGAGAATTTTGAGCATTACTTTATTAGCGTGTGAGATGAGTGCAATTGTGTGGTAGTTTGAGCATTCTTTGGCATTTCCTTTGTTTGGGATTGGAATGAAAACTGACCTTTTCCAGTCCTGTGGCCATTGCTGAGTTTTCCAAATTTGCTGGCATATTGAGTGCAGCACTTTCACAGCATCATCTTTCAGGATTTGAAATAGCTCAACTGGAATTCCATCACCTCCACTAGCTTTGTTCGTAGTGATGCTTTCTAAGGCCCACTTGACTTCACATTCCAGGATGTCTGGCTCTAGGTGAATGATCACACCATCGTGGTTATCTGGGTCATGAAGATCTTTTTTGTTCAGTTCGTCTGTATATTCTTGCCACCTCTTCTTAATATCTTCTGTTTCTTTCATGTCATACCATTTCTGTCCTTTATTGAGCCCATCTTTGCATGAAATGTTCCCTTGGTATCTCTAATTTTCTTGAAGAGATCTTTAGTCTTTCCCATTCTGTTGTTTTCCTCTATTTCTTTGCACTGATCGCTGAGGGAGGCTTTCTTATCTCTCCTTGCTATTCTTTGGAACTCTGCATTCAAATGGGTATATCTTTCCTTTTCTCCTTTGCTTTTTGCTTCTCTTCTTTTCACAGCTATTTGTAAGGCCTCCTCAGACTTGGTGACTGGCTTTTTCTTTAACTGAAACGTAATGTTCCCAAGTTTCATCCAAGCTGTAGCACAAATCATTGCTTCATTTCTTTCTTGGCCAAATCATATTTGATTGTATGGATATACTGCATTGACATTTGAGTTGTTTCTGCTTTTTGGCTCTTTTGAGTAATGCTACTATGAACATTCATGTACAAGTTTTTGTGTGGACATGTTGTCATTTCTCTTGGGTGTATGTGTAAGAGGAAAATTCTGGGTCCTGTGGTACCTCTATGTTTAATCTTTTCGAGGGACTGCTGAACTGGTTTCCCGTGGCTGTACCATTTTAGAGGCTCATTAGCAATGGTTCCAGTTTTTCCACATTGTCTCTAACATTTGTTATTTTCCTTTTTTGTTGTTTTTGTTGTTTTACTAGCCATCCTAGTGGATATGAAGTAGTATCTCATTGTGGTTTTGATTTGCATTTCCCTAGCAATTAATGACAGAGAAGGCGATAGCACTCCACTCCAGTACTCTTGCCTGGAAAATCCCATGGATGGAGGAGCCTGGTAGGCTGCAGTCCATGGGGTCGCGAAGAGTCGGACATGACTGAGTGACTTCACTTTCACTTTTCACTTTCATGCATTGGAGAAGGAAATGGCAACCCACTCCAGTGTTCTTGCCTGGAGAATCCCAGGGACGGGGGAGCCTGGTGGGCTGCCTTCTCTGGGCTCACACAGAGTCGGACACAACTGAGGCAACTTAGCAGCAGCAGCAGCAGCAGCAATTAATGATGTTGAACATCTTTTCTTGTGCTCATTGACTTTTTGTATATTCTTTGGAGAAACATCTATTCAAATTCTTTGTCCATTTTGAAATTGGATTATTTGTCTTTTCATTGATCATTAATCATCTTAAACTTTTTTTTTAGTTTCCTTGGCATGGTTTTTTTCCCCCACTCAATTGAAATTAGCCCCACTTGATTAAAACAGGTCTTCATGGTGCCATTTTTTCATGAGGTTATAGCTTACTCAATGATTCTATTTTAGACCAACAGATAAATGCTGAAATTCCTTTTGTGCCCTCTTCCACAGTGGTCATTGTGGAGGCTACTCAGTAAGTGGAAAAAGTGGTGTTTGCCTTGAGGAGCTCATAGTCTGGTTAGGAGAAATGATGTCTGCGTGTGAAACAACTGGAAAACGAAGCACGATGCTGTGTTCAGTGCCTGAACCATGGGGAGCAGATGTAAATGCTGCAGAATCAGAGAAAGACAGGGTCATTGTCGAGTGGGGTAGAAGGGAGAGACTTCATGAAGTTTTGAATTTGTCCTGAAAAATGGCTGTTATTCATGTAAGTGGCCACATGGGGAAAGGCATATGCATGGGAAACACAATCAAAAAGAGATTTGGAGAAGACCGTTTGTTGGTGTGCAGGACAGAACAATAGAAAATAGAAAAGAAACAAAGAGTGCCGTTTAGATCACAGCTCAAGTCAGTCGTGATAAGAATCTAGATTACTAGGGTGATGCAGCTAAAAACAAGAAATTTGAGAGTCACTGCTCGGATTTTCTGTTGAAAAGTGGGGAAGAAAAATAACATCAGTAATAGAGCCAGCCCATCTGCCACAGCAGCCATTGAAGAGCAGTGACTATGGCTCTGGGCTACCCCCTAGCCAGGGGCGTCAGCAAGGGCCACCAGGTGACCAAGAACAAGAACAGCCCCACTAGACATGATGCAGAAGGTGTGCACCTTTGCCCCCGAGGAGCAGCATGCCATGGAGCGGCATGCCAAGGTCTCCCAAGAACAAGCGGGCCCTCAAGTTCATCAAGAAAAAAGGTGGGGACGTACATCCATGCCGAGAGGGAGAGAGAGGAGCTGAGTAATGTCCCGGCCACCGTGAGGAAAGCAGCAGCCAAGAAGGACTGAGCCCCCTCCCCTCTGTCCCAATAAAGCCTTTTCAGGAGAAAAATTAGCAGCTAGCATATGTGTGCTGGTGTAGATCCTTGACGTGTTTTTTAACTCACTTAATCTTCACGATAACTATATAAAGTAGATACTTTTATTATCTCCACTTTACACGTGGGGCAACTGAGAGGTTCAGTAAATTTGCCAGGGTCACACAGAAGTGGTAGAGCTAGAATTCAAATTCAGAATCCTGAAGTGCATGCCTGTCATCACTGCACTCTCCTTTGTTAAGGGAAAAGGCCAAAATCTCTCCAAACTTTAGAGCCAGTACTGGGAAGGATAGCAACTGACCTGTGTTTGAACACCCTCTGACCTTTATTGAGCACCAAATGTATGTAAAGTATTGCTTGTAAATGTTGCTACTTTGTGATGTTAATGATCATAACCCCTCTTGCAATTACCCTTTTGACAATCTATATTGAAAAAACCCGTATGTAAAAGTTGCTGTTTTAAAAACACTTTCAAAAATATACTTCACTTTGATGGCTGTTGCTCTTACTGCTTGGAGCTCTGAGTAGTGGGATTTTCGTCCATCATGTGTCTAAGCTGACTTGTCTTCACTCTGGGCACCATGGGGATGGGTTGGCTGTCCATTAGTGCCTTCTGAATTTTGTGGAGTCAAACAACTGGGAAAAAAGAAAAAAATATGGTTCACTACATTGGAAGAGACTATGACAGTTTTTTTGTGTGTGTGTGATCTTAACATGTGTCTTTTGTCTCCTCACTGTTACACCAATAGACAACCAAAAAAAGATGTGATTTTGATGAAAATCTTTATCAGTTCAGTTCAGTTGCTCAGTCGTTCCCGACTCTTTGTGACCCCATGAATCGCAGCGCGCCAGGCCTCCCTGTCCATCACCATTTCCCGGAGTTCACTCACAGTCACGTCCATCGAGTCAGTGATGCCATCCAGCCATCTCATCCCCTGTCGTCCCCTTTTCCTCCTGCCCCCAATCCCTCCCAGCATCAGAGTCTTTTCCAGTGAGTCAACTCTTCCCATGAGGTGGCCAAAGTACTGGAGTTTCAGCTTTAGCATCATTCCTTCCAAGGAACACCCAGGGCTGATCTCCTTTAAGAATGAACTGGTTGGATCTCCTTGCAGTCCAAGGGACTCTCAAGAGTCTTCTCCAACACCACAGTTCAAAAGCATCAATTCTTCGGTGCTCAGCTTTCTTCATATTTTTGTCTTTACATTATATGTCATATTTATATATCTTTATATTAAGAGGCTAAAATTTAACTCACCATCATTCATCTCAAGGCTTACTAAACTGTTTGTTTCTGAAGTCCTCGCCTCTAGCTTGGTGTATAATATTTCGGATGGTCAATTCACAAGCCGTGCCGACCTCATAGATGCTGCTGGAAGCTCCTTGGGGCGTGGTGCTCTTGTACCAGGATTGGGTAAGAATTGAAAGCCCACATTTATTGTCCTTGGAAAATTCAAAATTTTAGCAGTTTCTCTCAAAAAGTCTTGCTGGTTCTCTATGGTATTCTAGTTTCCTTGAAAGAATTTTTTTATGCTACTTTTTAGTTGTGAGGATTAATATAAGAAATTGCCCTATGTGAAATTCCTCTGCATAAATTATGGTTGAAGATACTGTCCGTTATAGGTTATATGATGATCCTATAACAAATTTTTCTCAAGTTCATGCCGTAAAGAAACTTCTTTCCCCTAAGGGTTTGGTATACTTCTTATTGTTAGAAGATGAGCATTATGTAATATATTGGATATTCTGTTTGCATTGGCACCTAGGAAACTTGATTCTGAGTTTAGGGTTCAGTTACTAAGGCTTTTACTGTGTGTTAATGTTAACTAGTCCTATTGTACCTGGGTTTTAATGTAAGCCACTTGAATCCTTTTTGGAGTTGAAAAGGTCACATGTAAGTCAGTGACTAAAAACTTTCTATTCCTTGCGACTATTCCATTCTCACATATGAGTTAAGCCAAGTAGACTGAATCCTTTGAGCCCCAGTCTACTGCTTTGCCATCTCTGGGGAGCATTCTTGCCCTTCCACTCTTTAGCAGTGCTTATGAGAAGTATATATCCAGCAGATAATGACGTGATAGTTGTATAAAGCTTGCTGTTTTTGCAGGTGCCTGTTATGATACAGTGAACAACATGCTGTGGACATGCTCGAATGACTATATCGATCAGTGGTGTAATCCTGGGAATCAGGCCTTCCATTACGTCTGCCAGAGACTTGGAGTCAGCCATATCATCACTGAGCCCAAAGGTGGGTGCACTCATTGTCCTACAGGAAGAGATTCTCCCCCGGGAAATAAGAGACAGCACAGCAGCAGTATAAGTGGGAATGTACCCCAAGCAGCAAAGTGTGTCAGCAGCCTTCCCTCTTCAAATTTAGAATTCTTGTTATCTGGTTGGTTTATGATTAAATAAATAAATGTGTAAATAAATAGAGCTTTTGAGGTGGTCCACAGACTTTTTTTAAAAGGAAATTGTTACGACCCTTCTGAATTGTCAGAACTTTAGTACAGAAATTCACTCTTTGTATTTGGCATGGGATTATATAAGCTGTTATGTTTTGCTTTAAAAACAACCTACTTATACACAGACTTACAATTTGATAGAATATCCAGCAAATGGCCTTTAGATTTCTTAATATTAAAGTTCTTAATATTAAGAATTGTTAATTGTTAATATTAATTTAAAGTCTCATGACTTCAGAGTCAACTACAGTGGTATGTATGGAGTAGTGAGTAGCTCAGCAAATCCTCTCTTGATAAAGCAGTGATGAACTGAATTATCACAAATAACTCTTTCTACAAAATTAAAATACCAACTAAAAAAGTATTTCTAGACTCTGGAAATTGACCAAAGGGATATAACAGATTAAGAAGCAGTATTCATTAAAACAAACAAACAACCAACCCACTGAACTTTGGCTAGGAACAGTAGAAGTCTCTGGTGTTCTTAGCTGGAGATACCCCTGTCCCCCACTTTAAGCTTGATCAGTGCCGTAATTCTGGCAGGGTGGGACAGATCATGGGAGCCAACAGCTTTGCTGCCAGAAGGGGCTAACTGATTTGGAGTGGAGCATGGAAAAAATTCATGCTCAGCAGCAGTGTCAATAATAGTAGTGGTCTTGGTGGCAAACAGAGACAACCAGTGGCTTAACTAGCCTGAGGTTGTGGTCCTGGTTAGGGCAAGCAGCAAACCAGCAAACTAGCCAGAAATTTACTGGTGAGATTTGGGTAATGAGAAAGCTACAAAAAGACCTTCATAAGCTCCCCCAAACATCTGAAGAAGCCAGAGAAGGCCCAAGCTGTTCACATAGGCCTGGCTGAAAATGAGCCTTCATACACATGCAGAAATTTGAGAGGGTCCAGCAGAAGGTGAAAACCATGGAAGACTTTAAAACTGCCTAAACTTTGTCCTTCCCTCATAAAACATGGATCCATCCAGGGTGGAAGTTGTACTAGCTCAGGGTGTTTGAGCACAACCTGTGACTCAGACGAGGTTACTTCCTACCTACCACTAGGAAGATAGCTTTAAAAAGAAAAATGAGAATAATAAAAATAAACAAATGAAAGAAAAGAAATAGTAAAATAGAAAGAATTTTTTAAAAAGTGAGCAGAGAAACCAGTAGCTAAACACTGCAGGCAAAACTCAGATATTAGATTTAGCAGATGAAGACTTTAAAGCAGCCTTTATAAATAAATTCAGAGGACTAAAGAAAACCATGTTTAAAAGACTAAAGGAAAGGATAATGATCATAATTATAAACAAATAGAGAATTTCAACAAAGAGTTTATTAAAAAAAAACTAGTTGGAAATTCTGGATTTGAAGAGTTCAGTGACTAAGAAAAAAAAATTACTAGAATGGTTCAATAGCAAATTCGAGATGGTCAGAAAAATAATCAGCAAAGTTGAATATAGGTGAATAGAGATTTTTCTAGAAGAGTTACCAGCATGGAATCTAAGCTGAAATGGCCTGAATTCACATCCCAACTCTACCATTAGTTTCTGTGTGACGTCAGGTGAGTTACTGACTCTGATTCTTGAGTCACTTCTCTACAAAACAGGGCTAAAATAATCACAGTTGATAGCAATATTATAAGGTAATGCATGTAAAGCATTCAGCCAATTGTCTAGCATATAGAAAGAGCTCAAGAAGTGGTAGCTATTGACGCTTTTTTTTAAAATGGAAATTCCCAAGTGTTTTCACCCCAGCACTCTGTGGCAAGGAAGAGAGTTCTCCAGCAGTAGTGGCAGAGATTGGAGCCAAATTAGTCTCTTCCAGTGTGCGTGTACCTTTTGTAAGTGAGAGGTATGTTCTGTGGTGACCACCCACAGAGATGTCTTTCCTCACAGACTTTCCTTTTCATCTTCCAGAAGAGGCTATAACCACGAATGAGGTTATAAACCAATTATTGCACCACGTTGGTGCGATGTGCATACATCAACTCAATCTTCTTGCTACCAACCCCAATCTTCCAATCACAAGTGTCTTGGGCAAACAGCATCCCATTGAAGCACACCATCTTAGCAGTATTTGTGACATTATGGAGAAGGCCATGGTTAATGGAGACACCTGTATTATACGCTGCATTCTTGTTGTCTTTCAGGTAAATATACTGTTTTGAGATAATTGAAATAGGGAAAAAGAAACACAGACTCTGGCTTCCGTCAGCTAATTTCTACCAGGAGAAAAATGTTATAACATTCCTGTTTTGCAACTTAACCACGTTCTAATCCTGTAATTAGAATAACCATCATACTCATTGCATTGCAGTTAATGGAATACTGCTATATGTAGCTCATTGCAATTAATATATGTAAAATATTTAATTATACCATTACACAATAGAAGAGATTGTGTTTAAAAATATACCTGGGTATTTATTCATAAGAATAACCAGCATGTTCTTTCTTCATAGGGATAATTTTATTCCCAGTAGAATTAGCATTTTCAGATATACCCCTTCTGTTTCTGTAGGTGGTGTTTAAATTTTTCTTCAGCCCACAAACTGAAAGGAATCGAGACATCATTCGACGGTCAGGATTGCTTCTTTGGCAGTTGTTGATGGCACCCAAAGATCAAATTTGCCCTGAAATTCAGAAGGAGGTCTGCCTTGCCATCAGGTAATCAGCACATGATTTTCTTAGTGCTCTCTACCAAAGGCTTCTTCTGTGCTTCATTGTAATTGTCCCTCTAGGCTGGTAGCCTCCCATGTCTCCTCCCCCATCCCATAGTCAGGACCTCAGGGACTCAGACGTTCCTCATGTATGATGGATCTTAAAACAGCAAAAGAAAAAAACAGTCCCTATAAGTAGATATTTTGGTGGTTTGCAAATAGGTGTTCTTCTCATTTGGGTCAAAGTGTGGCAAGGTGGTTATGAAACAGGCTTTGGGGGACTTCTCTGGTGGTCCAGTGGCTAACACTTTGCACTCCCAGTGCAGGGGGCCCAGGTTTGATCCGTGATTGGGGAACTAGATCCCACATGCTACAGCTATGAGTTTACATGCTGCAACTGAGTCCCACGCAGCCAAATAAATAAAAAAGGAAACAGGCTTTGGCATCAGGCAGACCTGGATTCTAGTCTTTGCCCTGCCAGTTACTTCTCAAATGATTTTCTGCCACAATCTACATCTAGCTGGCTTCACTACAGTGATTTTGTATAACTCAGTTCTCTTTAACTGGTTCAGCATCTAGCCTCAGATAAGTTTTCATTTTGGTAATTCACGAATATGAGCAGTGGGATCCTGTTTATCAAGAAGGTCATTGGGCTGAATCACAACAGTAAATTTAGGTTCAACTGCCTTTTTAGTGGTGAAACTGTACTCAGAATGGCATCTTTAATAAAAATTTTAAAACTTAGAGTTTGGATATTCTAGAACATGTGTTTAAAAACTTTTCAACTTTTCTGTCATTTCAGCTCTGGTTTAAATATCTTGTACCCAGGTGAAACTGAAATCAATAACTTACTTAAGCTGGTCTTAACAGAAGGTGAGAATTATCCTTTAATTACCCTTGAAAAACCATCCTTTTTTTGTCCCTAAGGAAATGACTGAATTTTATTTTTTTCTTCATATCTATTAGTATTATTTTAAAAAGTGCACATATGCCAACACTTAAACGAGACTGAAAGCAGAAACCATATTCTATATATTGTCAAGCTTTGTAAACCTCTTTCTAGCCCCACTGTATAGCATAATGTACCTGGCTGTAGATGTGCAAAGAACGTTAAAGATAATGATTTCTTGGGATTTCTAAGCCAGTTATTCCCCCACACATTAAAACTCAACTTTTAAAGTTAGACTCAATGACAGCAACAAAACTCACCTTGTTAAGGACACTCTGCATTTATAAGCAACATTAGTTTAAAGAATTAGAAATCACACTTCATGAAATATCAAGACAGTAACTCCACTTTAATCAGGATTTGCTGGTTAAAGAAGGTCTGATTGGTTGTGATATAGTTTTTGCTGCTGTTTGTCTTGGTACATATGCCTGGTGCCCCTCAGTTGTCAACAGTCTTCTCATTTACAAACTTAAAAAAAAATAGTATCAGTTTTCTAAGCATGGTTGTTAAGATAGTTTATGGAGCTTTGTTCTGTGCTAGGAGAGAGAAACAGTGGCCTCTCCCAGCTGCGGGATGTGATCCTCACTAATTTAGCTGAACAACTTCAAAACAACCGATTCGGCAGCGAGGAGGAGGATCATTACAGGTGATGTGATGTGATTCACTGCTAGCCTTTTCTTAGTGTTTTCCTCAGTAATTAATTTACACTTAAATGTGTTTGATCATCTTGAGTCTCCTGTAATATCTTTTGCTATAACTAGCATGTTAAGTCTAAACTGTGGATCAACTGAAAGATTAAAAAATCCCACAGTTGCCCTAATAAATGATAATAGCACATTTCAGTTTTATGAGTGAAATAGCTTGAGCCTGGCAAAAAGGGTACTTAGCAGAAGTAACAGGTGGAGCTTATTTAGGAAATTTTGGTAAAGGGCATCATCTAATTGCTGGTCTGTGAGAGGCTGGGAGGTGTGGCTAAAGCTGGTGAGTAGAGGAAGGTGTGTTTCTGCTATTTATAGAATACTTGAACTAGGTCCTTGAGTACCATTGTGTTTCCATAAATTTAATTTAGACAGTATATCTAGTTGTTAGCATCATTACTAAGTAAGATGATTCACTTACAGAGCCAATGAATCTTTTGTATCTGCTATTTGTCATCTTGTACTGATTGTATAAGTTTTATCCTTTTATTAGCCATCGGTATCTTATTGTTACATTTTTCCTACATTTTAAAGACTCAATGATGAACTTTTACACTACATTCTGAAGATTGTTGTACGAGAATCCTGTATCTTAATCACCAAGTGCCAAACTGTCTCTAAAGATGATTTTCAAAAACTCCTTTCAACTGTGCCTGTAAGTAAAAATGTGTTTAATGAAAGCAAAATTATATCAAGTGTCCTTGTTTTCATTTTACCATTTTAAAGTATGTGTGTACACACATACTTATACACATGCTTTTCAAGGATAGACTTAATTGATGAAAGTCAATGAACAGCTGTGCTTGTCTTAGAAATGTAGAACTAGACAAATCCACTTACTTTCTCCAAAGACTTTATTCCTCCAGCTTAAATATCTTAATGCAATAAATTGTTAGACTGAATTTGGATGTTTTGATTTTGTATAAAATACTGGGGATTTTCCTTCTATTAATTTTTAATTTAGCATTGTTTTCTAAACCAGCAGTGGTTTACAGAGACTGATAAGAACCAAAAGATTCTTTTAAGGGTTTGGGTAGAGTCTTCTGTCACAGAGATGCATGCGAGGGGTAGATGGGGGAAGAGGAATTACTTATTAAGAGGCAGAAGTTCAAGTATCAGAGTGATTAGTGAGCAGTGTATAGCAGAGGGCAGAACGTTATGATAAATGTATTGAAATAAGTCACCTGAGAAGCTAACTTGGTCTGTTTTCTGTACTTTCTCTTTTGCTTCCCTTATCAAAATCTTTTAAAAACGTGAGCCCTTCTTTCAGTACAGTTTAGATCATTTAAATGCCCTTATTTGTATTAAAGGCCGCATCCTCCTGCCTGCGCTATCTGATGGCAGTTCAGAACCACCTTCTCAGTAACACTATTTTGATTAAGCCTGATGAGAATGATGACAGTGACAACTCCTTGCAGGGAGAGACATTGAAGGTACAGGTAAACACCGAGCTTTATTCTAACGATGCTTTCTACCCAATGTGTAAAAGCACAGCTTAACTGGCTAAATTTCTGTCTATGATGATGTCAGAGTTCACCGTGTGGCCTATATTTTTGTGTGAGGTAATATTAGGTCACTCATCTCATAGATTTTTATGTCATTGCACGGTGGTTACCATATTTGTGACACTCCCATAGTGTGTCATCCATGAGCTCCTGTCAGTCTTTTTGTGGCTTTATTTTCATCTGTTTTTAAGAATTGGCACTTAACAACTGATCTCATATGCACCTGAGAAGTTTAAATATATGTTTGTATATGTAATAAATATAGATAAATGAATCTGGGAGCATAACATTTTAAACAGTTTTGACATCTTGGCTGGTTTATAGTGTTCTCTTGATTCAGATAACTTTAAAAGGGTGATAATTTTCTCATACTCCTTATATTGAATAATTTCTGAACCTATAGTTCATTTCATTTTTGGTAATTATTTTTAAGTTAGCTTCTGTGTAAACTCAATAATTTGTTCCCACGTGACAATTTATAGCAATCCACAGATTTCTTTTTTTAATAGCTGTGGTTGTTATAATCTTGACAGATGCTTGAGGCTGTTGTTTGCATTGTTCTTCAGAATTTCATCTTCGTGGGAGAATTAGAGAAATCCATAAGAACTTGATTTTTCTTTAAAATGTTGACAAAACGCACTGAAAAATTAACCAAGAAAGCTATAGCTAAAGATAAAAACCACTATAGTTTGCCCTTTTCTTACCCTTTTACACACACACACACACATATAAAAGAGTTCACTGCTAGCTCATATTTATGGGTTTTATCTCATTATGTAATCAGTTTTTAAACAGGCAGACATACATGAATTAATCACTTAAATTGATGACACTTAATATGAAAGTGCTCTAATTTCCTAATCAGTATAAAGGAGCCAAAGCCTCTCCCTTGTGAGGCTGCCGTGAGGAATAGAGCTGAGGCCTATGCAGTGCCTGGATGCGCTACAGCCCGCAAGTAGTCAGCCCATGAAGGCTGACAGGATGTCATGTAGTCAGTTCAGAATGCCTTTCTCTTAATGATCAAAATGTCTAAACAATACCCCCAAAAGACCCCAGAAAATTCCAACAGCAAAAAGCAGTGCTTTTATTTGAAAGGCTAAATGTTACAAATCTGAACTCCTGGAAGGAAATACTCCTGGTAAAAGCAGAATAGGCTGGCTTGTCTAGGAATTCTGGGGAAAAAAAGGATACGCACTTCACCTGAAGGGTTAGAGTGGTTGTATTTTTTTTCCTAATAGGAAATAACTGTCAACTAAACATTTCTATGATCTTAACTAATGTTTCTTAACACGTTATTCAGTACTTGTACTCCCATGAACTCTCTAATAGTTATTCTTAATGTTTAATAGCCTGTAACTGCCTGCTACTTTCATTGAATTTTTAAACTTGCCTGTTTTCAAGTGTAATGGTTTAAAACGTTAAGTAAAAAGGTCACTTGCACTGTTTCAGAATGTTGTGTTTTTGTCTCATTTTATTCACCGCCTCTCCATGCGCCTTTTGCTGTTGTGTTTTTCTCTTTAGCTATCCTCATCCTGCCCACGGCATTCTTCCACCTGGACAGTTTCTGGGCTGGTCACCGGGAGCTCTCCTGTGCTGGAGGGGACGGGAGAAACGCCTTTTCTCCCAGGGACTCGGTGTGCTCCCCGTGAAATACTGCGTATTTCTATCAGCACTCCAGACCTTAGCTTCCCAACTCAGATTGTTACTTGCCATCCTTAGCAGAACTTATTGCATTGGGCTTACTCTGGACACTTCACTATTTAATTTGGAAATGCATCATTAAATACATCATTTCGTGTTGTCATTGTGAGTGTATCATCATCACAGAGCTTAAAAATAATTGTATGATGTTTCCTACCTAGGAGTTAAAGGTCAGTATTTTGGCTCTTGCTACCCAAATCCTGACTGGATGTGATGAAGTGTTGGAAATGCTACAGCAGGTCACAACTGCCCTCATAAATAGTGACATACCCGACCGGGAGCAGAGGTGAGGACTTGGGTTGTGAACTGTGGCCTGCTGCCCTTCAGGAAGAATTTGCTTATGAAAGTGAAATCTTTTAGAATAGAACTACCACATGCTCACTTAATTCTTAGGCATTTTTGTGAGACCAGGTTGGAATGGCAAGTGTTTCAAAGCCAAACATAGTTGAAATCTTTAATGGTGCTTTTAGGGAGGAGTGGGCTGGCAGCCATGATCTGAGGGCCACAAGGTGTGGACACCGTCCTCTCTGACACATGGGCCTTTCCTTTCATTGCCTCGCTCAGCGCTGTGTGCACTTAGTTTCCTCATGGTGAATACTTGAGAGAGGAGGCAGTGACTCAGTGACACAGATAAAGAACTGCTCTGCAAGAGACGACACTGACACGATATCCCAAGAATTTACTGCAATTTTACTTCTCCAAATACAAGAGTGATCTATTCAGAGGGTAAACCTCTCTTTCCCAGTACTAAAGCTCTTTCTCAGTCCTCCCCATTAAGATTTCTGCTATGGTTTCTTGTCAGAGATGAGTTACATCCTGTGTTTCTTGATTATTTCATTGTTGAGATGCTGATCTGAAACAGCGCCCTGCAGTGTCTTTTTTCTCCAGTAATGCTGTCTGTCCCATGTCCCTGTTTCTTGCCCACTCCCAGAGGGCAGGTGGGCAGGCTAGAGCTGCCAACAGTATGATCCAGAAAGGCATTGCACTGGGGCTTGTTGGGACATGTCGGTTCACTGTGGGCGCGTGGAACAGATCTGCCCGGGGAGGACATACAGCCCGTACAGGCCGAGAGCCGGGGAGATGTGAGGGATGTCTCTGGTTCCAACCCCAGCATCCTAAGTAGTTTAGAGAATTTACATACCCCACATGTTTCTTTGGGTGAGTCACATACCTTCTTTCTTCGAGCAGAGGATGAGTTATTAAGAATAGGATTTTAGGTAATCATTTCACAATATACACATGTATCAAATCATTATATTGTACATCTTAAATTTATACAGTGATGTCAGTTATATGTCAATAAAACACAGGGGACGGGGGGAAGAGCATGATTTTAAAGACAAATTTAAAAATCTACTTGCCTCTGTCCCACATGGGAATCAGTTTCTTTAGGCAGCTGAGTCAGTGTTGTAGCCATTCCCTGTGTCCTTATCAGAGATTCAGTGCAACACTTCAACCTGCAGCCCCAGAGCCAAAGGAACTTGCAGGTGGTAACTAGAGTACCTGTTTGCATTTTAGAACCCATTTATAAACTGCTTCGAAGGTGCTATGAAATGCACCATATAAACTTGGTAGGGCAGAAAAAAAAATCACAGTTCAAAGGTAAAATCTATTACTAGATTTCTGTTCTTTCCCTCTCCCTCGTGGGAGGTGGGAAATTTGTAGACTGAATTGCTGGAACAATAAATGCTTAGCTAGTACCAGGAGATGCAGTTTAAGAGAATGTGTCAAAGAATAATGATAGTGGCTTCTTCTCATGCCTGAGAATTGATGAAGCTGTATGTTTTCTTGAACTTTTGTAGGTTAAAAGGCTTGGAACAAGTTACTAAGGCTACTATGCTTGGTCACCTTCTCCCAGTGTTACTCACTTCCCTGATGCATTCAAATTTACAAACTTTGACCATGGCCGACGCCCTGATGCCTCAGCTAGTGCAGCTGGTACTCTATACCAGTCAGGTATGTTCCTAAGGTGTGCCAAAGTGAACTGCTCTTTGGGAGCAGAAAATGAAATAAAGGTGCAATGAAGCAAAACATTGTGTCATAAAAATAAGTTAAACTAGTAAACAGTTCAACTAGGGAAAACAGTTTGACTAAATTACTTACTGCATTCATTTAACAAATATTAATTGCCAGTGAACTGTAAAAATGCTATCTATGGTGCGACTGAGATCCTTCCATTATATTTAGTCTCCTGAGCCCTTGCTGGATATTGGTAATGAATATAAATGATATGTTCCAGAGTTAAAATGATATTAAGTGGTCTAAGTAGCAAAGCATTTCTTAGTGAAAGAGAACAGACTGGGATTGTGAAATGATGACTTAAGTGAGAATTCTAAGTTTGGCTCTAGTACCATCCAGATGGGCGTCTTTGATAGCTCAGTTGGTAAAGAATCCACCTGCAATGCAGGAGACACCAGTTTGATTCCTGGGTCGGGAAGATCTGCTAGAGAAAGGATAGGCTACCCACTCCAGTATTCTTGGTCTTCCTTGGTGGCTCAGCTGGTAAAGAATCTGCCTGCAATGCAGGAGACCTGGGTTCAATCCCCGGGTTGGGAAGATCCCCTGGAGAAGGGAAAGGTTACCCACTCCAGTATTCTGGCTTGGAGAATTCCATGGACTGTATAGTCCATGGGGTCGCAAAGAGTCAGATACGACCGAGCAACTTTCACTTTCACCATCCAGATAACTGAACATGTAAGCGCTTTAGGACACGATGCTTTTGTGTTTCAGACGGCTTTGCTGCTTAAAACCCAGTGTCCGGTTTTTGCTGAGGTGAGCTGTTCCCCATGTGGTGCATCAGACCAGAAGGGCAGGCTTTTGCCGGATGAGAGGTAAGGAGCACTGCTTCCTGCAGAACCTCGGCCATGGTTTCCTCTGGTGAAAGCCGCCTACTCCCTTTGTAGTACTCCCTTTCTGATTTTTTTAACTGGGAAAAGACAGAGACTTCAGGGCCAAACCTTTACAGATCATTAAGAGAATGGCTTTGGAGATTATAGGAACAGGTTAGAATAAATTTCCCTGCAGATCAAGAGATTAGTTCAAAACTGAAAAATTTTCATATACTAATGATGGAAATGTACAGCTTGACAGTTTCTTAAAAAGTAAAAATATATCTACCATGCGATCCAGCTATTCCACTTCTAGGTATGTACACAAAAGAAAAGAAGGCACAGATTCTTACAGAGACTTGTGTGTGAAGGTTCACACAACAGCTTTAGTTAGAATAGTCCAAAATAAGAAACAAGTCCAAATGTCCATCAACAAGTGAAAGGGTAACACACTGTGGTGTATCTGTGTAGTGGAATCCTATTCAGCAATAAAAATGAATGAACCACTGATATTTTCAACAACACAGGTGAGTCTTAGAATACTTAGGCTGAGTGAAAAAGTCAGAGCCCTCTTAAGAAGTACAAACTATGATTCTACTTATATAAGATACAAAATACAAACTAATTTCCAGTGAAAGAAAATGAAGAAGTGACCACCAGGATTCCCATGAGGAAGGAGGAGACTTCAAAGGTGTATACAGAAGGCTAAGCTTATCAAAATGTACACTTTAAATATGTGCTATCTATTATATGTCAATTACTTCTCACTAAAGCTGTCTTTAAGAACACTGATCAGAAACGAAGGACTTCCTGGTTTGTCTAGAGCAGCATGCTATCCAGTTGAGCTTTCTGTGGCGATAAAAGTCTGTATCTCTGTTCAGTGCTGTCACCCGTGGCCACCTGCTGTTATTGACCTCTTTCTGAGTGGCCAGTGTGGCCAAGAAACTGAATTTTAATTGTGTTTCATTTAGATTCAATTTAAATGGCCACACTTGACAAAGTAACCCCCCACATTGGATAGCACAAAGCTGAAACAGAAAAAGAGAATTCCACAACAGCTGAGTTTAGGGTATAGGAGTTTGCATTCCATGATACAAACTTGGGCTGTGAAGACCCTGAGAGTTGAATTACAATAGAGACGAGGACCTTCAAAGGCACTTTTCCTTAGTAGAAATTATAGCAAAAGTAGTCATGTAGACTCATGGGGTTTTTAACAGTTGGCATTTTAGTTATCAACAAGAGGAGACTTTGCAGGACCCTTCCTGTGCGATTTGGAAAGTAGCCAGTCTTTTTTTTTGGAAAGTAGCCAGTCTTAAAGGCCCTTTACAGTATCTTTTTTTTTTTCCCCTGAGGAATTTTAAATGAGAGTTGGCAAGGTGGTCGTCTTCTGGGTATGAATTCGCCTTCTCCCTTGAAAAAAAAGGGAGGGGGGGAATGCAAATATATTGTCTAACAAAGGAAAAATAACCTTAAATATAGGAGTTTAAAAAACATTTCTGGGGACTTACGTGGTGGTCCAGTGGCTAAGACTCTGCACTTACACTGCACGGTGGGCCTAGGTTTGATTCCTGGTCGGGGAACTAGATCCTACATGCCACACAGTGCAGTGCGGCCAATAATAAATAAAAGGTTTTTTGTTTGTTTGTTTTTGGTTACAGTGTTGTCGTACTGCATATTGTAGAAAATTGAAGCAAAATTTCTTAACCTTTCGTATTTTACTGTGTATACCTTTTCCTTCCCTTTCTGTTAAGCTCCGTTGCTTTCTCTTTGTCTGGTTTTAGAATGCTGGAAGAGAAGGAGGAGCCAGGATTTCTCACTGGTTTAAAGATTCCTGCTCCATGGGCTGCTGGGAAGACTGTGGAAACAGTCCACCCTGTCAGAGACAACTATAAATTTAAAGAAACTGTCCACATCCCCGGAGCTCGCTGCCTGTACCTTAGATTTGATAGCAGATGCTCTTCGCAATATGACTATGACAAAGTAAGCAAGAACTGCTTTAGTGTTGGTTTCAACTCTAATAAGCTGTTTTCTTTAGATGCTTCTTATTTTTCTTTGCTGCTGGTCACCATTCTTGACTTATTTCTGTCTGCAGAGATCTCTTAGGGAGAACTTTCTAAGATAACGCCTTAGAGGGTAGTGACTGGCAGAGTCAGAGCCAGCACCTCTGCAGTCCAAGAGCAGTGTTTTAATGACATGTTGAAAGTGGACTTTTGTAAGCTTTCAAAAGTGCTGCATGCTGTTCACCTCTTACCTTCCCTCTCCTCTGTGCTTGGGATTCCTGTGGATGTGAGTGTCCATTCACTTCAAAAGGTCTCGCTGCCCAGTTCTTGGGGCTTCTCATGTATCTTTTGGGAGAAGGTGGCTTTTTATAGAAGGGCTTCAGATGTGCCTAGGACCTGGTTTATATTTATTTAAATTATTTGTTCTTCTTTGCCCTTACCTCAGAGCCCACGTAGTTTGAGGAATTATAGTTTTTAACCTAGTGGCTTAACAATAGTAAGTAAAAGAAATCATTTTAGGGGTTGAAGTATTTTCCTTTGTCTCTAATTGTTGCATTGCAAACCATTCTGTTGAACTTATGTGGAAAGGCTAATAAAATTGTGACATGTAACATACAGGTACAGCTGAAGGATTGTCTGATAGTGTTGTATGCACACAGGGTTTTTTTTATGTGAATTGTTAATTATCTGTTGTCTTTTTCTGTGAACTGTATAAGGGCAAATGATCTTAAATGCCTTGAAGGGAGGGTTTTAGGTTAAAAATAGAGAACTTGTTAACTGTAAATACTGAGATGGTGAAACACATTACTGGGCAAATTATAGTATCCTCTTTCCCCCCTTATCTTCTAGGATAGTGATGATTCCCAGATGTCTAAAGGGGTTTAAGACTTGCCCCTCAAACTCACCTTAGCTGGAAGCAAGAGAAATTAGAAAATTCTTTAGTGGATTTTCCAAAAAATATATCTCCTGGCATCAGTCTATCCCACTTCATAGCTCCTGGCAGTAGCTACCCCTATTTCCTACATTCATTTAATAACTATTTAAAATGGAAATGGAAGATGTTACCGTTTTCGCTGGTGTCATTTTGTTTCTTCTTTTAAAAAAAATAGTAACTTGCATCTTCTGATGTAAGCTAACCTCCACCTGCTGTAGACATTAGTGTTAAAATGGAGGCTCAGGGAGGCTTACTACATGGATAAAAGTAACGCTTACTTTTCCAGTGGTCCATGGCTGGTGTCCCCCAAAGGTGCAGAAGGGTAGGAAATCACAAAGTGATGAAGCATCTAGGGCTTAAAATGCAGCTTTCAGATCTGAACTGAACTCAGTGCTGGTCAGAGTACACGTTACAAGATAGAATTTGGTATTTACAGAAGCCAGAGCCTTCTTCCTATGAAAGTATTTGAATGCCAAATGACCTCTAAATGTTTTTCCTGCATGTTATTAATAGAAAGTTTGTTAACTGTGTATAAATGAATGACTTTTATTGAAGAAAAATACTGATACATGAAAACTGACCCAAGAAGAAGCAGCCCCTTTTCTGACCCAAATTTGTGTCATTTTCTTTTTATACCATTAAGCAACATTCTAAGAATACATGGCTTATTTTCAATTTGTTGCATCTTTTAAAATATTCACTCATTAAATTTTTTTGACTTTTGTTGTTATGTTAGCTATAACCATCTTACCATCTGTATTTGCTCATTTTATTAATTTGGGGGAGGATTTAAGGGGCAAACTATAGCTGTCATTAATAGGCTATATCTCCTTACTTAGAATTAAAACAGATTTTAAAAAAATATGTATAGTAGCTGAGTATAACTTATTTTAATGTGAGGTCCCCAAGCCAGTTAAATCATGCTAATATTTGTTACTACTCTGAGGCTACCCTGTAAATACCAATGGCTGATTGCATCTAAACCAGTATCAGTTGTACCTAAAGAAAAAAAATCAGGAAATATTAGTTATAATGACCCCAGTGCCTGGTTATAAATGTGTTTTTAAACAAACATTTTTTTGCAGCCTTTTTATTTGTAGATGTTGTTTTTGTTTTTCTTTTACAGTCTAACAGTATATTTTCTGTTTTGAAGTTGGTGATATACGCGGGGCCTAACACAAACAGTAGGAAGGTTGCTGAGTATGGAGGCAATACACTGGGATATGGCAGCCGTAGTGTCTTAGGAACTGGTTGGCCGAAAGACTTGGTAAAGGTATGGTATTCAGGCACATTCACTTTCTAGAAAAGAAAATGACCTTGCATTCCTCATGGGCCCAAGGATTAACTGTAACTCTAGAGAAAATTTGCCATGGGGACTTTTATTGAGGTGGGGGTCTTGGATAGGCCTTAAACTCACTAGAATGAGCTTCCTTTCATTTATAAGACATCAGACCCCTATCCACTCCAGAACTTGGATCTTTTCCATAGGTCACTCCATGGGCTGAGGTGGAGCATCTTTTCCCTGGCCATGGAAAGGACGGCTAGTTCTTCCCGCTCACTTGTTGTCTAGACTCCCTCATGAGGGGTGTCCTAGAACCACAGGGCTATTGCCTTTTTAAAATATGAAATCAATGTTTTCAAATGAACTAGGGACTTGAGAGCAAAAACAATGATCCATTCTCAAACTGATGAGATTGGAGCCATGCTTTGTAATGTGTGCTTCAACTTGAAGTATGTCTACCTAGAATATAAATATGAACGGAAATGCCGATTGAGACCTGCAGACCTCTCCAGAGTCTGTTCCCATAGCCTTTATCTCAAATACATTACATACCTGCTTTAATTCAGCCACAAGACAGCAAGTTACCTCCAGATGGGTAGCCCAGATGCAGCCAGATCAGATTAGCACAAGACTGAATTGTTTTCTGATTTCCTACGTTTTGTCTCTTACTCACGTTGTTGGTTCTACAACACAGAGCATGGTCTTTCAGCACTCTTTCTGTGTTCTTCAAGACATTGTCTGTTTGCCCACCTTATTGGCACAAGTAAGGTGGTAATAGTGGAGAGGGGAAGGCAGAAAGCGCAGAAATCTGGGGAGTTTATTGAAGTTAGGCTCAAGATTTGATCTTTACTCTGGTCCCACCATTGGGCAATTGTGGCCCATTTCACAGATGCCTCATTCCCAAAGCTCCCTGGTCAGGAAAGACAGCTGAAAGGTTGGTTTCCAGCTGAGAGGGGATGGAATTTGAATCGAAAAGCAAGTGAGGAAAGGAGTGAAATATTGCTGTGGTCCTTTTCGAAAGTAAATCTCTAAAATTCATTGCTCTCTTGCAAATTGTGTGTTTTGTTTTTAAAGTGCATTTTCCCCCCTTAAATTTTAAGGTGGAAGGAGATACAGTCACCTTCTCCTTTGAAATGAGAAGTGGCCGTGAACACAACACTCCCGATAAGGCTATGTGGGGCTTTGCTTGCACAGTTCGCGCTCAGGTATTTGAACCTAACCACTGCTGTGGGCAGAATGTACTTTTTCCTGTGTGCCTTGGTTACGTACATCATATTTGCCTTGGAAACAGGGCAGAATATGAGCTACTGTTTCATCCTTCTCTTCCACTTGGCTGTAGTAAGACCATTAACAGAAGTTATAGTTTCATGGACTAAAACTAGCTAAGACCTAAAGTCAGTGTAGCACCACAGAAAGAATCCCTTGTTAGGGGCCCAGCTTCAAAGCCTGGAGAGGTGGTCTGCCGCTCGCGTCTCTCCAGAGGGTGAGGAAGACTGAACACCTGATGGAAGTAAGCACTTGGATTCTGGTTTTCAAAGCAGTAGAATTGGATTCTTTTTATTCAGTTCCCAAAGGCTTTTCTTGCCGGTCTAGATCTGTCTGTGCTTATTTACTCATGTTACACTCTGTATATAGTTTAAATCTACTCGTTTTAATAGTGCCAGTTACTTTCCTCCCAGGAATCTATTTAAATAAATTCTTCTCCCACATGGAAAAAGAGAGGAAGAGAGAGTAGTAAGAGTTCTCCTAACCCCTCTAGTTGACTGATTTGTGTAACGCATTTTAGCACTGGGAGGTTGCTTAAGTTTAACCAAGCCAAGACTCTCTAGAGTGGGATTATCTTCTAGAATGTAAGCTCCATGAGGGCAGGCATCTTCATTTTGTTCTCTGCTTTCCCTCAGGCACCTAGCACAATGGCTGGTACACACTAGGCACTCAGTGAATAGTTATTGAATGAATTCAGTGTAATCATTGACAGCATCTTCGTTCAGGCACAGGATGGAGGTGGCAAAACACGACAGTGCTTTATGCCTGGATAGTTCAGCAGAGAGGAAGCCGTCCAAAAAATCTCGCATGTGTTTTGTGCTGTATCTAATGTGGAGTCTTATCGGCTCTTCTCTCTCCAGAATTGTGGAGACTTCACTCTGTGGTCATTCCAGAGCCACCATCTGTCTCCTCATGGTGTTGGGTGCTGTCTCTGTGTCCCGTAGCAATGATACTTGACGCTGCTCTGTGAGCCCTCGTGGTTGGGGACAGTGCAGCGTGATGCAGCGCAGGTGACATGCTCCGCCGTGTAACTGACCAGTGCGGTTTGCCCTGTCTGCATTGTAGGAGTCTTCGGAGGATGTGTCAGGAGGCTTACCCTTTCTGGTAGACCTGGCTTTAGGTCTATCTGTGTTAGCTTGTTCCATGTTAAGAATCTTATACAACGGACCAGAAATTACCAAAGAAGAAGAAACCTGTCAGGAGCTGTTGCGGTCCAAACTTTTACAAAGGTAACAAAGACTTCAAATCAGACTGGTTTTGCTCACAAAGGAAAGAGGACTTTATGTGAAAAACTGCTTTTAGTACATTTCCCAGCTGATTGGGCCTACTGCCTGCCAATCCTGTGGGTATCTCTGTGTCTAAGAAATAAGATGAAAATTACACCAAAGTGCCTTGTGGTCCTTCCTGTACTAAATGTGAAATTGCAGCCTTGAACTGTATAAACCTTTCTCCAACCCAAATATTGTATAATTAAATTAAAGGATCCCCAAAAGGATGGGCAGATGGATAATAAACCAAACAGAGCAAAATGCTTATTCTAGAATGTCAGCTGTGTGTATTTGCGTATTAACCATATATTTCCTTCAACTTTTCTATATATTTAAAAGTTTGCATAATGTTGGGAGCAGGCAGAGTCCCAAAGATGGGGTTTCATGTAATGTTCATTTTTCTTAAGCCTCTGGAGGAGGTTTGATGAATAAGTTCTTAGCACATAGTGTGATCCTTCATGTGCTTAATATATCTGCAAATGTTAAGTAATTTTCCAGACAGAGGAGGAGGTGAAGAATCTCTTTTCTTTATGCTCAGGTGCCAGTGGCAGGTAGAGGCCAACGGTGTGATCTCCCCTGCCCTTACTCCAAGCCCATCTCCGCTGCCTCTGACCATTGAGGAAGACAGAGAGTTCACTTACCCATCTGATGTCCTCGTGCCTCCTGTTGGAAACTACTTTGACCTGCCCCGGATCAGGCTGCCTCCAGGAATCATGATAAAGCTCAGGGAAATTTCTGGGCGTGCTAGACCACAGTTTAGACCAAGTATAAAGTACGTTGCTGTATAGCATTTTATTTTCCCAAAATGAAAAAATGTTTAAACAAGTGAAGGGGATGCATTTCTTTTTGTAGTCTAGCAAATTAATCTTTCATTTATTTTTATTTTATCTTTGCCCTACCAACTGGCATGCAGGATCTTTGTTCCCCAAGCAGGGATCAAACCTGTGCCCCCTGCATTGGAAGCGTGGAGTGTTAACCATTGTACTATTAGTGACATTCTTGAACCTTTAATTTTACATGTACTTAATGAATGTTAACCAGGTATTGTGGGGAGTACCCCAAGTGGTATTCCCGGTCAACAGGCTTCAAAGTGTGGGCTCTCAGTCAGCAGCATTAGTATCACTTGAGAACTTGTTAGTTCTTTAGCCCCATTTCACACCTACTAAATCAGAACCTTTGAAGAATGGGGCCCAAGTTTTCCATATGATTTTGATACAGGCTAACACTTGATGAGTTCTAGGTTTTTCTCAGGTAGTTCAACCTTCTACTTTAAGGAGTCATGGTAGTCATCATGGTTTCCATGGAGTCTGCAGGCATTTATTTGTTTTCAATGCCCAGAGAGATGCTAAAGGTCTTTAGAATATGAGGTGTCACAGTGACAAATGTCTTTGTGGTATTCTTGCTTAAAGTCAAGTCTGCTTTGCAGGCCTCTGTTCTGCCTTCCGAGGCAAGATTGGCCATTTCAGAGAGAAAAATTTAAAGAATAGATGAAATTTAATGTGAAAAAAATACAAAAGCACCATTGTTTTCAGCCTAACATCCATATGCCTAAAATACTATGAACCATAATACTGCATAAAATGAATTGGCAGATAAATGGTGCCGAAAATCTTTTATTAGCATTAGATCTATTCCAACTTTAATATAACTCCAGCTCAAAATTTTACAAATAGTAGAAAATCAAGTCTGTTTAATTTGGATTTTCAGCTTCATTGGCCAGTGTCAGTTTTACCTGTTAAGTTATTGCCATCTTGTTATGAAAGCCATCATCATGTTCATGCCACTTTATTGTACTAAAGATCATGTGGTGGATACTTAACATACTTAAAGTGACATTCTTCCATCTATAAAAATACGGTGTTGGTACACCTAGAGCACGGCACGTATCTGACTAGTTTCCCTTGTGATCACAGAGAAGTAATTCAGCCAGATGTGATGGAGGAAATGGTGGTATCATGTGTTATTAAGCACTTGAACTTAGTTGATGCACTGCAGTCCCTAATAAATTTCCAGTATCAAGAAGAACATGCTGAGGAATATGATTTACTGTGTAAAATCATGGGAGAGACATTTAAGAAACTCAATGCCATGGAGAGACAGCTGCAGGTAAGTGAAAGTTAAAAGCATTTAGATGTCTCATAACTTTTGAAAATGATGTCTTTTCTAAAAATTTAACGATGTTTAAAAAGTGATCTGAAAAAGAGAGAAAAAATATTGAATGACTGTATTCTGTAACAGGAACTAACATAGTAGAAAAAGAAGTGTCTGAATTTTAAAAAGTTATTGTGACTAAAATTTCTAAAGTCACAGATTCCTTATTTTGCATCTAGTTTCACGTTGTTTTCTATTTTAATATGTCAGAGTGTTGCAGAATTGGAGCAGAAATGGCAGAGTGAAGTTGATGATGCCATGCAGGGGAAACTGGAGAACAACATGCCTTTCTTCTATGATTATCATTTTAACGAGGTGAGCAAGTTGTATGACTCATCACTGGGCATTGCTGTTTGTCATATTGGGTCGGCCAAAAATTTTGCTCAGGTTTTTCTGTAACCTCTTTTAGAAAACCCAAACGAACTTTTTGGCCAGCCCAATACAATGATGTATACTGTATGTGGAAATTTAAAAAATGTCATTCTTAAAATGTTGCATACCTCAAAATGTACCCAATCTCTAAAAAAGGTTAAATAAAGTTGATTAGATTAACATGTCAGTGATACAAAGAGTCAGTTACTCAAATTATTCAACTGATTAATAGTTTTATAGAGCAGTTATTATCATTGTCAAATTCTGCTTTCAAGCCTTTTTAAAAAAAGACAAGAGTTATAAGCAATAAAGAAATCCCTGGAAAGTAGTCAATGCCATTTTTAATCATTAAAATATCAAGTAGTAACTTATAAATGTGCTTCTGGTGTAGAAACATGGACCAAAGGTGGGTTTTTGTCCCTTAAGTTTTCTGTTTCTTGTAACACGTACAGTAAAATTTGGTTTTTGCAGATCCTGCATACCATCTTTTCTTGATTTTTCCTTCTTTAGAACAAAATGAAAGAACTAGAACTTTTGTGTTCAATGAAGGAAGTCTCCTTTGATGGAAATGATCTTGAAAACATGGTGCTATCTCTGAGGTTAGTGATGTTAGTAACTGTGTAAAGCTAATTTATCACTTTGATGCTCAAAATGCAAAGATCGCATCTCTTAACAGATATTTTAAAAAATATTATGCGTTCACTAAATATTTTAGAGTTGGAACTTCTTTGGTATTTGGAAATTATGATTTTAACCTTCAGGAGTTAGCATATAGGCATCTAAAACTGGGCAAGAGGAACTAAAACTGGCCACAGTTAAAGCACTGCCTTCCTTGGAGGGGCAGGGAGAAGGCGGGCAATGTTTGTCAGGTTACTTCCATTTCATTTCTCCTCTGTCTTCTCATACCCTCTGTGATTAAACACTTTGGTTTTGGTAAACCAGAGGACGACTAAATGCACATCAGTCTTTCTTTATAGGGAGAAGTTCCTACAAGAAGTGAATTCTCTTATTCAGAAACCCTCGCACCCACTGGCTAAAACGAAGACGTTAGTGAAGAGTCTAATGAACCGAGCCGAGCTGTTGCTGCACGTCACCATTGCGGCCCAGTCTGGCCTCACGAGAAGCATCTCAGGGACCCCCGCGGAAACACCGGGTACTGCTGACAGCAAGCCCCACAAGGCTCTCTGTGCTAGTCTGTTCATAAAACATATACTAGTTATTTAAAAAAAAAGAAGAAAGAAAATAACTCTTGTGTACTTGTAGAAAGGGAAAAAAGGAAATTTCAATGTTATTTTGCTTTTTACTTTTTCCAGCCAAGAAATACTTTCCACTGAAGTCATGTGGTGCTTTGTGAGTCATCTGAGCATTGGGGGGTGCCTTGTCACCTGCCTTGTTTAGTTTTGGGGGAGCATCTAAGGAGCGCAGTGACATATATTTTTATAATCCAGTGAGCCTCACTTTCAGATTATAGATTATCATTTTCATAGCAACATATAATTAGTCAACTTTGTGAATCCTGTACTGCATCATATTTTCCTCTTGAAACTGAGTTTGCATTTCTCTCACTCAAGAGAATAAGTCGTAAACATGTTCTTAAACGAAAGACTCCATGTCGTCTAGCCCCATTGCCCGATGGACACTATGGAACAAGTGAACTTGTTTTCATCCCAGCTGACTACCGAGGGCTCTTCTCACTAGGGAGAGAAGTCTAGGATGACTCCTAGGTTTCTGATCTCAGTAATAGGGTTTCCCTCCCTGAGAACATCAGGGAAAGCTTTCCAGACATGAGATAATGATCACATGCCACGTGATCTGCTGTGCCACGGCCAGAGGGCTGTGTTAGCCTGAGTTCATTAAAGGCCCCCCCAAAAGTTTCCCACTCAGTAAGGCTAGTGGTGCTTTCCAAGAGGCTCTTGGCACCAGAGATGATGAACCAGTAGTTTCCTAAGAGATAATATCTTCAAAAATTATAATTTTTTTTAATTGAAGCTATCTAACTGTTCTTAAGACAGATTCAAAATGACCTCAACTTTCTTGACATCTTTTTTCTTAGCTGATCAGCACATGCAGTTTTGTCTGCTTCCATTAAAGTATTCTTTTACAAAACACCTATTTCCTGGATAGGAGCCGTATGTCTTATAGGAAAGGCCAGTCAGATTCTTGGAAAAGTGTAATATTTAGTCACACCAGCTGTGATCAAAGCAGAGGTTTCACCAAATGGCAGTAAGTCAGCAAAGTAAATCCAGGATCAAAGGGGGAATCAAAGGCCATCTCTGAAAAAAAAATGATTTGCATTTATTTGAATTAAGATTATTTGCTTCCAGAGGCTATTTTCTCTGTCCTCTCTTGATTTTTAGAATCCTTATATTAAAGTTAACAATGGGAATTCCCTGGCAGTCCCGTGGTTAGGACTCCTAGCTTTCCCTCCTGAGGACCCTGGTTTAATCCCTGGTTAGGGAACTAAGATCCCACCAGCCACATGGCCTGGCTGAAATAAATAAAAACATAAAGTTAACACTGTTAGTTTATGAAATTAAATGAATTTTTCAGGTTTTCTTTGGAAACTCAATTTAATAAAAAGAATGTGGTTTTTCAAGCTGAAGTAATTTTTAACCTTGGTATTTGAGGTTGAAACCTTTTAAAAATTGGCCTAAAAATCATCTATGCATTGTACTGGCTGGTTTGGGGGCCAATTTCCTGGAAAACGAAGGTACTCTTAGTTTGGTGGTTCCTTGTTGGTTTCTGCTGTCCTGTGTCATTCTTACAAATAGGATAGCAGATACGTCAACCTTCTTCTTCCTTTCTGTTCCAGCTTGTAAATCAGCCTCTGAAACAAAGGTGATCTCTCATGCTGTGCGGCAGCCTGTTTTCCTTCGCAGCATGTCGGCTCCTTCTGACCTGGAAATGATCGGTAATGAAGATTTGGAATTTACTAGAGCAAATCAGAGGTAAATAGCTGAGGGCCAAGGTCGGATCGGCACATGCTGCCACGCACCTTCACCACAACACACTCCCTGAGCGGGTCTCTTGTTTGGCCGCAGGCGGCGCCACGTGACCAGCCACCGCAGCAGCTCCTTCACACTCCTGCAGTCATTGGCCATAGAGGACAGCAGGGACAAGCCCACCTACAGCGTCCTGCTGGGGCAGCTGTTTGCTTTCATCGGCACCAACCCTGACCAAGCTGTACGTCCATGTTTTTTGTTTGTTCTGTAATGTTCATTTGTTTGAGCATGCTGGGTCTTAATTGTGGCATGTGGGATCTAGTTCCCCGACCAGGAATTGAGCCCGGGTCCCCTGCACTGTGAACTCGGAGCTCCAGCCGCTGGACCGCTGTGGATGTCCCTGTACATCATGTTTTGCCAAGTAGCTGAGTAGCATGAGAGGTGCTGTGACCGCAGGAGTCAGGTGTACTTCCTTCTCACGTGTTCAGGTGTCCAGCAGCAGCTTTCTTCTGGCCGCACAGACAAGATGGCGGCGGGGAAACACCCGCAAGCAGGCGCTGGTGCACATGCGGGAGTTGCTGACGGCTGCCGTGCGAGTCGGGGGAGTGACACACCTTGTGGGTCCAGTGACAATGGTCCTTCAGGGAGGACCCAGGTCAGTTGTTTCTGTTAGTTTATCCTGTCCTGTCTGGAATGGGCAAAGGCCGTTCCAAAGATTCCTCTTGGGTCCAAATGTTAGATCATGGTGTTTGCTAGTGTTTTCCCCTAAAATAATATATGTTTCTAAAAATGGTACAGGATATAATTTAAAAATTCAGCACATGTAACAAAAAGTAAATTCTCCTTACCTTCCTTTTCTAAATTTCACTATTAAGAGCTTGTTTCATCAACTATACACACGTAAATAGCTATTTCATTTTCCTTGTATGCTTAAGTGTTTGTGTGTGATTTTTTTTAACTCTTCAGATTATATTTCACGTGCCTTATTGTAATCAGTTGTTTTCCTCAATATATTTTGGACATCTGTATCTTTTCATGTTAATATGTATAGCTCTGCTTTATAGCTTTTAAGACCTTCACAGAGCTCTATTATATGCTACATTTATTTAACTCTTCAGCTGCTGATGAACACATGGGTTCATTCATTCTCTCTTTCACTCTCCATCTGTTCTTTCATCCCTCCTTTCTTCTTCCTGTTTTGTTTTGCTTTTCTATTAACAATAGTGCTGCAGGCAACAACCTTATATACCTATATTTTTGTATACTTTGTGCTTATTTTTATTGGGTCAAATTTCTAATAACATAATTGTAGATATTAACTTTGAGGAAGGGTTTATAACTTATTTGTGAGGAGTTTTTCTATACTAATGCCCGACTGGGCTTCAAAGGTACTTAGATAGAAATAGAAAAAGCATTCTCTGCAAAGACTGGACTGCAACTGCTGGAGGCTGCTTGTGCCTCCTGACAGCTCTCAGGAACTCTGGCCAAGAAGCAGAAGCAATAGCTGGAGGGAAATGTGAACTAAGAGCTAACATGACTGTCTTAAGAAATTTTTGTGTCGATCAGGAAAAGCCAGGTTATTCTTTGGAAACAAACAACTCCCAAAATCTCAGTAGCTTAAAAAACTAAATTTTAGTTTTTGCTCATGTCCCTCACAAGTCTATCTTGGCTCCTGGTAATTACAGAGAGCTTGGGACAGAGGAGGGGACAACCATCTTGGAAAGCTGTCAGGCCCCTTGTCAGAGCTCTGGCTCATTGGCCAGACTAGTCACATGCCCACCCGACCACAGCGGTTCCCGGAAGGCATAGTGAGTTACACTAATGAGTACCACAGTTCACTTCCAGAAGTTTCTCTGTAACACTGGCAGCATTATTCCTTTTCCCCTCATTACATTACATTTCCCTCATGACATTATTAACACCAGATGTCAGACATTTTAAAAAGTGCAGAAAATCCCCAAAGTACAAGATAAAAATCACCTGTAAATCCAGCGTTTTAAAATAAAACCCATTAATGTTTTAGCATATTTGTTCAGTCTTTATTCTAACCTTAGTGATCTCCTATAATGTTTTTAGTGCTTATATAGCATTGTATCATATCCTTGAACCTTTATTAAGCCAATTTCCTATTTTTAAATCATAGTTTTTGTTTATTTCACTATTATAAGCAATATTATGTTGCGTATCTTTGTAGATAAATTCAATAGTTCCAGTTTTCAACTAAAATTAATTGCTGTAGAATCTATCCCAGGTTGTGTTTTTACATTGGGAAAGTCTTATTTCCCAACTGGATTCTCATATTCTGCTAATAATTGGAGTGTGAACTTGCAAAGGACACTTAGCTAATGTATTTGTGTCTTGGTTTTCTCATTAGTACAATTGCATTTACAGTATTCAGTACTGCATGGGATGAGGCAGGCCTGTCTCAAATGAATGGTTTCATTATTAAATAAATTTGGGAAATGCTGGGTACCATTCTCCTGCTCTGAGAGATATGAAGGACTTTAACGCCTTGAGTTGTCCTGGAGTGAGGAACCCTGCTTACCTTTACCTAACCTAGGATTTCCCAGAGCATCCTAGAGTGTGGCCGTTGTCTCTGAGGCACTCTTAGGAATCCTGCCCAACAGCCTTCTGTGGTCCAGCACTTTGGGAAACACCAGTCTCCAAGGTTCCTTCAGTTCTGGATTCATCTATACACTTTTGTGTTTCTCAGAAGGCCTCTCCTGCTTTCGTGTTCACTATTGCTGTTCTTGACACGGTTGAGGAAGCCTGAGCTTTGGTTCTGTTTCCTAGAATTGAAGAACTGACCTGTGGTGGGATGGTCGAGCAGGTCCAGGAAGCCTTCGGTGAGACCATGACCTCTGTGGTGTCTTTGTGCGCACGTTACCCTATCGCGTGTGCAAATAGCATTGGACTCTTGTGTACTATACCTTACACCAGGTAAGCAGAGAAATGCTTTATAGTGTATGTAAGTTATACCACAATGTCATCAATTAAATAGAAATATTTTTATTTATTAAAAATATTTTTTTAAAGGATTTTTTGGTTTTGATTATCCAGTGACACTATCACTCTGATTAAATGAGCCTATCACCTGACAAACACCTAAAGTTACTATGTAAATTCTTATTGTTGAGTTCCTACATGATCAAAGGTGGATCCCCATTAGAAATTATGTTACATTGTCAAAATGGAGAAGTTTGAAGGAAAGAAAAGGTCCCTAGGAAGTTACTTATTATATTGGGCAAAACTTTTTGCCTTTGCACATTTCCTTTCTTCATTACTTGATTAAGAGTTTGAAGATGTCAAGCATTCATGAAGTCAGTCTTTAAATCCCCTTATGATAAAATAATGGAATTTTTTTCTATTATGATAACCTTGTGTTGATTCCATTGATTTTTACTTTGCTATCCTATATGAACTAACCAGAACTTGAAATTCAGTATTTATGAAGGAAGTCATTCTAAAAATTTCTGTGTTGAGTTTTACATGGTGGCATCCTAAGTTGTAAATAGAGGACTATGTTGACGTGTTTTACGGCCTTTTGATAACCTGGATCTTAAGTGAGAAGTTCCTAAGAGCTGGTCAGTTATGTTTCTTTCAATCAACCCTTTCTGCCTGGCCAGGAGTGAAGAGAAGTGCCTGGTGCGGAGTGGCCTTGTTCAGCTCATGGATCGACTATGCAGCTTGAGCAGTCAGACTGAGTCCAGCTCCAGTGAGAAACAAACCAAGAAGCAGAAGGTGGCCACCATGGCCTGGGCAGCCTTCCAGGTGCTTGCCAACCGCTGCGTTGAATGGGAAAAAGAAGAAGGTGAGAAGCAGAATCCCCTTCTATGCTAGAGCTCCTTGATTTCTTCTATCAATGTTTCTTTTTTTTTGGTATTTGTGCTGGATGGGGAAAAGAAAGACTATTAGATTACATAACTAAGTTGATTTAATCAATTATGATTTCATGGGAGCCTCTTCATCAGCATGGTCCTGTGGAAATTTATCACTGTGCTATGACAGTTAGCAATATCCTAACGCAGAAGACATTATGCTAAGTGAAATAAGCCAGGCACAGAAAGACAAATACTGCAGTGATCTCACTTATGTGTGGAATCTAAAAAGCCAAACTGATAGAAACCAGAGAGTAGAACAGTGGTCACCAAGGCTAGGGGGCAAGGGGAATGGGGAGATTTTGTTCCAAAGGACACACTTTCTGCTTTAAGATGAGTAAGTTCTGGAGCCCTGATGTACAGCTTTGTGATTAAAGTTCATGATACTTCACTTATACTTGAAACTCGCTGAGAAGATGTCTTGTATTCTTACCCGCCATACGCACACACAGAGAGGTAATCATCATGTTGTATACCTTTTAAAAAACTCACATTCTACAGTCTGAGTATATACAGTTTTTATTTGCTAGTCACACCTCAGTGAAGCTGAGGGGGCTGGGAGGAGTAATGACCACCTGAAAGAGGATAGTAGCCCCAGGAAATTGAAGACATCTTTTTTTTCCTTCTTGCCATCACTGCTAATGGTATCTGAATAGATACTTTTATGAAATGATTTTTCAGTTGTGCTTTTGAGATGCTATTTCCAAATCATATGTTCAGTCAGCAATCCAACTTAAAAAGTAAACTTGAAGGATAACTTCTCCATACTATCCCAGATATATAACATGTCATTCGCTGTGCGTTTTATTGTTCAGGGAGCCAGGCATAGGATGACTAAGGTATTGTTCCTCCCCTTAAAATATATGGTCTAGTGGGGGAAATAGGCCAGTGAACAAATAATTCCAGTGCAATCAATGCTGTGATCAAGGTGAGCGCAAGGTACTGTAGGAGGAGCATAGAGGTCCTTACAGACCCTCTGTACTAAGGCATCAGGCAGAGCTTCCCAAAGAAGGTGATGTGAGCATTTTTCTTGAGGGGTAAAGAAGACTTCCCAAGTAGAATGAACAGTCAGTGGCAAATAAGTTTTGTGGCTTTTATGAGAGGTGCTTGAAAATGGAAAAATCCAAGAAAATCTTTTACTGTGTTTGAGAAGAGGTTGGGTGTGAGTTAAATATCAGGATGTTTTCCAAAAAAGAAACAGACTCACAGACAACAAACTAGTGTTTACCGGTGGGGAAAGGGAGAGGGGAGGGGCTGTATAAGGGGAGGGCACTGCGAAAGTGAGAGTGACGTCGCTCAGTCGTGTCCGACTCCGCGACCGCATGGACTATAGCCCACCAGGCTCCTCAGACCGTAAAATTTTCCAGGCAGGAGTACTAGAGTGGGTTGCCATTTCCTTCTCCAGGGGATCTTCCTGACCCAGGGATCGAACCCAGGTCTCCCTCATTGCAGGTGGACGCTTCACAGTCTGAGCCACTGGGGAAGCCCTAATCTGTTGTGTATAAAGTAAGCTACAAGGACATACTGGACAGTACAGGGAATATAGCCAGTATTTTATAACTAAAAATGGAATACAACCTTTAAAAATTGTGAATCACTATATTGTACACCAGTAATTTATATTGTACATCAACTACTTCACGAAAAAAAAGATGTTTTCATCCCAGTAAAATGATCATTCTTCCCTATCAAAGTATGTTTCTAGGTTTTGTGTGGATTAATTATATTCAATTTTAATTAAGAAAAATGTCTTTTCCTGAGACTTCCCTGGTGGTCTAGTGCTTAAGAATCCACCTTGCAATGCAGGGAATGCAGGATCAATCCCTGGTTGGGGAACTAAGATCCCACATGCCTTGGAGCAGCTGAGCCTGCAGGTTGCAACTGCTGAAGATAAAAGAAAAAAAAAAGAATTACATATTTCCCCAACGTTGAATCATTTTTCAAGTTACTGTTACCTTCCTTATGTTTCTGTGTGTGCTTAGTCGCTCAGTCATGTCCAGCTCTGCAACCCCATGGACTAGCCCACCAGGCTCCTCTGTCCATGTGGATTCTCCAGGCAAGAATACTGGAGTGAGTTGCCATGCCCAGTTGTTATCTAATGAGAGACACTAATCGGATGGCTAACAAAATACTGAGCAGGTTAAAGAAAAATTGGGCAAAGGGAGGCTTTAGTGCAGATCCGCCACAGCTGCAGACCCACCATGCCTTCCTGGGGTATTCACCATGCTTTGTCTTGCTTGAACTCTGAAGGTGGCTCCACAGAGGCTGTTCACTCAGGTCTGGCCCGTCAGGTGTCCAGCCTTCTCACGAATCACCTTGCCCGAGCGACTGAGTGCTGTGGCAACCAGGCTGCCGGGAATGACGCCCTCCAGGATGTCCTCAGTCTCCTCAATGATCTCTCAAGGTATGGAAGGCCCCCTGGAGCTATGGGAGGAGGTGGCTTTTCCTCTGAGTGATGGAATTCCTTTGGGGAAAGGGTGGCTGTCTTTAGAAACATCTAATTTACTAGGCCGTCATGACATGTTCCTGCCTCAAGAAAAATAGTAGAGAATACAGTCTTTGAAAAATAGCATTTAGGCCTGCGACGTGAGGAGGTGGTGGATCTGGCTGCACCGAGATCCTGGGAAAGCGAAATGGAGGGGTGTGTGTCTAACCTAATGATCTGCAACCTGGCCTACAGCGGGAAGCTGGAGGAGTTAAAGGAGAGGATCCTGGCAGATAAGTCCCTGGCCACTAGGACTGACCAGGACAGCAGAACAGCATTGCATTGGGCATGCTCAGCTGGACATACAGAAATTGTTGAATTCTTGCTGCAACTTGGAGTGCCAGTGAATGATAAAGATGATGCAGGTTGGTCTCCTCTTCATATTGCTGCTTCTGCTGGCCGAGATGAGATTGTCAAAGCCCTTCTGGGAAAAGGTGCTCAAGTGAATGCTGTCAATCAAAATGGCTGTACTCCCCTACATTATGCAGCTTCCAAAAACAGGCATGAGATTGCTGTCATGTTACTGGAAGGCGGAGCTAATCCAGATGCTAAGGACCATTATGAGGCCACAGCAATGCACCGGGCAGCAGCCAAGGGTAACTTGAAGATGATTCATATTCTTCTGTACTACAAAGCTTCCACAAACATCCAAGACACTGAGGGTAACACTCCTCTACACTTAGCCTGTGATGAAGAGAGAGTGGAAGAAGCAAAATTGCTGGTGTCCCAAGGAGCAAGCATTTACATTGAGAATAAAGAAGAAAAAACACCCCTACAAGTGGCCAAAGCTTCTTCCTGTTCTGCTCTGCTCATCAAGGCACTAACCATAGAAGAAGAGGAATGTAGAGTAATGATGGTCTCAACCCTAGAATTTTCTCTAGACTACTTAAGGAGGCTGGGATTGCGCATGGAAGGAATATAACACCAAAAGGAAGGCTTGCCTGTTCCAAACCACTCCCTTCCCAGCCTGCCATGTGCCTGAGACACCCACCAATTGAACTGCTTCTGTAAGTCATGGAAGGTTTCTGCTTAAATGTTTTTTTGTGAGAGAGAACAAAGTAAATGGTCACCAGTCCTTAAAAAAAAAAAAAAAAAAAAAAAAAAAAAAAGAAAAATAGCATTTAGTTCCAAAATGTGGAAATTATTTATTTGAATATCTATACCATAAAATAACATATTATCATTTGCTCCAGTACTTTGCTGGTAACAGCTGCTAGCCTTTCAGGTCAGTACCACTGCATTCAGTAACCAAATAGCTTAACCTTCATTATAGCAAGATTAAAGACTAACCAGCCAGGACTTGTAATTAATTCAGCTTCTCGTGCTGTGTCTTTGAAAGAAGATATTCTTTGGAGGTTTAATCATGTGTGAGCTGTGAGGCCCACAGAGGTTTGTCCACCTAAGGCTGCTTATTCTCTGGTTTCTGCTGAAATGTAACAGGTTCAGCTGTGGCAGAGCCCAGACTCTTGAGGTCTGTACAGCACTGTATTATCTCTTTGGTCTTGAAGCACTTCTTGAAAAGGAATAAAAGACTAGACTAAAAGCCTCCTAGCTTGAATTTCTAAGCCTTGATGCTCTGTGAATCATGCTGAACTAGAGGATCTCAATTAACTAAACATAAGGAATCAAAGAATTTTCAAAAATCTTTTAAAGTATTACTGGTCAATTATGAGCCTTCATCAGATGTTTATTAAAAAAAACCTTCATAAAAACATATTGCCAAAAATCTGTGTCTTCGCATGAAATCTGAATTCAGTTTGTTTAACCTTTGAGGGAACCTTTGTTTCTGAATTTCTATAGATCAACGTCCCCAACATTGTGGCCCTTTTCTTCCTCTCTTTGCAGGAGTCACATAGGTAAAGCCATCCTGAGCCAGCCAGCTTGTGTGTCCAAACTCCTCTCCCTGCTACTTGACCAACGCCCATCCCCAAAGCTGGTTCTTATCATTCTTCAGCTGTGCCGGGCGGCACTCCCGCTGATGAGCGTAGAAGACTGTGGGAACGTGGAGCTCCCACCCTGGAGCTACTCTGTCCCCTCCCTAAACAGCGAGCAGGAGGATCCCAGCGACCCAGCATCCAAGATCGCGTCACTGCTCTTGGCAAAGCTGGCAGACTACGTGGTCCCAGGTGAGTCACCTCCAGGACGGGAGAAAGGCACCGTCACTTCCTGTGGATGATCAGACCAGGCTTTCCCTTGTCCACAGTCGCAGCTGTGCTTCCTGTGATAAAAGGAAAGGGGGAAAGGGCAGGAGAGAGGGAGGAAAGAGAGATTCCAAAGCCAGTGCTTCCCCGTCCAGGGGAGCTGCACAAACAACTTTGCAATGTTTCTGTTTGCTTAAAGGATGTCAGACAGTCCTTTCTCCAACCGCTTCCGAACCTGACACCACGTTGACGAAAACCAGCCCCAAGAATTCCTTAAAAGGCGATAAAGATCCCGGAGAAGAGAGTGAAGCAGTGGATGGCAAGCTCTCTATCTTCATCCACAAGCGGGAAGACCAGTCATCCCATGAAGTTCTGCAGCCATTACTAAGGTGATGATCGTAATAGTCCATGCCTTCAGGCATGAGCCATGTCAGACACTGTGCTGAGTAAGCCCCTTACCGATGTCAACCATCTCAGCCCTCTTCACAAGTAATCACTGCTACTATCATCCCTGTCGTTACACACGAACAAACTGAGGCAGAGCTGAAACGTAGACACAGGTCCCCCTGACATCAGAGCCTGAACTTTTAACCATAACTCTGTACCGTCTCTCTGGACCCGACAGAGTGAAAGTCCTATTGAGTATGTATCATTTGTGTCCAACCAAGTCTGTAGTGTGACCTCATCTGTGAGAAGGAATAATGCAGCTTGGTTTTCAGTTATGGGCATCCCTCAGTCATAGTAAAATTAGGGATACCATTGACTATGAGATAAAGAAGTAAGAAACTTTTTCAAAAGCCATAATTAATTGGAAGTATGAACAATATGATTGCTTAACAAAGAAGTGAAAATATAATTATTGTACAAAGATTACAAACTGGCAGGGCTCTGTTAGTGGAATCCAGGACAATGAGAAGGTCCCACAGAATACAAACTCCTAAATATAGGAGAAATTTAGGGAATTTAGAAGATAAATTTAGGGAATTTAGAAGAGATGTTTGTCTCAGATGGAAGAGTCCTCTCTTCAAATAAATGATTGAATGATGGTGTCATCCTCATAATCGGGTTCCTTGTCTGCCATCATAGAAATCAAAAGCACTGTGGGCTACTGCATAGGGTAAGCTGAGTCAGGGGAAGTCAGCACACAGATGAAGAAATTTCCAAGGAACGTTCCTGGGCACTGTGAAATGTCATCATACAAACTTGGTGAAAGCTTTTTTGAGAGCCAGGTTGAGGAGGCAGGGGGAACTAAATTCTTAGAAAGGGAGATCCAATCATTCACACTCAGGCACCAGTCCAGGCTGTTATTAAAACTGCCTCACTTGGAGATTTAGATCCCTCACTGAGGCCTCCCATGGGCCTGGCCTTCTCTTTATTTTAGGATCAGCTTGTCACTTAGTTTATCATCTTCACACAGGTTTTTAATTATCATTATAACTCTAAAAAAAATTGTTGTTTTGATCCCTAAAAGTGCTATAATTGAGCAATAAAGAGCATTTCCTTTTGAAAAATTGAGTCTTACTGTGGATTTTTGTTACAGCATGTAATGGTGGCCTGACCATTACCAGGTTACCTCATGGCCTGCAGTCCCCAGCTGTGACCATCCTGTAAAATCATTGCCTCTCTCTGACTTCCCATTTCAGTAGCTCAGAAGGACGGCCCTTCCGACTTGGTACTGGTGCCAACATGGAGAAAGTTGTGAAAATGGACCGAGACATGACGAAGGTAACCCCAACGTGGAGGAACCTGCTCCAACAAGAACCACAGTTGAGAACATTTGCCAGGCTTCAGGTTTTCAGGAGAAATTTTTTTTAAAACATTCACGTTACCACAAAGAATAAGGGTGAGAAATTGAAGTCATTGAGGCTATTTTCAAGAAGATTAGTCAAAATCAATTTATCATCTAACCAACAAGGACCTACAGTATAGCACATGGAACTCTACTCAATGTTATATGACAGCCTCGATGGGAGGGAAGTTAGGGGGGGAATGGATACATGTATATGTATAGCTGAGTCCCCTGCACTGTTCACCTGAAACTATCACAGTATTGTGTTTTGTTTTAATTGAAGGATAATTTGCTTTACCATTTGTTTTGCATTGGTTTCTACCAAACATCGACATGAATCAGCCATAGGTTTACCCATATTGAAACTATCACAATATTGTTAATACCCCAATAGAAAATAAAAAAGTTTAAATTTAAAAAGATCAATTTATCATTAATATTAAAATATGGAAGAGAACTCTTGATTTTGACCTAGAAATTTTCTTAGCTCTCTTAAGAAAGTTCTACAGCATAAAAATAGTTTAAAAGTGATCATAGGGTGAAAGGTTAAAAGAGTAATAATAATGGATAATAAGAAATAAAGACAAATAGCCCATAAAAAATATATCCAGTCTCACAAATTACACAGTAAATAAATAAAGGGAAAGAATAAAAATAATAGTACTGTGTGATTTTTACCATATCACCCTGATAATGTTAAGATTGATGATACCCTTTATTGCCAAGGTGAGGGTAAATAGGGCATTTTCAAGTATCCAGAGACAAGCTTATTCTTGGCAGTTATGTTTGTAAAAAATAAAATAGAATTCATGTACCCATAAATAGGAGATTTGTTAAAGAAATTATTATACCCATTTAATGAAATGATCTGAGCTTCCCTGGTGGCTCAGCAGTAAACAATCTACCTGCCAATGCAGGAGACTCAAGTTCGATCCCTGGGTTGGGAAGATCCCCTGGAGGAGGAAGTGGCAACCAACTGCAGTTTTCTTCCCTGGGAAATCCTATGGACAAAGGAGCATGGCGGGCTACAGTCCACGGGGTCACAAAGAGTTGGACATGACTTAGTGACTAAACAACAACAACAAAATACTGTATAACCATATAAGTAACCAGATATGTCTATGTTGACATGGATATTTATGATATTTTATGGTATCAGATTCATATCAATGATCAAAATTCACAATGTTTTGATAACTGTTAAAAAGAATTCAAAACTGCATGTAGCATGACCTATGATTCTGTATGTCAATCTGCAGGGAAAAAATTCGGGCAGACTAGCAATGATCTCTGTCTGGCTGAGGATAAGGGATATGTGTGGAGATTTAACTTTCTACAGTTCTCATATTTTAATATTTGCATTTATAAAAATGAGCCTAGATTGGAGGACACAGATTTTTTAATGTATAGTGCTGAGAAGAGTGAAAAGAATATCATGAGAATCTTTAAACTGACCTCCAGGGTGGCTGCTGTGAGGTGATTACGGAAGAGGCGGCAGCTGCTCTGCGAAAAGCAACCAAGTGGGCACAGTCAGGCCTCATTGTCAGTGTTGGGCCACCCGTGGAGTCCCTCAACCCAGAGACCGTGAGCGGGCTGTCCACAGGGGACAAGAAGAAGACAGCCCAAACCTCCATTTGCCGAGAGAGGAATTCTGAACTCGCCAGGTAAAGCCTTCCTAGGAAAGAAGCTGTCTACTCTTCTCAAACTTCCTGTGTGAAGGGTTTGTTTTGAGGGTTTCAATTTTATTTTTTTATATTTTATTTTGTAGAGTATTTATATATGTATTTATTTTGGCCTTGCCACGTCACATGTGGGATCTTAGTTCCCCATCTAGGAATCAAACCCATGCCCCCTGCATTGGGAGTGAGAAGTCTTAACCACTGGACTGCCAGGGAAGTCCTAAAGGTTTTAATTTTATATCCTCCCCTTGACCTGCTGGAAGTGAGGAAGTGAGGCTTAAAATACCCAGCCATTCGTAGTAGTTTCTCTCAAAGTTGAGTCAACCAGTGATGACCATTCACTTGGTGGATCTGATGCTGTGAGGGACGAAGAGGGAGGCCCTCCAGCCTGAGTGCACATCTGAAGCTGGAGGACTGTTTTTCTGAGAAAGGCCACCACCAGGAACACCAGCTACAGTTTTTCTGAGCAGCAGTAGTAAATTCTGGCCTTGCTTCCTTTACTTCATCTAAACGGTACTTGTCACCATTCCAGCTGTGTACAGAAGGATGAACACGTGTTGCCCCTGATAAGTTGGGTGAGATTCTATGCTTGCTGGCCAGAGGCAGATGCAGAGAAGTCATCAAAATCCACTTTTCTAGTATGGAGCAGGCCAAAAAGTTTATTAAGTTTTTTCAGCAATATCTTGCAGAAAAACACAAACCAACTTTTTGGCTAACCCACCGTAATTAGAAAATGTTTCCATCTGGTGCCAAGTCTAAAGCCACTCTTCTGGCTTCTTTACCATCACGGGGCCTTGACACTTTTCCCTGTTGACACTTGCAGGACCGACCCCGTCCGACCTTTCATCAGTGGGCACGTAGCAAACAGCATGGCCGCTGAGGTGATCGCCTTGCTTCATAGCTTGCTGATGGCACCTGAGTCAAATGCTGCTCAGATATGGACCACGACAGCAGAGAAGGTTAGTACGCTGTTATTGCTTAAAGGAGGAAGCAGGACAGAAGTCAGTTTTTTGTTCTAGCAAGGGACATTGTAACAGAGAGAGTTCCCTCTTGAGCCAGATAGACTTGTGTTTCCCCTGAAATCTGCTTTGATTTAGTGGTTTCAACTCTGTTAACCCACATCTCCTATCACTGCCAGTTCTGATTTCACAGAAGGCAGGCTAATACTCTCAGGGAAAGAATGGCACACCTTGTTTCTCCTCCTTGCTTGTGTTCAATCGGTACTAACATTAGGAAGTCATGCATCCTTGGTTTATTGGATTTGTTAAGTGGAGTTGATGAGTATTAAGGAGGCCTCTGTCGGATTCACACTCCTGAGCTCTTCAGTAATTCATCTTGACAAACTAGTCCAGTCTCCCAAAAACGAGAGTTTGGTCATCAGTTTCCCTATTCCAAGTCATTCATCTTGTGAACACCTTATATCATATCCTAAAGGTAATTGGGTGTTCCAAGGTCGGTGATATGCTATTATGGTCTTTCTTCAGATAAATTTTTGGCTTTTTTTTAGGTTTGTTTCTTTTTTTTTAACTGTGTTTGGTTTGCTCATATTTCAAGATTGTGCATTTCCAGTTTTGTCCAATTACATAAGACCAATATGGCAAGAACATCAGTGGTCATTCCTGCTCGTTACTGCACCCCTCCCGTGTCCAGAGTTCCTTTAGTCCAGGGGCCCTGTTGTCGACACCGCACCACCCTTAGTATCAAAACGACCAAAGTTCTAACTCCTGTCGTATGGGCTGCTTCATATGTTTAGGTTCTGTCTCGTGCACTGATGTACATTCCACAGTTGGGGAAATATGCAGAAAGCATTCTGGAAAATGGCAGCAGTAGTGGCAGAAAGCTTGCCAAACTTCAGAGAATTGCCCGCCAGGCTGTGGCTGCACTGTGTGCACTTGGAGGCTTCAAAGAGACAATCAAGATCGGGTCTGAGGTCCAGGTAACCAGCCACCATTTCCCCAAGTCATCGCTTTCCCGTGTGTATAAGTCCATTGATTCATCTATCAGCTGTAAGACAAATATCATCCTCCCAGTTGGACAAAAATTCTTGTTTTTTCAAGCTAAGAAACAAGTGGCTTCTCATCCACACAGTGCTGCAGATTAATCAGACATCAGTACAGTAATGCACAGTAGCTAAAACCCTTGTGTCCTGTGGTGGTGTTAATACTGGGAGTGTTTTAGAATTGAGGCTTGAATTTGCTTCATACTGTGATCACCTTGATACAAGGTTTTAGGACCTATTATTTTAACTCACATTCAGGGCTTGGCGTCTGCATTATAAGAACCTATTGCTGTAATGCCGGTAATGACAGCTGTAGATTTACTCCTCCCACTTGTCACATCAGATCGCTGCTCACACCGTCAGAGTTGGTAAGTAGTGCTGACCCATCTGTGTCTATAGGTTCTAGGGAGAGGAATATCAGGAAGCATCGGAGTGGTGGCTTCTATCAACGAACAGGAAGGTATAGCTACGGTCAGATTCCCACCCATAGACTGTAGAAAGACTTCGCAAGCATCAGACACACTGACTATTCCATTGTCTAGACTTTGTGTTCCAAGATCAGAGGTAAGGTGATTTTTAAATGTATCCTCAAATGTCACTGCAAATGGTAACCATCCTGTAATGAATAATATGCACGTGCACAGTGCTGAAGCACAAATACGTGATTTTCTTAAATTTTACTTATGTATTTACATACTGGGTGTAATTATTTAATAGTAACGTTGATGTTAAGATTTTTACCTAAATGACCAAATTCATTTCTTTGGTGAGGAATATTCCGCAGTATATTGTATGTTTAATTGTTTTGGTCTTAGCTTGCAATTTTCTGTATGGTGAATTTTTTTTTAATTGAAATTTTGAGAATTGACTCCAGATGATAATAACACCCTCATTTCTTATAAACTAACTACTTGAATTTAACTTTTTGCCATGCCCCCCCCCACCGCCATCAGGCATTGCCTCTTCATAAACTGTCCATTACTGAGAAGGTAGTACAGGCAGTCCAGTCCATGTTGCTTCCTCAGGAGGGAAGTCTCTCTATTCATACCTCACTTCCTGCAACAGGAGATGGGTCAGCTCCTGTGATGGCAGTCGTTCGGCTCCTGGCTGAAATAAGAACAAGGTGAGCGCCCTCCAGAGACCCCCTAATGTGCTGAGGTGGTACAGGCCAGAGGGACAGGCGTCTTCCGTGGGCCTCTCTGTGCCAGGTTCACTGGGTCCACAGCATGAACTTCATGCCAAACTGAGTAACAGAAGCCATCCATTTGTGCTGCGTTTACTACAGTTTTTGTTGCATTCCCCAACTTCTGTGCTTTGAAATAAAGTTTAGCTGTTTCCCTAAGGAAATAAACAATCAAAATATGAGTGTTATATGGCGTGCATGCATAGACCCCACTGATTTGCTTTGGTCAAAGAGCTCTGTTCTATCACAGGAAGTCTTCTGTCACTTGGCCTTTTTAAAGTAGTTCAGACTACATCAGTACCTATCCGGTCTCTTTCCAAACTGCTGAGGAGAGAATTAGGGAATGCTCCCAAGTGTCAGAATTGGAAAGAAAACGCATTTATTTACAATTAAACAACAGCAACAAGTTTCTTTTGACAATGAAACTTGCCAGAAAGTTCTAATATATGTTTTGAATCTGGTGAGAGAGATCAGTATACAGATTTCCCAAGCATTTGGGTCCCTCTTGTTCTCAGAACATTAATATTGCCTACAAAGCAAAGTTTAGGAAAAGGTATTAGGAGACAGTGCTTATTTCACAGCTGTCACTTGGTGTCTTCATGGAGGGAGACGGCAACCATTTCCCCCTTTCCAGTTGTCCATGCAGTGTCAGCAGTTACTGTGCAGGAAAAGAGAAGCTAGTTACATATATTCAAACCAATGCAGCTCAGTAAAAAAGCAAGAGGAATGGAGAGCTGGAACCTTATTTAAATTAGTGGATAAAATTGATTGAAATGTTTTTCACAGTTGGCTTTTTAGAGAATGACCATTGATGACTTTGAAATATTGTAAATCTTTTAACATTAAGAGCATGCCTGGTCATGGCCCAGCTTTTAGAAGACAGCTTATTTTGTGAAGAATTCATACAGCAGTGTCCTGCAGCTGTTGAAGTTCTTAACCTAGTAGCCCAGGAATGCAGTGCTGGTAAGTACCTGTTGCTTTCCTTTCTACCCTTTGTGTCGAGGTTTGTTAGCACACTGACAATTTGGAATGGAATATTGACTGTTTTCACATACACGTCCAACAGCTAAGCTCTAGACACAGCACTTACACAACTGACTTCCATTTCAAATCTGCAAATGTAAATAAAAAGATGCAGTATATGCCAACTAGGAAATCAGCATTTTTCATTTTAACTTTAGGACCATGATGTCAGAGTATTTTCTTTGCCCCATTCATATTAATAAGTGGGTTTCATCTCTGTATTAGAATTCTTTGTGACCTGCCCTTAGGGCTATGGATACTTTCTGACTATTGTCATTGACCACATGTGAATTCAGAGTCCAGAAATTTGCACTAACATCCATCTTTGTGTGTTTGTGTTTCTATGTGTCTCTATGTGTGCTTATGGAAAAGTTAAAACAAGTACAAAAACAGACTATTTTTGTATAATGAACCCTCATGTTTCTATCATCTAGTTTGAACAGTTATCAACTAATAACCAATCCTGTTTCTTCTACACTGCACCCTCCTGGATTATTTTTAAGCAAATTTTTAGATATTCCTTTTATTTATCTATAAATATTTTAGTGTGTATCTCAGTAAGGACTCTTAAACCACAATATCATTTTCACATGTAAAAAATTTACAATAATTTAATATTATTTAATATCTAGTCAGTGTTCAACTTTCTAATTTTCTCAAAGTCATACTTGTTTTTACATTTGTTTATTTGAATCAGAGTCCAATTAGAGTTCATCCATTGTAATTGATTGTTGTCTTTTAAATTGCTTTTAAAATACAGATTCCCCTCAGTATCTTTTTTTCCCTTACAACTTACTTGTTGAAGAGTTTTCCATAGTCTGGATTTTGTATATCTTATGGTGTCATTTAATATGTTCTTTTGTTCTTGAATTTCTTGTACATTGATGGTTGGCCTGGGTTTTTCTGAGTGAAAATTTACCCTTTATCATTGTTCACAATTAGATTAGCATTTCTCCAGTGCTCTTGTACTAATGTTTTAATGAACTAAGGAAAAAATGGATGTCTTTACCTCCCTTAATGGTTTTAATCTTCTCTGTTTTTTTGGTCTTTTTTGTTACCTGTATTATTTACTGTCTCTCATGCTATTTCCTTTTTTTTTCTGTAACTCTCTAATTTTTTCTGTCCTTAAATTTTTGTCCTTTTTCATGTGACAGTGATTTCTTTTGGCTTGTTTTTGCTTTTTAATTCATCTTCATTTTTATATCTGTTTCACTTCTCAGATCTCCTTCCCTTAATAAGTATAGCTGTCTGGGGCCAGCAACCATTAAAAAGCCTCAGAGAGATCCCTCCAAAAGAAGCAGCAAGAACGAAAGACAAGGAGCTTGCTTGCTCGGCTTCTCAAGTGAAATTACTTGTGACTAAACACTTGCTCATTGTTTAATTCTGTATGTGTCATAGGTAGTTCCCTGCTTCTGCTTTTTTAATATTCTTGGCTTAGGTTGCATCCTAAGACTTATTTGACTTATTTTAGCAAACATATAACCTTCTGAATGAATCCCTTGCTTTTCTCTAGGACTCATTCTGGGTCTCTTTTATACATTTTATAGAATAAAATAGAATACATTTTATCTTACTCTGTGAAATTAACTTTGGTACTTAATGTATAAGCCAGAAATCATCATAATTTAGAGCAAATAGCTTTAATAATAACCCATCTAACCCATTTTTCCCCCCTGTGGAAAAGAACCCTATAGAAACAAAGAGTTGAAAGAAACATGTGGGAAGTTCTTATTAATTGCTACAAAATAGAAGACTATGAGCTTATACACAGGAATTTATATTCTAATATAGCGTCCTATGTCAAGAAAGTGAAAGTGTTAATAGCTCCGTTATGTCCGACTCTTTACCACCCCATGGACTAGGCTTATGTAACCCACTAGGCATCCTCTGTCCACGGAATTCTCCAGGCAGAAATACTGGAGTGGGTTGCCATTCCCTTCTCTAGGGAATCTTCTCAACCCAGGAATCGAACCCAGGTCTCCTGAGCCACCAGGGAAATCCACGTCAAATTTAACAGTCCTTAATAACTCACATATTGGATTACCAGAAAGGATTTTAAGGTTTAAAGTAGATATCTAAGTTTGCTGATTTACCTGTATTTAAAAAAAAAGGAAAACTATGTCTGAATTACTTTCCAACACAGCAGTAGGTTCTTAAAGCCTACTAGAGAATTAGAGTCTGTGCTCAGAAGAAATGCTGTTTACTACATGAGATTCAAAGTAGCGTGTAAAAGAGAAAGAGTTCTTTGATTTTTACTTTTTAATATATCAAGGTTTTTTAATTTCATAAATGAATGTGTCATAGAATTTATAAGCAATAATATATTGATTCTCTAAAGTGAAAATTTTTTCAATGAATTCCTCTTATTATTTTACTTCATCTGTGATAAATTAAGCCTCAGACTTGGCCATTGTAATGCTTCCCTCTTTGGTCTGTCTCTCATCTTTGCCCATGTTTGTGTCTAATGTCACATAATAATACACTTCAGCCTTGCACTATGTTCTTTGTCATATGCGTGTGTGCACATACATGTCTTATCTCTCCTCCCAGATTAGGGACTTCGGCTCATATTAACTTTCTATTTTCCAACATCTCGCCCTGTGCTTTGTGGGAGATGTTCCGCAGGTTATAATCTTAAAAAATCAATTTAGATGATAAAAATAATAGTTTTCATTCATTAGATGATAATAATAGCTTTCATTTATTGAGTATTGACCATGTGTCAGGGACTTGGCTAAAGGCTTTAACTTGCATTGTCTCGTCTTCACAACCACCCTGCGAGGCACAGGTACTGTTATTACCCCCATGTTGGCAGTATGATGTTAAATATCAAGTAATGGAACCAGATTCTGGATCCAGGCAGCCCAACCTCAGGGTCCGTGCACTTGACAACATTGGTTTGTTGCTGAGCTACACACAGGAGACAAAGATGTCTCAGGGCGTTTGCTCTCTGTAAGAATTTGAATAATCTCTATAAGTATTTCATTGCTCGGGTCCAACTTCAAAAAAGTTGGAGCCCTCTCAGGAGTTGTAGGATTTATATGCACATCTTCGACATCTTCCCCTCCAGGAGAGCGGCTGGCAGTTGTGGAAGTGCAGTGTGAACGGCTGAGGATGCTCTACCGGGACTGTGCTCGACCCCCGCCACCTCCGCTGCAGGCTGACCGGAGACAGGTGAGCCCTCTGCTGTGTCTGCAGCATGCAGCATGAGAGAGTTACAGAATGCGAGGCAGCACATTCATGATTTTAGAAGGGGTGTTTGCAGAGCCATTTGGAGGTATAAGCTCTGCAGTGACATGCTCTCATCTCTGAATGTCAAAGCACATCAACTTGACATTCTGAATATTGAAAGATTACAGCAGGGGAGCAGAACTTGGCAGTCTGTAAATAATTTGTGCATTTTCGATAAAAAAAAAAGAAAACTTTTCAAAATTTTAGATCTGTAGTTCATCTTATAATAATACTAAAAAGTATACATAGAGTGACTAAAAAGAAAAAGTGGCATAGAGAAAGACATTTAATGTATGATATTACTTATACATAGAATCTAAAACTAGTGAATAAAACAAACGAAAAAGCAGACTCACAGGGAAAAAACAAATTTCACTTGAGGGGCAAAAGCAAAAGAGGCAAAAATGTCCAATATTGGCATATCTGTGAACGTTCTTAGCAGCACTAGTCATAATAGCCAGAAAGTAGAAACAGCCTAAATGTCCATCCCCTGATGAATGAATGCATAAAATGGGCATGTTCATACAGTGAGCATTATCAGCCTTAAAAAGTAGCGGAGTGCTAATACATGCTGCAGTATGGATAAAACTGGAATTATGCCAAGTGAAGGAAGCCAGTCACAAGAGACCACACACTGTATAATTCTATTTCTTGTAATGTCCAGAACCTGCAAATTCAGAGAGACAGAAAGCATAGAGGTGGTTACCAGGGACTGGGAGGAGAGAGGGATGGGAATTAACTTCTAATGGGTACAGTTTCTTTTAAGGAGAACAAAAACATTCTAAAATTAGTTTGTGGTGATGATTGTAGAATTCTGTGAATATACTAAAATCCATTGAACTGTACACTTTAAATGGGAAAGTTACATGTTACGTGAATTTTATCTCAAAAAATTTTATTTATACTAGGTAAGAGTATATAAAAATTGCTGTATTCTTATAATTTTCTGCCTGGATTTGAAGTCATTTCAAAATAAGACAGTTAAAAATATATAAGAGAAAAAATATCACTTGAAATCTCAACATCTCCATTTTGTGTTCACAATGCTATTGAATGAAAATGTTTTTCCCCAATGCAGCCCAAAGAGATTACATGGAGCCCCTCACGAGTGTTTCCACCTGTCCGAGCCTGCATGTTCTCCTCGCACCTCACTTCTGTCACTTTCCTAGCAGACCCCAGTGCGGGGGGCGGTCTGCCCCGGGGCACATTTATCTACGCCACCTCACCACTGCCCGTTCAGGTGAGAAATCACAGGACCCCTTGTCTTCTGCCTCTGTCCTTCAAATGTGAGAGAAAGAGGAAGTTCAAGGGCCCATGGTGAGCCCTGATTGTCTGCCCACTCCTGGTGTTTCTTCAGGCCCCGTCTTTCTACTGGGAAATTGAAATTGTTTCCTATGGAGATACAGATGATGATACTGGACCAATAGTTTCCTTTGGCTTTGCTACAGAAGCAGAGAAAAGAGATGGGGCATGGACTAATCCAGTGGGCACCTGTCTTTTCCATAAGTAAGTGGCTGCTATCACTGTTACCTGAAAAACAATAGGGACTTCCCTGGCTATCCAGTGGTTAAGACTCTGTGCTTCTACTGCAGGGGGCATGGGTTCAATCCCTGGTCAGGGAACTAAGATGCCACACAGTGTGGAAAAGAAACCCAACATGGATGTGGGTATTTTAAAACTATAGTAATATAATTATAGTCTCTACCCTAAAAAATATAGACAATACCAGCTGGAAATATACTCATGTTCAATGAAAGAGAAGAGATCTTAGGATTCGTCTTCTAGTTACTCTCCTGCTACTGAAACTCCTCCAACCATTCACTGCTTACCTTCCTCTGTGTTGGCCCATTAGCCTCGTCTCTGACTGTTCCTTGTGTTTTCTTTTCAATAGCAATGGCCGAGCCGTGCATTACAATGGCTCCAGTTTATTACAGTGGAAGAGCGTCAGATTAGATGTAACTCTCTCTCCTGGTGAGTATGGTGGGAGGTTTTTTGGTTTTTTTTTTTTGCACCTTATCTATTTCTGTTGTTCCCAGGTTTGGGCCAGAATAGGTCAAAATTAATGAAACTCAACAAATGGAAATGAACACTGTCTTCTAGTGAAAATGAAATACTTGTCATTGCTGTCCCCTAGTTTACACTGAACCTTTCATTTTATGAGGCACTGTTGTCATTAAAGCCTCCATTGGTAACGTAGGAGTTACAGTAATTGTCATTCCTCCATCATTAGAAAAATCTGAGATTTTGCTATACTTTGAAGTTTGGTCTTTAATTAGCTTTTCATTAATAAACATATAAATAGCTTCAAAAAAAAAAACCCCACCCCTACCAGTCAGCTTGAAGCACTCAAGAAATCCATTATCGGTAGGTAAGACAATGTGCTATAGACTTTGCTCTCAGTAGCCTAAACATCCAGTCCAGCTTCAGCAGATCTTCCGCCCAGGTGTTTCAGTCACATAGTCGGTTCAATAAAGAGACAATCTTTCCCCTCGTCTTTTTAAGCCTCCATATAATAACTTGATCGGTAATAGTAGAGGAATAGTCCTAACTGCTCCAGAAGTAGCATATACAGACATTGTCCTCTTGACATTAGAAGCAGCCAAAAGTGTTGGTGACTTATTTTCAGACAGTACATCTTAGCATCATGTCTGATGAAACTTGAAATTATTAAATGTGATAGATGACCTGAGATGCTTAGGTAGGGATTCCTGAGTCACTGAACCCGACAGATAACTTCTTGTAGCTGTCGGGGGGGTAATTTGGTCATCACTTTTCCTTGAGGGAGCTGCTTATTAAATTGTACTTTACCAGTGAGCATGGTATTTTCAGTTATGGTCAAGTTATGCCTTGGAAAGTTACTTCCTGGCAGGTTGTTTCTCTCTCTATGGAGCAGAACTCTGTGATCTGCTGAGTACTTAAGTGCTTTAAGCACAAAGGGAGGGGGAGTAGAGAGCAGGGGACCCATAGTTAGGTGGTTTATTTGTTTGTTACAGTTGATTGTTTTGTTTGATCATACTTTAGTTTTTGAGAAAATTTTGGATCAGACTTCAAGCAAGCTGGCTACCTACTCTTTTCTTAGAGAAATGTGTCTGTGTAGTGCTAGGAATTAAGAACCTACTTTTAACAACAGGATCCCAACCTCAGTACCAACACCTTCAGTGTCTGTTCATTAACAGTTACTCTTTGAGCATCTCCTATGTGCTGGGCCCTTTTCTAGGCCCTGCAGATGCCGTGGTGAACAATGACAAGTCCCCAGCCCTTGGGAAACCCAGCCTAGTGGTATCAAAACCATATGAGACTGGAAATTCCCTGGCAGTCCAGTGGTTAAGACTCCACACTTTCATTTCTGAGGGCACTGGTTTGATCCCTGTTTGGAGAACTAAGATCCTGAAAGTTGTGCAGTGCAGCCAAAAAAAAAAAGCATGTGAGACTGATCAAAAGCAGAATCACAGAACTTCATGCACTGACTGGAGAGTTTACAACGGGTTAACTGTAAAGCTATGTGCACTAGCAGCTTGCCTGAGGCAGCCTATAGTGCTGATGTGGTGGACATGGTCCCCTTGGTTCTCTAAGTTCATCCCAGTGTCTAGTCATCTCATCAGAAAGCAGCTTAGCTTGTATTATCTTCACTTCCTGAAAAATGCTGTAAAGAAATATAAGTAAGGAGTCATAATATGAGTTACTGATGTATGTTTAGCTTACATTGTAGGTGGAGTTTTAAATTTTATTTTTTAGACCCTTTCTAAGTCATCTGCAAACTTGCTGAGAAAATACTACTTTTCTTACCTTTATTCGTAAGCAATCTTGTACGTGTCAAAAGAGAAAAACTTGTATTCCTCTATTAAAAAATCATATCCAATATTTTTCCTTTTTGTCTTAGCTGCCTGGAAAATAAAGGTTAAATTTCATGTGTAATTATATAACTATGTAGACACTACTATTTTTGTTCTTCTGAACAGTTTCTGACTTCTCTTTTTAAAATTGTTTATTTCTGTTGTGTTACTTTGAGTGAGTGAGTGAGTGTTAGTCGCTCAGTCTTCTGACTCTTCGTGGCCCCATGGACTACAGCCTGCCAGGCTTCTCTGTCCATGAAATCCTCCAGGCCAAAATACTGGCATGGGTAGCCATTCCCTTCTTGAGGGGATCTTCCTGACCCAGGAATCAAACCTGGGTCTCCTGCATCGCAGGTGAATTCTTTACTGTCTGAACCACCAGGGAAACTATGTTACTTTATATGTATCTAAATATTGGGTTGGCCAAAGTTTCCTTTGTGTTTTTCCATAAGATGTTATGGAAAAACCCAAATGAATGTTTTGGCCAACCCAATACAAGGTATTCCATGTCTTTTTCAACTGTAACTGATGGCATGAATAAATAAAAACCATGATAGTCAATGGTATGTGACCGCATGCCAGTTACATATTGGAATTTTAATAGTCAATAAAAAGGAAAAAAAAAAAAAAGTGTTGTCTCCTTCTGCCCTAGGTGACGTGGCAGGGATTGGCTGGGAGAGAACCGAGGGGACGCCTCCTCCACCTGGGCAGCCTGCCAAGGGCCGTGTGTACTTCACATACTGTGGGCAGCGCCTCTCACCGTATCTCGAAGATGTCTCGGGTGGGATGTGGCCGGTGGTTCATATTCAGAAAAAGGCAGGTTATCTTGTTGAGAACGAAAACCAAATTCTCCTCAGCAATTTGTCCCATTGAGAATGGAAAAATTAAAGACACTAGACGTGGCCTGGTTGACATAGTATGTGGTACCTGATGACAGAACCTCCAAAAAGCTGAAGAAGTGGGTCCTTCCTTTGCATTGAATCTGAGTGCTTAAATGCTTTGATCTCCTTTTGGCCATCTTTCCTAAACAACAAGGCAAGGAACACTGGTGTTCTTCCAGTGCCAGTAGAAAATAAGTTAAATAAGTTTGGAACATGGCCCTCTTGGGTTGCTTTAGTATACCAAAAGCTCAGAGGTATCCTTCAGTAAAGATTTAAAAATTAAACTTTATTTAACGCAGCATCCCTACACTTATACTTAATCATGGAACTCTTGTTTTTAAGGAGCACCTATAAACAACTAATGTTCTGTGGGACATTACTGTTTACTACATGCTGGTAGCTCCCACACCCTTATATCCAGTCTAGATCTCATCCTAAATTCTAGACACAAATATTCAGCAGCCTAGACAACATTTAGAGATAGATATTCCACTGGCGTGTCAAAGTTAACGTGTCTGAAACTGAGCCTAACTCTTCCCCACCCCCAGCCTGCTTCTGCCCTAGCCTGCCTTGTCTCAGGAAATGGCAGCTCCATTCTTCCAGTCGCTAAGGCCAAAAACCTTGGCCTCTTTCTTGACTCCTCTTCTTCCTCCCACTCTACAGCCAGTCTGTCAGCAAACCTTGTTGACTTACCTTCAAAATGTATCCAGAATCTGACCACTGAGTTGATGGCCCAGCCACCCTCACCTTCTGGGAAGCGTGTTACAGTATTCCTATATTTCCCTCTCCTCCCGTCCCCGGAGTTCCTGCCCTTTTACATGTCTTTTCAACACAGCAGCTACAATGATCCCTTAAAAATGTTGGTTAGGTCATGTTACTCTTCTGCTTTCAACAGGTCAGTGGCATCCTGTGTCACATATTGTGAAAGCCCAAATCTTAGAATGACTTAGAAGCTCTTGTAGGATGTGCCCCTGTACCGCGTCTCTGATAGCATCTTTTCTCTTTCTTCAGTGAATTGATTAAAGATGTCAATAATTTAGGCAGCCTGTTCTTTTCATTCAATAAATATTTATTTATTGAGCACCTCTGTTGAGTGCTATATCTCAAGTACTATGCTAAGCTCTGGACATACAATAACAATGAGCAAAAAAGATATGGTCTTTGTGCAATTAAATCCAGTTTGCAGGAGTCAGATTCTAGTCAAACATTCACATAAATATATGTGTGTGTATATACATATATATATCTATATGAGAGAGAAAGAATGTGTGTGTGTGTATGTAGACAGAGGTGGGAGAGATTTCTTTTGAGGAATTGGCTCATGTTACTGTGGAGACTGACAAGTCTGATGAACTGCCATCTGCACACCAGAGACCCAGGAGAGGCATGGCTTGATTCAGTCTCAGTCCAATAGCAAGAGAAAAGAGAAGACAGAGTGAGATATCCTAACTCAAGCAGGGGGAAAGGGGAAAGGGTTGAATTCCTCCTCCCTCCACCTCTTGTTTTATTCAGACCCTCAATGGATTGGATAGTGCCCACTCACATTGGGGACATATTGTGTCCACCGATTCAAATGTTAATCTCACAGACACAACAGCAATAACAATGTTTAATCTAGCACCCTGTGGCCAGTCAGATCAGCATATAAAATTAATCATCACAATATGATTGAATCATAGACTTGAGGGAAGCAAGTACCAAGCCAATCTGGTCACATCTGTATTACCCTGAAGAAGTGATGTTTGAGCCAGATCTGGAATTTTAACCAGTTTAAATGGACAAAATTGGAGGAAAGAATGTTGCAGGTGAAGGCAATGGCATGTGCAGTGGCGTCAGGTAGAAAGGAACAGTGCTGGAAACAAGAAGGGTCACTGAGCTTGAATAGCAAAGAGCATGAGTGTGAGGGGAGGGGCAGGGCGGCCTTGCCAAGCTCGAAGGACCAGGGTCTATAGATGCACCAGCCCTTCTCCCGGGGTTACAGACTCTCCATAGCTGGGGACAGTGAATGAAGTCCACTTGGAGGTGTTAAAAGTGAAAACATAAGTAACCTAACTCCTTTCAAGTCCTTTCTTTGGTTTCCTTTCCAGAACACCAAGACTCGCGCTAACTTTGGCTCCCGCCCGTTTGCCTACGCTGAAGGGCAGGCCCACCGCAACGCTGCTGACCTGTGCACTGACCTGGCTGAGGAAATCAGTGCTAACTTCGAGGCCCTGCCGTTTGCCATGGCCTCTGACAGTGATAACGATGCTGGCACCAGTATTGCATCAGACCCGGGCACTCACGGGCCACCATGCCGAATTGCTGCTGTAGCCACTGCTCAGCAACGTAAGCTGCCTCCCCTCAGGGTGCACCTGCTTCCTGGAAATGGGAATGCTGTTAATTCCATAAACCCATTTAGCTTGGACGTACTCCATTGCCCACTGGTAATGGGGTAATAGGCCCAGATAAAATAGGGAGCCAGGAGGAAGCCTGGTGGTCTGGAGAGTCCTTCCCCCACATAGAGGAAGTCTGCCACCACTCAGAACCAACAGAATATTGCCACATGGAAATGCAGGCCTGAAAGAATGTCCACTTTTTATGAGACAGCTAAGAACCACAGAATTTTATATAAAATCTCCTAATTTTAAATGTTAATCATTTTTAAACTGATATAAAACGGAAGCCATCAAAGAATAATAAAATGTTAGTTGTGGAATCTAAGTGGTAGATGTGTAGGTGTGCACTAAAAACATTCCTGATTATTTGAAAAATCTCATAATAAGATTGAATAAAAATGATCTTCAAGAAATGAGATGTCTGCAGCCATATTTGGCCCTTGGGATACTGGTTTGAAAATTGTTTTAAGAGTCTGTTTAATTCTGTATCTTGCTGAAGGACCATCCAAAGTCTTCTTTGAGTTGAATGAATTATATCCATATAAACTATTTTAGGATTCAAGGAAATTGTAGATGATTAGTTATTCCTTGACTCTGTGGTTTAAAATTCCTCCAAGAACTGAAAGTCTTTCAGTTCAGTTCAGTCACTCAGTCGTGTCCAACTCTCTGCGCCCCCATGAATCGCAGCACGCCAGGCCTCCCTGTCCATCACCAACTCCCGGAGTTCACTCAAACTCACGTCCATCAAGTCGGTGATGCCATCCAGCCATCATCCTCTGTCGTCCCCTTCTCCTCCTGCCCTCAATCCCTCCCAGCATCAGTCTTTTCCAGTGAGTCAACTCTTCACATGAGGTGGCCAAAGTACTGGAGTTTCACCTTTGCATCATTCCTTCCAAAGAACACCCAGGGCTGATCTCCTTCAGAATGGACTGGTTGGATCTCCTTGCAGTCCAAGGGACTCTCAAGAGTCTTCTCCATCACCACAGTTCAAAAGCATCAGTTCTTCGGTGTTCAGCTTTCTTCACAGTCCAACTCTCGCATCCATTATCTCACAAATTAAGAGAATCTGGTCTGTCCATGTATAAGTTTATATGCCCTTGCCTAGAATTCACTGTCACTGTGCTTTGTTACAGAATATGATAGTGATACTTCCTGTCATTATAAAGTGGAGCTCAGCTATGAGAATTTCATCACCTCTGGCCCAGACCCCCACCCACCCCCCATTGCAGATGATGAAAGTGATGATGATGATGACGACGACATCCCACAGGTAAGAGCCCCACAGCAGTCGCTTAACTCCCTGGTGATGAAATCAAGCCAAGAGGAAAATTTTGATCTGAGCATGCAAAACTGAAGTCTTTATGCTTGCAGTTATATCATTGTGTTTGGACAGTAATTGGGGTATTCATTTTCCTAAACCACATATCAATAGCTGTATCTGTTTGGCTCCGTGGCCCAGCAGCAATCCGGATGTTGGAGAAAGAAGTGCTTTGATGGTAATTCAGCAGTGAGGTTTGGGGTCATGTGAGGTGTTTATATGGCTTTAGAGGGAAAGGAAGAGCTCACCCCAAGCCAGCTGTTGCCTCCCCTGGCCTCTGAGGGTGTAGTTAGTTTGATGGTCTGCACAGTGTGTTTCTGCTGCTGGCGTTTGAGGGGGGTGAAGACCTCAGGGGTGAAAGCCGTAGTAAGTCAGGAAAGGACACAAGGTGTTCCTTCTCCATTCGCGTTTGTCTTCTCCTTCCAGGAGGACCACTATGCCCTGCTGGTGAAAGCCTGGGAGACCAAGGTTTTTCCTACCATCCGAAGACGGTTCCGCAACGAAGCAGAGCGGAAATCAGGGCTGGACCAGATAAAGGGTGCTTTACAACTAGGTCTGGTGCATTATGTTTTCCTATGGAACCCCCTTCACGGCTTGAAGAGATGTGTTTACATGAAACTCAGGGAATAAATCAGAAAAGAGGGGCTCATCTAAAGTTGGGCCAGACTTAATAGTATCCCCTTCTTGGACCTTTATGGAACTTTGTGGTCTTTTGCTTTCTTGGCCAGGCTTTTCTTTGCTTGTCAGTTCTGCTCAGTATTTTGAGTTGATGGCCTGTTAGAATGAAGCTGGCCTTGTTAGGAAGCTGGATGGCCTGGTGGTTAATAGCTTGGGCTCTGACATCATGCCTGTGCTATTACCAGCTCTATGACCTTGGGAGAGTTACTTAACCTTTCTCAATTTCCCTCACCTTTCAAATGGAACCAATAATGGTATGAAAAATTAAAGAGCTGACACAGATAAAGCTTCTAAGAACAGTTTCTGGCACATAGTAAGCATCCATGGAACTTCCCTGGAAGCCTGGTGGCTAGGACTCTGAGCTTCCACTGCAGGGGGCACAGGTTCAATCCCTGGTTGGAGACCCTGCAGGCCGTGTAGTCTGACCAAAATTAAATGTCACGGTAATGATGATGGTGAGATATTTTTTGTCTACTGGACACACAGAATACAACAGAGTTTGACTGCAGACAGTGAATTATTAGTGAGGCTTAAATGCAGATAGCTGGTTTCTGTTTTAAGGCTTTTTCTAATCTGTGAAACACCTGCTTTGTGAGATGCAGAAATGCCTTTTCCTGAGAGGCCCAGCCGCCCTTCTCTCGGAGCATCAGATCAGGTTTCCTGTCATCATCGTGGCAGTCAGAGAAGGTGTAGGGAGACAGTACTTGCTCTTTCTCTTTTAACTTTTGTCGTGACTGAGACTAGGAACAAATAAGGCGAAAAACCACCAAAAGACCTTCATTGCTTGACCAACTAATACACTGAATCCCTGATTTCCAGTGATAGTTAAGTAATTCATTTTTCTCAGACTGGTGCCAGGACTAATCAGTATATGTATGTGTGTGTGTGTATTTTGGGGGCGGTTTGATTATTGTTTTCTCTCCCACTGTGAAAGAGGAACAGAGCAAATTTCAGTACTGGATAGAAGAAGCTGATGGAGCTGCCCGTTGCTCTTAAATAAGCAACCTGTGTCAGTTGTAGCAATAATCAAACACAGTACAAGAAGGTATAAAGTAAGAAAAAAATACAGCACTACCCTCACTTTCTTCTTCCTCTCCATTTGTCCTGTAGTTTGTTCTCTTGACTTAACTAAAATGAAATGACTGCTTCATAATGTACAATCATTTTTAAGATGACTGTGTTCGTTCTTCCCATTTTTTTTTCCTGGTTATACTTCGCAACAGTGCTACCAGGAGTGTTCCTTGTACCTTTACACACTTGAGCTTGTGTTTCTGTGGGAGAGACTTGAGAGTTTCTTAGAAGTAGGGCATTGAGTATTTTAAACTCGATAGACACTGTACAATTACCATTCCCAAAAGGCTGCCTACTCCCATGAATTCCCCTTCTGTCTTCATGCTAGGTACAAGTCAGTGTCATGATTGGACTGAAGATCGTGTGCTCTCTGGAGGGTTACCAGTTCTGTTCTGTCTTTCAGGCATGGTGGATATTGCCCGGCAGACAGTTGAATTCCTCTACGAGGAGAATGGTGGCATCCCAAGAGACCTTTATCTTCCCACCATTGAAGACATTAAAGATGAAGCAAACAAGTTCACGATTGATAAAGTTCGAAAAGGTTTTGCTTCCCCCCTTTCCTTCCTCTTTGAAACTTACCCTGAAATGAGAAGTTGAGTTTTCCCACGCCTGAGTTTGAGTAGGCAGCTGCTGGTTCTCCTAGGGTGACTCTCTTCACTCTGAGTGATTTGAGCTCTCCTGAGCTCTCCCTCGTGAGGCCCTTGGCTCCTGGTGGGGAAACTGGATGCTTGTCTGGCCTCTAGGGGCCTCTTGCACTTTCCCAGAACCTGTTGCATGAGCAGGGTGAGACAGAACACTTGAAGACAGAGAAATGGGGCATGGCTGGAGGTTTGTAGATAGGCCTCTCAGGCTTAATCCTGGCTACCCAGCTAGTGAACCATCAATATGTAGTTGTACTGTGCTTTTTAGAATTTTATAGAAGGTATATATTCATTTGATTTAAAATCTGTTGCAGATTTTGAGGAAACAAAAATATAGAAAAGCACACAAAAAAATCTAAAACCACTCATTATTAGACTTTCACAAAAATATCAGAACCTCATGGGCAGGGGCAGGCATATGTATTTACTTTTCTGTTTTGATTCCTCTTCGTTTGAGAGAAAAACTTCACAGACCCTTTTAAAGTATACCTTTCAGTGGTTTTAGTATACTCACAAAGTTGTGCAGCCTCCAAACCATTGCCTCTGATTCCAGAACATTTTCATCCCCTGAAATGAATCCTGTACTCTCACCACTCCCATTCCTCCTTCCTTCTAGCCCCTAGCAACCAGTGATCTACTTTCTACCTCCCCATCTCTATAGATTTGTCTAGTCTGGACATTTCGTAAAAAAATGGAATCATACAATGTGTGGTCTTTTGTGTCTGGCCTCTTTCACATGGAATTCTTTTTCAAAATTCATCCTTGTTATAACTCATGTTGGTACTTCCTTTTTATGGCAAAGTAATATTCCACTGTATGGATAATACTCCATTTTGTTTGTCCATTCATCAATTGATGGGCACTTGGATGATTTCTACCTTTAGGCCATCATGAATAATGCTGCTGTGAACATTTGTGTACACGTTTTTGTGTGGGCGTGTCTTCATTCCTCTTGGGTATATATGGAAAATATATGGACCCAGTGGAATTGCTGGGTCATATAGTAATTTTATGTTTAACCTTTTGAGGAGCTGCCAGATGGTTTTCCGAAGTGATTACACCATTTTACATTCCCATCAGCATGTATGAGGATTCCAATTTCTCTATATCCTGGCCAGCACTTACTATTGTCTGTCTATGATGATAGCCATCTTAATGGATGTGAAGTGTGGTATCTCACTGTGGCTTTGGCTTGCATTTCTCTAAAAACGAATGATGTTGAACATGTTTTCATACATATATTTTCGCTTTGGAAAAATATTCAGATTTTCTGCCTGTTTTTTAATTGGCTTGTCTTTTTATTGTGGAATTGCCAGAGTTCTCACAGCACTTTGTTTTATTATCTTCCAGACTAAGCTGTGTTCCTCTGGGGCTATAACTAAATTGAGGGTATTGGTAAATGCTGGAGAGTTATTTGTATCCTAAAATATATAGAGTCCCAACATGTTAATACTACTTGCTCCTGAAAAATCTTCTCCCCTCTACTTTCCTCAGGTCTCACAGTAGTAACACGCTCTCCAGACAGCAATAACGTAGCCAGCACCACTGTTGGAACTGCCCTGCCAAAATTTGCTATCCGAGGGATGCTGAAAACCTTTGGGCTTCATGGAGTTGTCTTAGATGTTGATTCAGTGAGTGAACAGCCTTTTATATACACAGACTTTCATGCCCAGGCCTCCAAGTACCTTAAAAGTGATTATACAGGTAGATTACTCTTCAGAGTCAGGATAAAGAAACCAGACTGAGTGCTGTCATGCCAGATGACTTGCCTGAGATTTTCTCAGGGGCCCAGATCAGAGCTGATGGTAGAGTGTAAGCTGTTAACTTTCAGTGCTGTCTGTAACTTCAGACCACACTGCCACTGCAGGGTTTTTTGGGGTTTTTTTCCATCAGCCATGTTCAATCTGCCCCTGCCTATATCTACCAAGTTCCAAGGGAGAATTCTCCTGTTGGCCTTATTGAATGGATGATCTGTCATTGTCACAATTGTTATACAGATTCGAAGAAATAGTTATGTTGATTACATCATGTTACTGGTTCTCTCAAGCCTTGATTTCCCCATCTATAAAATGTGTGTATTAAACTAGATCAGTTGTTTTCTTCTTGGCTTTGCAGAACCCTCTCAAGGGGTTGGAGGTGGCAGGGAAGAAGGAATAGAAGAAAGTAAGGGCCGTACCAAAGCTTTCTTTTGAAAACAGAGTCCTCTTTGAAGGCTGTGATCCTTAGGTTAGATATATGTGCTTGCATTTATGCTTCCCATTCAGGAAAAAGTGAAGAAATAATACACAGATCAAGCCTAAAAGTCATAGATAAAGAAGTAGCTATCACCACATAGATAAGTTTTGTTATCTGTCTGTCTACAGATACAGATAATGTTAATTATCACTGATGCTGTGAAATGAAAGGTTTTACATCTTTAACTCACTCCATTTTACCATAATTTAAATCATGACATTTTAAAGAGAAGCTATTGACTGGTGGTTTACTAAGGTGAACTTCCAAGTAGAAAATTCCATCAATAATATCTCCCATTCCCTTCTGATACAAACTTCTGACTCTGGTTGTTAGAAAGTATGTAACTGACAATATATTTCAGCAGTGGAAATGTGTGCCAGGAAAATTACAAAAATAGAAATTTGTTAAAGTAATAATTCTGGTATTTCTTGCTGCTGCTGCTAACTCGCTTCAGTAGTATCTGACTCTGTGCGACCCCACAGACAGAAGCCCACCAGGCTCCTCTGTCCCTGAGATTCTCCAGGCAAGAACACTGGAGTGGGTTGCCATTTCCTTCTCCAATGCATGAAAGTGAAAAGTGAAAGTGAAGTTGCTCAGTAGTGTCTGACTCCTTGTGACCTCATGGACTGTAGCCTAGGAGGCTCCTCCATCCATGGGATTTCCCAGGCAAGAGTACTGGAGTGGGGTGCCATTGCCTTCTCCCTGGTATTTCTTAAGTAGTCTGATTCCCTTTGTGTTAATAGTAATCCCTAAATAAAGATTAAAACAAAGGGAATCAGACTACTTAAGAAATACCAGAAATATTATTTTTAAAAGTAATAGTATTGTTTGTTATTACTTTAAATATAATAGTAATCCCTAAATAAAGATTGGGCTTCCCTGGTGGCTCAGATGGTAAAGAATCTGTCTGAAATGTGAGAGACCAGGTTCGATCCCTGGGTCAGGAAGATCCCCTGAAGAAGGGAATGGCTACCCACTCCAGTATTCTTGTCTGGAGAATCCCGTGGACAGAGGAGCCTGGCAGGCAACAGTCCTTGAGGTCGCAAAGAGTCAGACACGACTGAATGACTGACACACACAAAGAAAGATTACATTGCTATTGGAATCCAGAATGCACATGCATGAGCTTACTTTTTTTTAAATTACTAGCAATAAAATAAAGCTATCAGACTATTCTCTGCTTTTATAAAATTAACATAAAACCAATGAATATAAATTTTACCTGGCAACAATGTATGTTGAACTGTCACAGAAATATAGCACTATTCTCTTTCAATTTCTGACTCATGGTTACATTAAAGTTCTTTAATTTATTGTCCCAATTAAAATTCTCAAGCAGCTATACTCCAATAACAATTTTTAAAAATTTGCCAACTGGTATGAAGAAACTAAACACACTATCCAGGTGTCTTTGGACTTTTAAACTCAATAAATGACATGAAACTAGCATTTTAGGCTCAATAAATGAAACAAAACTAGCATTTACTTCTATAAAAGTTTGGTACCGATACACATACATACATAAGTATTTTTAAAATTGGGAAACAAACCAGTGCTCAAAAAACAAATAGACATTTCTCTTTTCTGTTGTAGGTCAATGAACTAGTTCAGGTAGAAACATACCTCCGAAGTGAAGGTGTGCTGGTCCGATACTGGTATCCTATTGATATGTTGGAAAGGCCCCCTGCAGGCTACAGAAGGACTGCCACCAATGGGCTCGTCACACTGGACAATACCAACCTCCAAATTCACAGGTAAGGGAATTCCTGGCGGCCCAGTGGTTAGGACTCAGCACTTTCGCTGCCAAGGCCCCAGGATCAATCCCTGGTCAGAGAACTAAAATTCCACAAGCCATGTGGTGTGGCCAAAAAAATTTTTTTTAAAAAGCATAGGTAAAGTTGAGCCCTTCTTTCTAAGCAAGTCACAGAAATCCATTTACTGTGTTTTGTCACATGTGCTACTCATCATTGACAAAGAAGACTTTTCTTTCAAAGTTGGGCAAGTCAGAGGCAGCTAGTAGTAGTAAGCAGTAGTAGTAAGATAATAGTGAGATAGCAGGTTAGGAAGAAGAGGTGCAAGATCCAGTGTCCCCTAGCCTGAGGATGATGGAAGCACGTCTGGAGATTTGAAGAGTGTAGAAAAAGTCTAAAGACTAAAGCGAGTCAAGAAGAGACACCTAGGAACTTCCCAGATGGGCCAGTGGTTAAGACTCTTCCAGCACGAGGTGCATGGGTTCGATCCCTGGTAGGGGAGCTAAGATCCCTCATGGTACACGGCCGAGAAGAAAGAGAGACAGCCAAGAGGAGTCCAGGCACTGGGTGAGCAGCCAGCTCGTTTTTGTTAATCTGACAATGAAAGCCTTGAACCCTGCTCTGTGCCCAACGCCCTGTAGGGGTCTCTAAGAGAGAGTGTCTGCCCTCTGTGGGTTAACACCTAAAAACCTGGCAGAATTCCCTCACATACACCTATGAATTCCTTCTTTCAGTTGTAAAAATTCTCACAACAGTTCAGAAGAGAATATAATGGAGCTATCTGATAAAAGTTTCCATAAGCTGTTTTCATACCATTCATCCGTTAACATTATAACTTCTGATTTTATTGTCAGTTTTGAAGCAGCTTGAATCTATCTCCAGCGTAGACCTCTCCTTGGAACACCAGATACACGTATTCAGCTGCCTCCTTGCCATCTCCACTCAGATATTTCATCACCCCATGTGGGTGGTCTGAAGTTTCAGCTGGACAGTCAACTTCACAAGACCCAGATAGGCTGTACTTGGCACTAGCTTCACCTAGGTCCAGGATGGGCCACGAGACCCAGATAGGCTGTACTTGGCACTAGCTTCACCTAGGTCCAGGATGGGCCACACAGCATGCCACAGGGCAGTGGCGTGCGTGTGTTTAAGCAGGAGTCAGAGTCACCTGCACAGAAGTTCAAGGGCTCTTCTCACCCGGTCACAACCCAGGTGTGAGGAATACACGTCACATGGCCATGTTCACGTGGTGACTAAACAGCCCCACACCCCAAATAGAACCCAGCATCTTTTGTAACAACTCCACAAGCATAGCTTCCAGAGATTTAGCAAGAGGCACGCCCCATTGGTAAGAGTCACTGTTTTCTGGAAAGCCCTGAAACCATCACCTCCCACCAAGAAGCTCTTCTTCCAGTCCTCCCAGTGCAGCTTGCCAATGGGGGCTTGTTGTGACCATAAACAGGGTGCCTGGTAATATTGCTGATATTCGGGAGTTCTCTGGCAGTCCAGTGGTTAGGACACAGTGCTTTCACTGCCGAAGCCCGGGTTCAGTCCCTGGTCAGGGAACTAAGATCCCACATGCAGTGAGGCATGACCAAAAAAAAAAAACAACTAAACGTGGCTTTTTGTTTTGTTTAAAACACAAGTATCTAACTTGGAGCACAGAACATGAGGCCAGAGAAGCCTGAGGTGTGGCCCTTTCTCTTCAGGAGCCCACGGCCCACCTGATGTGGTGGCCAGAGCGTCAGAGCTCAGCGCCTCCCCCGCCCTTCCCTTGCAGGGAGCTGCTGCGCTGCGAGGCCGCACTGGCCAGGCTGTACTGCCGCATGGCCCTGCTCAACATCTTCGCCCCCAAGCTGCCTCACCTCTTTACCCGCCTCTTCCACATCCCCGCCATCCGGGACATTACCCTGGAGCACCTGCAGCTGCTGTCCAATCAGCTCCTCGCTCCTCCTCTCCCAGGTAAACCTTGGCTTTGCCACTGTCACCGCAAACACCAGACCCAGGACAGAACAGCCCGAAGGGTGAGCCAGGCGCTGAGCAGGAGGTGTGTGTGGTGTCCTCCTTCTCCATGTGAGGAGTCCCATCACAGGACCTTTAGACTTAATATAGATAAACAGCATGAAAAGATTGCTAACCTGTTAAGCATTCATTGAGCTTCCCAAACTAATCATGGATCAAGGAAAATAATAGAGCTATGAAATCTAGTCACTGTAGTGTTGTCACAGACATTCTGTTTGGCGTGTAAAGAAAAGAAAATGCCCCTGCCATCAAATGCCACCCGAGACCTAACTGATTCATTGTAACCTCAAACAGAGCTGTTTTGGTGGGCCAGCCTGTGTGCATCAGCTCAACTTGGGGCCCTTGTGGTGTGGTGCTCCCTGGTGAACACTGACGACTCTGCTCTCAGCCCGATTGAAGACCAGAGGGCCCCTCCTATCTTCTGGCACGTTGGCCTCCAGCCTGTTCCCCTTGACCTCTTAGCAACTGCAGTGGGAGCAGGAGTGAGAGGGCAGATGGCATTCTAAACCTAGAGGACATCTCACAGCCCTGGGGTCCCAGCCAGTGCCCTTGTGAACAACATCTCCACAAGCCGACTTTAGCATGTGGGGTCCACTGGCCCACCCCCAAGAACTTAGAGGCTCTGAAATAGACCTGAAAAACTTCCAAGTGCTGTGGAAGAAGCTTTATCACGATGGCTAACTTGGGTTATAAAATCCACTCTCAGCTACGCTGGCGATTCCTAAGGGTGGACCTGGGCAGCCAGTAGGTCAGGCTATGGGAACCCCTGAATCCTCTTTTACATGCTTGATAGACCTGGGCCTCCACTCAAATAATTATGTTAGGAAACAGTTTTGTAGCTTAAGAAAGCAAACATTTAAAGACCACTGAATTCCTGAATCCCACCCTGGAGGATCTGATTGGTAACATCTATTATCCAAGACCTAAGGCCAAGCTGAACTCCGAGAGATGGTGATGGACAGGGAGGCCTGGCGTGCTGCGATTCATGGGGTCGCAAAGAGTCGGACACGACTGAGCGACTGAACTGAACTGAACTGAAGGCCAAGCTTGGAGAAGGCAATGGCACCCCACTCCAGTACTCTTGCCTGGAAAATCCCATGGATGGAGGAGCCTGGTAGGCTGCAGTCCATGGGGTCGCTAAGAGTTGGACACGACTGAGCGACTTCACTTTCACTTTTCACTTTCATGCATTGGAGAAGGAAATGGCAACCCACTCCAGTGTTCTTGCCTGGAGAATCCCAGGGACGGGGGAGCCTGGCAGGCTGCCATCTCTGGGGTCGCACAGAGTAGGACACGACTGAAGCGACTTAGCAGCAGTAGCAGCAGCAAGGCCAAGCTAACTCATCCCAGTTTTCCCGATGGGTCGCGCCTCGTTGCTGCTCAGGATCTCACAGCCCTGGGCTGCTGTGATCCTCATCGCCTGTGTTTCCTTTCCCGTCCCCAGATGGCACCATCAGCTCCAGCTCCATCCTCCTGGCGCAGTCCCTGCAGCACTGTGTCCATTCCCAGAACTGCTCGGCCACAGACCTCTTCTACCAGGGCAGCTCCCAGACCGTGCGAGAGTGGCTCAACGTGGCCATCACGCGGACCCTGCACCAGGGCGAGGAGAGCCTTCTGGAGCTGACCAAACAGATCTGCTCTTTCCTGCAGGTGAAAGTCCAAAGCTCTGACGGCCCTGAACTGGGATTACAGGTTCCAATTGGAAATCCGCTAAAAATGACACTTTCTTGGTGCTTCCCTGGTGGCTCATTGGTAAAGAATCTGCCTACCAATGCAGGAGACGTGGTTTTGATTCCTGATCTGGAAAGATTTCATGTGCCATGGAGCAGCTAAGCTCATGCACCACAATCACTGAGCCTGTGCTTTAGAACCCGGGAGCCACAGCTAGTGAAGCCCGAGTGCCCTAGAGCCTGTGCTCTGCAACAGGAGAAGCCACCACCGTGAGAAGCCGCTCAGCCCACACCTAGAGAGTGGCCCCTGCTCTCCACAGATAGAGGGAAAGCCCCCTTGGCGATAAAGATCCAGCACAGCAAAAATAAATAATTTTTAAAAAATAACACTAATTTCCCCAAGCCCCCACCTCACTAGCCTCGTTTTCTCTGCAGCTCCCCTACCTTGTCCAATCCATGTGTCCTTCCTCCCAGAGGGCTCTTTTGTCCTCCTGATCTTGTTAAAGTGCGTGTCTTATGTATCGGCTCTCCCCTGCCTGGGAGCTGGGAAGGTGAAATGCCCTCTTGTGTTGAATCTGTGGTTTTCCCTGTTCAATGTCTCTGCAGACAGCACCAGAGCAGTTCCCCTCCGAAGAGTTTCCAATTTCTGAGTCCAAAGTCAACATGGACGTCAATTTTCCTGGGGCAGCTTTTGTCGTCGTATCTTGCAAAGAAAGTCAGTCTGGATTCCGCAAAGAGTAAGTTACCTGACTCCAGCAGGTGGTGACAGGGAGAGAAAAAGTCAGGCAGATTCTGGTGAAACTTACAGAAAAAGAAAATTCATTGCTTTTATTCTTTAATGCATACTGTATTTGAAAATGATTTACACTTCTTCCCTAATTTCCATGTTTTAGAAATTAGTCTGTATGAAGAATGACCTTCTAAAACGTGGTAGGGATGACATGTGTGCCCAGTTCTCACCCCACTTCTCCCAACAAAGTGTCTGTTGATCTGGCTGAACTCTGGTCAATTTCATACCTCCTCTTCAGTTCCTCTCTGTACAAGGCACCATGGGCGCGGGTGCTGGTGTACGGGCTGGGCCACAAAGTGAAGCGAAATGGCCAGCTGAACCTCATCGAGGCCGTCTGTTACCCGCGGGATGCATCTCCAGCCAACACAGGGCTCACGCCACCTCCCACCACCAACCAGTACCCTTCTGTGATCCTCTCCACGGACAAAGTCCACATCAAACTGGGTAAGTCTCTGAATTAGCTCACGGTAATATGAACAGATTTGAAGTCATTCTCTGCTTTCCTTCCTTGTGAAAATTGAAAGGATTTTCTACCTTGCTATGTTCCCATTTCCTATGGGTGAAGAATAGGACTGGTTGGGGCAGGGTACTTCAGAGACAATAAATGAAAAGTTGTCCCTTTCCTGCCCAGGGAAGGCCTGGCAGATGCTGCCCGGATGACGGGGGATTTCGTCTCCTTTCACAAGTGTGTGCTGGGTACATGCTGTTTAGAATAACCTGAACAGAGCAGTCCCATCACTTAGCTATAACCATCCTGGCTGCCCTTCCTCAAGTTCTCATTAAAACTGAGTTCTCTCGGGTATACTGTGGCTCCCTGGGGCACAGGCCTCAGTGATTGTCCGCTCCCCACGTAAATGATAAACAAAAGCTAGTGACCAGGCTGGGAGGCCCATGTCTCCCTGGCATCCTTTGTTAAGTCTTCGTAGATTTGGACTGAGCTGAGGGCTCCTCCTCTGTAAGTCCTAACTGTCACTGGCTGTCTACTTTATATACCAGGGCCAGCTGACTCTGTTTCTGAGTCAGCACACAGAGGAAGGAAAACCTACTCTCAGACTTCCACTGAGTGTCCTTGGCAGGTTGGACAGAAAAAGACAGACAGGTGCTTGCTGGTGACAGTCATAAAGATGTCTGTGAACTTGCAGCCAAAATTGGGCCTTGGCTTCTGCACAGCCCCAGTCCCGGGGACATTGCATCTTTAGGGAATAAAGTGAAAGAACATTTCTTAAGAGGTTTGGTCAATGCTAAACAACTTTATGATCTCTTTTTTTTTAGGGTCTATTTTTTTCACTGTGTTTTGCCCACATTGGTTTTGAAATTGTGTGTAAACATAGAGGATCTCTGTCCTGCTATCACTCCCTAAATACACATTCACCTCAAAGTACAGAGCCGTCAGCATGGTTCCTCCTGATCTGGCCAGAGACCCCCCGTAGCCCAGCTTATGGGTTTTTGTCTATTTGTTTGTTGGTTTTAATGTTTTGTAGGCCACACTGTGCAGCAGGTAGGATCTTAGTTCCCTGACCGGCCCTCTGCACTGGGAGTGCAGGGTCTAACCACCAGACTGCCAGAGAAGTCCCCCTCAGCTTACGTGTGACCATTGCTTACAGAGAGGGTGGGGGTGCAGTTCAGGGTATGATGGGGTGCCGGCCTCAGAGCCTTTCTCTCTCATCGTAAACAGCTTCAGTCAGATTTAGATCATCGCAGTAATGCAAGGCGGTAAAAAAGAATCAAAGCCCTGGTAGTGCCTGAAGTCTGGGAACCTCCTCACTGGTCTGCTCTGTCAGCCTAAGATACGCTGATGCCCCCATGGGCTTGCAGCCACACCAAGGAGCTGGTTGTTTCTTTACCAAGCCAGGACCATTCCAGTGAAGCATCTCTTAAAGTCTGACTTCTGTCTCCACATCAGGCCATCGGGCTGGGTGGTATCTGACTGACCAAGGGATGTTTATCCTTCCCTATCCCCTCTGTCCTGTTCTCACACTAGCAAGTGGACTCCTTGGAGGTCATCCTCCACTGCTCCTCTGCCTGCAGCGGACTCTGTCTGGCAGGTGGGGAGTGAGGTTTCTTCTCACCCCAGCGCAGGAGTGGACAGGCCTTGTTTCTCTGCTCACACCTGGCAGGTCTTTCTCACAAGCTAGTTTTGATCAGGTGCTGCCAATCATAAGCTTTCCTTCCGGGTGCTTCTTCTAGGGGTGTCTCCCCCGCCCGGAGCCGTGCTGGTGTTACACTCCCTGCCCCTTGAGTTCCCCCTGGCGATGGCCTTCGCCGAGCAGCTGCTGTCCTGGAAATCAGAGGATGGCGAAGGGAGAGCTGAAGACGAGCCTGACACCATCCCAACGTCCGTCCTCCTGCAAGTGGTGGAGCTGCTCGGTGAGGCCCACCATCCCCGGGATCGGCCAGGGAAGCTGCTTGGGGGTGGCCACAGTGGCCTGGGGGAGCGATAGCTCTCACAAGCTGCTGTCAAGTGGGCCTGGAGAACTGAGTGGAAGTTAGACTTCCACATCCATGATCTGCAGGATATTGTCGTTATTTTGAAGGGTGGCATCTAACTAGGAAAACAAGATTAATTTGATCCTACTTTGCTTTAAAACACAAACATGCCATCATTGTAACTTTGATTCTATGACGGTGTTCACTTCCATGCCCCCTATCACCTGCAAACATGGTAACAGCTCCTGAAAGGTTAAAGAGAGATTGCATTTAGGCAAAACTCATGGAATGGTAAACTTAAAGAGTTGTGAAATTAGCCTATAAATTGACCTCAAAAGTTTTCTAAATATTGAACTTTAATGATGTGTCTGCTTAAGTGGTTAGGGATAAAACATACTGATACCTGCAATTCATTCTGAAATAATCAAAATCTAGGGTGAGTCTATAGATGAATAGAGGGATGGATAGATGTGCAATAAAGCAAACACAGCAAAGGTTAATGGTAGGACGTAGGTGGTGAGCATCTAAATATTTACTGTACAAGTTGTTCGACTTTTCTGTATTTTTTCATAATATAGTGTCAGAGGGAAAACCATGTTGCAAACTCATATGCCCTCAGGGGTTCAGACAGATGATATGAGAGGAAAGTGGTTTGTCACCAACCTACTTAATAACTTTATGAGAAATAAAATACTGATTTGGGAGGTCAGAGCTGTAGAAACTGACTCCATGTAGTCAGGTGGCACAGGGGTTAGGGCCACCAGCCCTGGCGTCGGTCTGCCCTGTGAGATCGTGTGACTGTGTAGCAGCCATGTGAGTCCTTTGGCTCTTTGAGCCTCTGTTTCTTCATCTGTGAAATGAGGATGAAGGATGTATGTTTGTTTCATGTGGTTGCTGTGAGGGTCTACTCTGTCAGAGCAGTGCCAGGCACATAGTAAGCTCTGTATAGGTGATTGTTTTAAGTTATGACTGCTTTCATTTGCCTCAGGCAACTTCCTCTGGACCACAGACATGGCGGCCTGCGTGAAGGAGCTGGTTTTCCACCTCCTGGCAGAGCTCCTGCGCACGGTGCACAGCCTAGAGCAGAGGAAGCACCCAGCCGGCCTGTCCTCGTCCATCGCCCTCCAGCTGAACCCCTGCCTGGCCATGCTGATGGCCCTGCAGTCAGAGCTTCACAAGCTGTACGACGAGGAGACGCAGAGCTGGGTCTCGGGCAGTGCTTGCGGAGGCGCGGGGGCCACGGCAGCTGCTGACCAGGGCCGGTTCTCGACGTATTTCCACGCACTCATGGAGGGCTGCCTGGCAGTGGCCGAGGTGACCCTGCCCACCAACATGAGTGTCACTGCCAGCGGGGTGACCTCAGCGACCGCCCCGAACCTCAGCGACTCGTCATCCTCTTCGTCGTCTTCCCCAGGACAGACGCCACAGAGCCCCAGCCTCCTGTCCAAGAGGAAGAAAGTCAAGATGAAGCGGGAAAAGGCCTCCTCCTCCGGGAAGCGCCAGTCCTCGCGCTCTGTGGACTCGGACCCCGCCGTGCTGAGCATTGGGGGCAGCAAGCCCGAGGACATGCTGTGGTTCCATCGTGCTTTGACCTTGCTCATCATCCTCCGGCACCTCACCAGGAAGGACCCGCAGGGGCTAGGCGTGACAAGTGACGCCATCGCCGACGCCTGCCAGGCCCTGGTGGGTCCCACCGCCCACAGCCGCTTGCTGGTGATCTCTGGGATCCCCACCCACCTGGACGAGGGCATCGTCAGGGGTGCCATCCGCAAGGCCTGCAATGCCCACGGCGGGGTCTTCAAGGACGAGATCTACATCCCCCTGCAGGACGAAGACCCCAAGAAGCCAAAAGATAAGGCCGAGGGGGGTGATGGGAAAGCCGAGCCGGAAAAGACCCTCGGCTTCCCCAGCACGGACAGCTTGGAGGTCAGCACATCCAGCAGCCTGACCCCCGCCATGAGTATCAGCGCATCCGCGTCCACCAGCCAGGCTTCCATCTGCAGCTCCCAGGGCATCTCGCAGACAGTCAGTGATCTCTCTGCGGATCCATTGCCTGCAGGCCTGGAGCTGCCCATCCCTGCAGGCTTGTTGGAGCCCCATGTGGTGTCCAGCCAGGAGAGCCTGGACATTTCCCTGTGTAGCACCGGCAGCCTGGGCAGCCTGGGGAGCCTGGGCGAGCCACTGGACAACGCAGAAACAGCCTCAGTGTCAGACATGGGCTCCATGTACACAGTCACGTCCCTGGACAACCAGCCCCTTGCAGCACGCCCCATCAAAGGCTTTGCGGTCGTGGAGGTCAGCACCTCATGCCTTGGCCACCACTTAAATCATGAGCAGTTAGAATCCCCCCAGCCTCTTTACGCCGTCCATTATTGTTTCCTAGGGACTAATAGGTGACGTCGGAGCACCTATGGGGCTGCCTGAGGCAGCTGTTAGCAACAGCAATGATTTATCATGTTAGTTATCTGTGTCTGAGGTCACATCTCTGAGCGTGATGGCAAGTCTGATGTCAGGAAGGAAATACAGCTCATTGCTGGGTGTGGGAGGGAGGGAGGCCGAGGGGCTCCAGGGGCTCAACTTTCCTGAGGGGTGGGCTTTATTGAGTGCTTTCCCTCTCCGGCCCCAGTAGCATCTTTTTGAGTGGCCTTGGGTTGTTTTAATCATTGCCATCAGCAGGAGGGATCTCCATCGAGCATGTGAGAACAGACTTGCTGTTCTGTTCCGAGTAACTCCAAGTTTCAGGTGCTGTGCGTGTTGCCAGGTTCCTTTTCCACTTCATGATGCCATCTGTCTCATGGGCCTCCTTGTGTAGAAATGCTGCACCCTCTGTAACAGGAGTCAGGTGCAAAGTGAAAACTGTCCTCCCCCTTACTGGATATGGCAAGGAAGGCCCTGGGAAGAGAACCTATACCCCCTCGCTCCCCACCCCATGGGCTCTGACAGGAAAGCTCAAGGATTCAGGGATTGGCTTTCTCCCAGAGTCACCTCTCATCCGTCCATCTTCTCCCTGGAGATTTTCTCAGAGCCTGGACCAAGCATGGCCTTTAACCACCTGGGCATTCAGTAAAGCCACAGACCTGGCCAGGGTTTAGCAGCAGGAGTGTCTGCTTGAGTTAATCTTCTGCAAGTAACCGCTGTTGGCACCTGAGAGAGACTCCATAAGGAAGGCCAGCTCGCCCTGGTCAGGTGGCGCTCAGAACGCTGAAGACTAGCAGAGGGCTTTGGGACAGACAGGAGGGAAAGAGAGGTCAGTCGTACAGCTGAATGACTGGTTTCTCCACTTAAATCCTGACTCTTTCTCTTATTCACACAGATAAGGTCCCGAGCCAAAATTGAGAAAATTCGAGCAAGTTTATTTAACAACAATGACTTGATAGGTTTGTCAAGCTTGGATGGTGAGGATGAATTGATGGAAATGTCAACGGAAGAGATCCTCACGGTGTCTGTAGTGAATCAGAGTCTATTCGATACGCAGGGGAGCCCAGGGTTAGAAGATTATTTCAATGATAAGTCAATTAAAGGTGGGTTACAGATTTTGTTTTTTTAAACGAATAGACTTATTCCCTCAGGGTTCAGCCAGCCAAGAGACCACCGGGAATGACTGTGCCACAGCCTGCGTCAGCTTCAAATGTGGGCTTGCATTCACGTCGTTTTTTCTCTTTTTGTCTGGTCAGGCTTCCCCTTGTTTGAATTCAAGTGTATTTCTTTTGTTGTGTCCTATGGAGCTAGAATGTGCTGCGTACATGACTGGTAATCATTTAGCTTGTATGCTTGAGGACAGCTGACGCCTCATCCTTTAAAATGAATTATTGAGGAAGAAACTGTCCCGGTTTCTTTTCCACAGAGTCCTTTGTCATTTGGTGGCTCGTATGTTGGAGGGGGTGGAGTGTCTCTTTCTGGCTTCCCCATTTCTATTGTTCACCCAGGACCCACAGAGCTGCGTCTAGCAGGTCCTGAGGCTGAGAACTCATCTCCCCCCAACCCAGCTTTGCATCAGAAGCAACAGCAGTTTTTCCCCTTTCTTTTTGTAACTGTAGTTCTTTGTGTGGTTGTCTTTATTTTGTATCAGTCTCTCTCAAATTTTTTAATTTATGTTCTTTTTTCCAACTCTTTAACATTATTGAAATTTCACAATAGAGTGGTTGAGTTTGTTTTATGTTTGCCGAGGACATGTAATATTGGGTATGGGTTTTTGTTGCTGTTCCAAATTATTATCCTCTAGTCATGAAATTTTGAAATACTGCTCCAAGGCTGGGACCAGAATGAGGTAAGTGAGGCCACAGAATTCAATGGGGCTGTGAAGAAACTCAGAAGTAGTATTTTAATACAGTACTTATGGAAGTCAAAATTAATGTAAAATATCCATGGTGAGCAAACCATTAAAATTTTAAATACAGACAGGATCAGTATTAAAGACTTTTCCTTTTGCATCAGGCTTTAATATGGCTCAGCACAGAACTTTTAACTATTTTGCTCATCATGGGTTTTCTATATTAATTTTGGTATTTTTTAATATTGCCTTGAACTATGTATCTCGGTCTGTGAGTCTGTCTGACTCTTGCTCCCAAGGCTCTGCTTCTCTTCCCTGTGCCCTTTTGGTGGCACTTTGCCCCCTCGCTCTCATCTGCCACATGGGCTTGGCTAGTGTAAGATCTGTGGGAACCCTGGGTCTTTTCCTGCTGCAGTTAGTGCTATACCGGTCTTTTCACGCTTCGATATGGATTTGCTTCTAGCTCCCAATTGCCTTCCGCATACAGTGCTCAGTCTTTCGAAAACGAATTTGCCACATCATAGCCGCACTCGTCTCGCTTGAGTTCCTTCGAGTTGTGGTTGTACTGAATTGCCTGTTAGGTCTTGGTCATGCCTTCCATACACCCATCTCCTCACCCTCAGCCCAGATGCCCAAGGGAGCCTTTGTGCTCTGGTTCTCGCAGCCCCGTCCCCCTGAACTGGGTGTGGCCCTGACCACACCCCAAAGAGAGGGGATGAAGAGAACGGTCAGTCCCGCCCCCAGATGGGGGGACCCTTGGCCACAAGGAACGCGTGGGTGGATCCTGACTAGCCCCTTAGGAAAGATAAGAGCGTCTTCAGCAGGACCAAAAAAATAAGTTTGGGGACCAAAAAACTAAGTCTTTTTTTCTCATACTCATGGACAGTTTTCTTGTTTCTGAGAGAACTTTCTCTTTTTTTTAAGTATTCATTTGGCTGCACCAGGTCTTAGTTGCAGCAGGCAAGATCTTTAGTTTCAATATGCAAACTTTTGCAGCATGTGAGATCTAGTTCCCTGACCAGGAATCGAACCCAGGCCCCCTGCATTGGAAGCTCAGAGTCCGAACCATTGGACCACCAGGGAAGTCCCTCTTGTATCTGAGAGAACTTTCTTTTCCACCTGCTGGTTGTGCCAGGTTTGAAATGTATCCTGTAACAATAACTATTGAACAACTGTATTGACTACTTTGCACTGAAAATTCCTGCAGCCTCTACATCCTCTCGCTCCCTGGGGTCTATCTGTCATAGACACATTCTTGAAGTTAAGGAAGGTTCAACCTCCATAATGAAGAGACCCCGGAGTACAGTGACTCAGACCCAGTGGAAGTTTTATTTCTTAACACATGTAAGAGTCCAGCGTAAGCCCTGAGGTCCACCATTCAGGGGGCTTGTCATCTCCACGCAGCCAGCAGCGGGGACAGGCACCGAAGAGAGCAGGTTGGTCCAGGAGGGGCCCGTGTCCCAGGGCCACACCTCGTGGCAGAGAAGGCTGGGCGTGTCACTGACGTGTGCTCACAGAGCAGGGACACCAGGTCTCAGTGGACAGCTCCTCATCACCACTAACCTCCCGGTACCCACTTCCCAAGTAAATTGCTGATGAAAAATAAATCAGGTGCTGCAGGGCTTGTCCCGACGTAGCGTGTTCACGGCAGAATCGTTTGCCCTCCCTCCATCCTGTGACAGGTGAGAAGCTGGTGCCTGGGGCCAGAGAGGTGCTGACGGAGATATTTAAGAGCTGTGCCCACTCGGAGCAGATGCTGAGCCTGACGCCAGCAAAGCCCATCAAAGTGTCGGACATTTATCTTAGCAAAGAGCAGATCAACTCCCAGACGCCAGGCAACCTCCTCCACCTCTTCTTCACCAATGTCCGGCCCCCCAAAAAGGTGCTGGAGGACCAGCTCACCCAGGTAGCCACCCCGTCCCCGCCACTCCTGTGCTGGGCCTCAGGCGTGCCCTGGGCTCAGCCTGAGGCCCTCCCTCTTGGTTGCCCCAGATCCTGAGGAAGTATGGTGTGCCGAAGCCCAAGTTTGACAAGAGCAAGTACAGCAAGGCGGGGAAGGAGCAGCACCCTGGGAAGGTGGTGAGCACCAAGCGGCCCATCACCAAGCCGCCCACCAAGGACAAGGCAGTGCTCAACAGCGTCAGGTGGGCGGCCGAGGAGCACAAGAGCCAGGCTGGTGGGAGGACGCGGGCCACCTGCCAGCAGGCTTCCTGGGAGGCTGTGGGCACCTCAGGGAAGCCAGACATTCTGACTCTGCTCTACTGCCGGGGGCCTTTCTGCCCTCACCTTCATCAGTTAGAAGAGAAAGTTTCTTTTGATACACAGGGATAGTAAAATCTGGACCATGCAGGCTGGAAAGCAGACCAGCCTGAATTAATTAAATGTCTAAAATATACAGAATTCTTTAAAAAGCCTGAATTCTTTTACCAACACATATAGTACATGGTTATTGTAGAAAGACTGTAGAGTGCTCCCATGCATACTGGAAGATACTGAAGTACCCCCAGATAGCCACTGCTTGTAACATTCAAATGTAAAAGGTTTTGTTTGTGCATATGTATTATTTTGTTATATTTTAAATAGTGTAATATTCAAAAGTATCAAAGCCACTCCTCTTCCTCTCCATCCTTGGTCCCCTCCCTGAGGCTGCAATGCCGCATACATAGCCTCCCAAAACCCTTCTGGGTGTACACAAGTGAGTGTAGGCATACACAAGCAAGTGTAAGCATACCCAGATGTTGGCAACTTTACAGAAAGCCTGTACCTTGTTCTTTCTGTTTATTCCTGACCTTGGAGATGATTCCGTATCAGCACAAAAAGACCCTCCCCATTTCTTTTTAAGGTAGCTGCATAATATTCCATGTGTGGATCTGTACACTTATCTGATAGAATCTTCTTTAGATATAAGTTTATGGCTCCCAAGTTAAAATTCAGATAGTAAAGCTTTACCTAGCAAGAGTCTCTAGAGGAATCCTTTAAATCATCAGAGAAAAGAGTGTCCATTAATTACTTATACACAAATGGTGCATTTGAATCAGTACTGTCCAGTAGAGCTTTCTGTGACTATGGAAATGTGCTGTTTGTCTGTGCTATTCAATTCAGCACAATAGCCCCTAGCCACATATGGCTTCTGAGCACTTCACTTGTGCAGGCACCGCCAAGGAACTGGACTTGTCATTGCAATCAATGCAAACTTCAGTAGTTACATGTGGCTAGTAACTCTGTCTTGGGCAGTGCAGCTCTGAAGTAAGCAGAAAGAATGTTTGGAAAGCGTCACCTCAAGATTGTCCACATTTTAAATTGTCCGTTTGTCCCCATAATTTGCTCAGGAAGCTTTCTTGATCAGAACAGAGCTGGTCTTGACCCCAGCCTCCCCTGAACCATCAGCCGTAGCTGGGGGAGGATGAGCCATTGCCTGGTGAGGCTCTGCGTTCCCCTTGCCAGGAGAGGGTGAGGGCGTGAGGAATCCCGACTCCAGTGCTTTGGTCTACAGCAGGACTGCCTTGAGTGAGAAGAAGCCCACCGTGAAGCCCAAGTCACCTGAAAAGAGCAAGCCAGATGAAAAGGACCCCGAAAAGTCACCCACCAAGAAACAAGAAGGTAAATAAGCACTTGGGGCCTGAGACAGGCTTGTCTCACCCTGGACAGAGGCAGCTCAGCTTGGAAACCAGTCTCCCTGCCTTTCCCTTCCTGCCTGGCTCCCTCACATTTTAGCCTTGGCAGGGCAGCCCTGCTCACGACACAGACCACATCCTTGGCTGACTCCAGTTACTTCTTCAGGCCTCCGTCTCTGCTGACCTGAACTTGTGGAGGTCAGATTAGTAGCTCCAGAAACACCACATCCCCAAGAGAACTGATGATCGTGACTGAAAGTAAAGATTGGCAATCTGCTCAGAAATATTTTCCCAGAGGGCACTTACCTGAGCATTAGAGCTTCATCTTCCTAAAGGTCCAAGCAGAGTTGGAGAAAGCTGACAATTGTTCTTATCATAAACAATTGTTATTGTCATAAAAATTGCTTAGTCAGGAATGTTTGAGATACAGGAAGATGGGACTGGAGGGGAAGCGCCCCACCCCTTGGTGACCACCTGTCAGGTTGAGGGGTTATGCGAGTTGAGCAGCGGGTGGAGACGGTCTGCTAATAGACCCTGGAGTGACAGCGGGAGGCCGAGGAGCTAGATGAATTGGGTCCTGAAATAGAGGGTGCACTGAGAGCTTCATGTGGGGCCCCCGCTTCTCGCCAAATTCCTAACTCTGTGAACACTCTTTCGTCAGTCCCAGAGGAGAAGTACCTGACCTTAGAAGGATTTCACAAGTTTGTGATCGACCGAGCCAAGCAAGACATCCGCAGCGTCTGGAGAGCGATTTTATCCTGCGGCTACGATCTTCACTTTGAGAGGTAAGAGGCCGTCAGCCCAGTCAGTTCCTTGTGAAAACTTGTCCTCAGCCACTAGACAGTTCCCAAGAGATGACTTCCTGGGAAGCCATTCCATCTGGCCTGTTTTTAATGCCTATTGAGTTATTTTCTAATTTTGCTAAAGTGGGTTTTCTCACCCGTTTGAAACAGTGCTCTAAACAACAGAAATCCAGTACCTCACAGTCTGGAGGCCGGAAGTCCAAGATCAAGGTGTCTGCAGGGTTAGTTTCTCCGGAGGGCTCTCCTTGGCTCACGGACAGCCACCTGGACACTGTGTGCTCACCTGGCCTTGCCTCTGCGCCTGCATCCCTGGTGTCTGTCCCTCTCATGAGGATCTCAGTCCTGTCGGATGAGGGCCACCCTGTGACCTCGTTTAACTTCATCTCCTCATTAAAGGCTCTGTCTCAGCACAGTCACATTTGCAGGGGTTAGGGCTCCAACATAGGAACTGGTGGGAGGGGACAGGTCAGTCCCTTACAGGGATGACTTATTCCAAAGAGTCTTTTTTTGTCTGGCATCACACTTCCTCTCCCGTCTCTCCCTCCCAGGCGGGAACACAGCAGGGTCACTAGTCACCAAGGCTCCAGGGTCAAACTAAATATGGTTTTCCCTTTCTGTAAGAGTCCCAAACAGGCAAGATGTTTGCAAACCGGAAGAAACCTCCCTGCCCTCTCCCTCTGGCTCCACCACACAGGCCTACACACCCTGACCCACAGCAAGAGGCTCTGGACCTCAGAGAAGGAATGGCTGCCAGAAGCATGCTTTTCTAAAGCCCCGTTTTCCAAACCGTTGAGAAATTGTGTACTGCTTGGCACCAGCGCTTTGTGCCTTCATTGAAGGCTCAGAGTCAATGCCCAGATGGGCCTTGGCTCACGGTGGCAGGGCCAAGTTCTCTGGTTGGTTTTAGAAACTATAATTTACATCTTATGTGGCAGTAGTGAGGCAGCCCTCACACACACACCTTTGCCTGCCTGTTCAAGGAGCTGCGTAAGTGGACCTGGGGCAGAGTCACACGGTAAACGACACCTGTGACTGGCACTGCCCTTGGGAGGTGCCGGGCACCGTGTCGTGTACGTTATGGGCGTCCTCTTAGTCCGCCTGATGGCACAAGGTCATGCTATCACCAGCTCCATTTTATAGATGGGAAAGACTGAGGCCCAGGAAGTAGGTGTGCTTTGTAGCCTAGATTTCACCCAAGGACTCCACTTATATCTTTAACCCTCGGACCGTGTAATCCATGGACATGAGGGAGGCACATGGGGATGCATATTGCCCTCCCCGCACCCCACCCCAAGCCTGCTTCTTCTGAAGAGCGCTTTCTGCTCAAGAGGAGCAGTCCCTCCGTCTACAGTCAGCACTTGGCTGAGCACCAAGAAACACCTGGAAGGCAAGGCTGTCTTATAAACAGGAGCTGGGACATGACTGTGGAGGAACCCAGCGTCCCCCTGTGGCCGCCACCCTATCTTGCCTATCCCTGCCCCCAGGTGTGCCTGCATCGACGTCCGGCACGCGCACAAGGCCTCCCGGAAGTGGACCCTGGAGATGGATGTGGCGCTCGTGCAGTACATCAACCGGCTGTGCCGCCACCTGGCCATCACGCCCGCGCGTCTGCATCCCCACGAGGTGTATCTGGACCCTGCAGATGCCGCTGACCCCAGAGTAGCCTGTCTCTTGAGTATGTGGGTCCAGGGGGATGCCAGTCAGGGACCACTGCCTGGGCTGCCCTGTGGGGGCCTCACCCATGATGGCACGGGGGTGTGCAGGACTCAAAGCCCTTTACACATCCATTAAACAAATCCTTAGAAACACTTGCTGTGAACCAAGTGGGTAAGGAAAGAGAGAGAGAAAGACAGGAGGCTGTGATTGTGGCCAAATTAAAGTTTTCGAGGACTTATCACTTGCTTCTCGCAACCACGCCAAGGAGCAGACCCAGGAGTGTGGTGGCTGGGAGGCAAGACCCCCGCCATCACACCCAGGCCCCCCCTGCCTAGAGGCCACTTTGGATGCCAGCCTGGTGTTGGGGGTAAGAGGCCATCTGGTAGCCTGTGTTGGAGGCACGATCCTTAATGACAGGAAAACAGCATTTTTTATCGAAACCAGGAATGCACAGAAAAATAATACACACACAAAAACGGACACTCTCCAGAAATCCACCCCTGGAGAGGGTGCCCTGCCACGACCCAGTAGGCCCCGGGCTGGCTTTGAGGCTTTTGGTGCCCATGTGCTGCTCCTCAGGCCCCTCAGCCCGCTCACTCCCATCAGCCGCATGTCCGAGCCCTCGCTCTCTTGCGGGCACTGCGACCGTGAACATGAGCAAGAAGCTGTCCCGACATAAGTCTCGCGGTCAGAGAGGGGACGCACGTGAGGGCGGATAAGTACAAGTCAGTGTGCCCCCATCACAGTTCGGTCTTGATGTGTGATGTCACACTGAGGGGAGCTAGGTGAAAGGTACCTAGGACTCTACATTTTTTTTTTGGCCACTTCCTTTAAGCTTATAATTATTTGAAAACTAAAAGTTAAAAACAGTATAGCATGCAGCCCTGGCACAGCCCCAGAGTTGGGCGAGGGGACCTGTGGGTTCCTTGAGAATCCAGGCTTTGCCCTTTGCTTCCGCCTGGCCTCACTCCGTCACCGGCAGCCTCCTACCCCGCCCGGTGACCAGGCCCCTCAAGGGATTCACAGATAGACGGAGAGTTGAGGCTCACCAGACCAAGCCCCCGCCTGACTACCCCTGCCCACTATGCCCCGCAGACGTGCCCATCGAGAGCCTGCGCCTGCGCTTCGCTCTCCTGCAGTCCCTCAACACCACGCTCGAGACCTTCTTCCTGCCACTGGTGGAGCTGCGCCAGACTCCCATGTACACGCACAGCATCGCCGCCCTGCTCAAGGAGGCCAAAGGTCAGTGCCCGGCCGCCAGCAACTTGTCCACCCCCGCCCCCCAAGAAGAGACTGCACAGTGCAAAGGGGACAGCTTCGGGGTGACTGGGGTGGGGGAAGCCACCCACCCCGTCCCAGCCTCTCTCCCACCTTCCTCCCTCCAGGGCTGATCTTTTATGACACAAAGGTGACCGTCATGAATCGGGTGCTGAACGCCACGGTGCAGAGGACGGCTGACCACGCGGCACCAGAGATCACTCTGGACCCACTGGAGATCGTGGGAGGTGAGATGAGCCACGCAAACCAGAAGATGCCCGCAGCGGCACCTGGCTAGTTGATTTCTCACACGTGAAAGAAGCCTCTAGAAGAGGATGTGGGAGCTGCTTCGACAGTCCCTCATGGGTGGGGGTGCTCCTGCCGCCCTGCTCTGAATCCCAGCCTGTGGCTCCCCGTCTAGTCTGTCCAGAGCTCACTGTTCTCAGGAGGTAGGAGGAGGGGTGTCAGCAGCACAGGCTGCACCTCCGTGCAGGGCACGGCGGGAGAGGTGGGCTTCACTCTGGTCGTGGACCTTCCAAATTCCAGGCTCAGGCACCAAAGCAGAGGGGAGGCTGGATGTTGGGGAGGCAGCCAGGAGTCTCCCTTACAGCACATGACCAGAGAGATGTCAGGAGGGGCATGAGCCGGGTAGTGAGAGGAGCCTGGGTGTATCCCTGGGACACGTGGCAGGATGGGAGGGGCTGACCACGTGGAGAACAGGGCCGTAGGCTCCTTGAGAAGACCGCCCCCATGACAGAGACGTGACGACTGAAGATGTTCCAGGAGTCGAGGGCAGGCAGGGGCTGCTCCAGGGGTGGGGGTATGGGAGCAGTAGGCACGGCCCAGCCAGGAGTCTTTCCTGTCCTGGGAGGTGGGAGGCGGGAGGCGGGAGGCGGGAGGTGGGAGGTGGCCAGTGGCTGCTGAGAGGTTTCAGCAACTCCTCTCTCTCGTTCCAGGGGAAATCAGAGCCTCTGAGAACTCCTACTTCTGCCAGGCAGCCAGGCAGCTGGCCTCAGTGCCCTCCTCCCAGCTCTGCGTCAAACTGGCGAGTGGCGGCGACCCTACCTATGCCTTCAACATCCGCTTCACGGGGGAGGAGGTCCATGGCACCAGTAAGTGGAGTCCCCAGCCAGTTCAGGTTGGAGGCCATGTATAGAGTGTGAAATTCCTAGGGTTACTGTTAAACAGCCAATATCTTCCCCATTAGCAGAGGGAAGCCACATACTCATTACCTTGCTCTCTACAGAAGCCAGGACTGCCCCCAAGTGACCAGTGGTCCCAGGTTCTCCAAACCCAGCCGCCCTGGACTAGGCCCTGTCCTCTGGGGAGTGGTGCCACTGCTGGTCTGGGACATCAGCCTTGAGCCATGCAGGCTCAGGGATGCGGCTTCTGATCAGTGTTAGGGTTGCATCTCTGGCAGAGTGGACCCTCAGTGGAGAGATGCCCTCAGTGTGGACTGGACTTATTTTCCAGGAAGAGCCCTTGACTGAGGGGTTGGTCGGGCTAAAAGCTTGTATGTGCCCCATAAGAGACAGGGGTCTGGGGAACCCTCGATAAAAATGGCACCTTCTGCCATTTCACACTGCAGGGATGAGGGACAGCCACTCAGAAAGTGCTCCCTCATGGTCCTCAGTTAAGCTCAGACATTCTGAAAATACCTCCCACACTGGGTGGGAGAATAACGTTCTTTCACTGGGCACCCTGGGCAGGAAAGCTGTTCAGCTGTTCAGCGGCTCCATCTCCCATGCCCGCCCTGATCATGGGAGACATTCCTGCAGCAGCCTTCCCTCCAGACGGCGCCGTGGCCTCCCCTGGGTACACCTTACTCGGAGGCTGTCTGAGGACAGCTTTTTTCACTGAGAGAACAAGCCAGTCCCAGGCTCAACAGCTTATACTCCTCCTGACACCAGCACTGCCCTGCTTTAAAGATGGGGAAACTGGGGCTTCCCCAGTCGGCAGGCTCACTGGGGTTCAAACCCAGGCCTGTCCGATTCTGTCCCAGCCTTTGGCGGCTTTGGCAGGCAGGAGTCTCCTGCTTCTCTGTGGAAGCTCTGAGGGCCAGGCCTTGGCTTCTGTCCCCCAAGCAAGTCCTCCGCACACACAGCTCTCTTCACAACGCCCAGACCTGAGGGCACTGACGGGCTGCCCAGGGGAGGATGCAGGAGCCTGGCCACAGACAGGAGTTCTATGAGACGCCCAGGGGCACGTTTGAAATGGCAGCAGGAGAGGAGCTGCTCACTGCCCATTGCCCATCACGCTGTATCTGTATGTCCGTCCGTTTATCTGTGTTCTCACTGAACACACCGAGCCCTGGGCTTGGCAGGAGGCCGTGCTGAGGAAGCCGGGGGCCCTGCTCTTGGCCCAGCGCAGGGGATGGACACAGGTCCCCCAAGCCCTCATATCAGTGTCAGCTTGTAGCCATGACAGCTGACCCATAAAGGATCTGACTTTGATCTCATGGATGCCCCAGAACTAGCTTGGGAGGTGGGTGTAGTGATGGCCCCCATCTGCTAGGTGGAGGGATGGAGACTGGCTTCAGCAGTGATGCGGTTCCCTGGGAGCCGCCAGCCAGTTAGTGGTCCCTCAGGTTTGAACCCAGGTCCCTCAAGCCCTCGGGCGGGTTCTTTCCACTCAGCGAAGCCCTGGTGCAGGGGGGCAGAGTGGGTGATGTCCCAGTGGGGTCAGGGTGTCCCAGTGGGGACAGGGCCTGCGGGCAGGGGGTCTGAGAGGTCCCCTTCTGTCCCGCAGGCGGCTCCTTCCGCCACTTCCTGTGGCAGGTGTGCAGAGAGCTGCAGAGCTCCTCGCTCTCCCTCCTCCTGCTGTGCCCCAGCTCCGCCGTCAACAAGAACAAGGTGAGACATGGGGCCTGAGCCCCGCGGGCAGCTCCCTGAGGGGCGGGGGCTCAGCTCTGCGCCTTCCACAAGCCGCTGTGGTCCATTCCTCGCCCCTGCCTCGGCTTCCAGGGCAAGTATATCCTGACCCCCAGCCCTATCACCTACGGGGAGGAGCAGCTGCTGCACTTCCTGGGCCAGTTGCTAGGGATTGCCATCCGAGCAGATGTCCCCCTCCCCCTGGACCTCCTGCCCTCCTTCTGGAAGACACTGGTGGGCGAGCCCCTGGACCCTGACCAAGACTTGCAGGAAGCAGACGTACTCACCTACAATTACGTCAAGAAATTTGAGAGTGTAAGTGAAAAGCGCATTTTTTTTTCTGGGGGGCCGTGGGGCTCTGGAACAGTGCCCCTGCCCCGTGTCTGCTGGAGGAGGCGTCAGCTGAGCCCCCCCGCACCCCTCCCCCCCCACAGATTGAGGTCCCTGGCAGGGTAGGGGGCAGGTCCTTGCTGCCAGGTTTTCTGTAATCTCCTTAGCTGCCACTTGAGGGCAGCCGGTACACAGGAGCTGCAAAGCCAAGGGCTGGGATGGCGGCTGACTTCTCAGCAGAAAGTGGCCCACAGTGCATTGCTTAAAGGGTCAAAGCAGGACACCCCCCAGGGGCTGGGGGTTATGAGTCACTGCCAGGCGCTGCTCTGAGAGGCCCTCCCAGAGCCGTGGGTGGGCACCAAGAACCTGAGGCAGGCAAGGGATGTAAGACGGTGTCCAGGCAGACAGTCCAGCCAAGGCTTCCGTCTAGAGGGCATAGGCAAGGCCCCAGAGGGTGCCGGGAGATAGAACCACCCCAGGGTTGGCGGGGAAAGCAGACGAACCTCCTTTGGGGTGCCCGCAGCCTTCACCGCCCCAGAGCCACGGGGCTGTTCTCCTCTGGGTGGCCCCGCATGCACTTCAGTATGCCGCACGGTGGAGGGTGGCCCGTGTACCTTCCACAGATGGGATTAAGTCAGGGTTCTCTGGTGACAAGTGACAGGAAACCCCAGCTCAAACCAGCTTAGGAAAACTTTTTTAAAAAATGATTTGACCTTAAAACTGAAAGTATAGGTATAGATTGGGCTTCAGACAGAGCTGAATCCAGGTGCTCCAATAACATCATCAATGACTCGTCTCAGGATGCCCCAGCAGTACAAGGCTCACCCTCCTTCAGCCGTGCCCGCACCAGTGAAAGGGAGGGTGTAATTTGGTCTTGTTAGCCAGGCCTTGGTCAGTGCCCAACCCTGAATCGAGGGCATGGCTGACGGTCCAGGCCAGTGCCACCTACCTGTTCATGGTGGCCAGGGTAGCCCCACCCCAAAATACCCAATGTTTGTCCCCAAACGGGGATGAGGTTCTATCACTGGGGATCTGGGGAGCAGGGCAGTGGTCAGCCCCGCTCTGCCATGCCCTCCTTCCAGATCAACGACGAGACGGAGTTGGAGGCCCTGTGTGCTGAGATCGCCTCCCAGCACCTGGCCACTGAGAGCCCTGAGGGGCCCAACAAGCCCTGCTGCCGGTTCACCTACTTGACCATGACCGGCGAGGAGGTGGAGCTGTGCAGCCGCGGCCGGCACATCCCCGTGGCGTGAGTGCAGGGCCTCGGACGGGGCCAGGCGGCTTTCCCGGGGGAAGACAGGAGGCAGGATGGGGCGCCGGGAAAGATGGTGGAGTATCTTCAGTGGAAGGACTGTATTCAGGAACACTGGCTCTGGGGCGGGTGACACCCAGAGCAGGAGAGGAATTCCCTGAGCTGCCTGGCCTGGGAGGTCCAGGAAATGCTGCCAGCAGCCTCCTGAGTGTCATCCCTTGCCCATGCCCCAGGTGGGAGAACAAGGACATCTATGCGGCCGCCATCCGGAGCCTGCGGCTGCGTGAGCTGCAGAACGTGGAGTGTGTGACGGCTGTGCGCGCGGGCCTCGGGGCCATCATCCCCCTGCAGCTGCTCACCACGCTCAGCCCGCTGGAGATGGAGCTGCGCACCTGCGGCCTGCCATACATCAACCTCGAGTTCCTGAAGGTTGGTGGCCGGGCCAGGTTGGTGGGTGCATGCGGCCTGTCATCTATACAGTACTGCGTGTCCTGGCGCTCTGTCCCCCTTATGTAAGAGAGGAGCCGTGCTCATCCCTATCTCACTGCTGAGTAAACGGAAGCTGAGAGAGGTCACTTGCCCAGGGTCACCCAGCCAGGAAATGGCAGGTCATCTGCCTCCAGAGCCTGTGAATTAAGCTACCAACCAGAGGCGAAGCCCCTCCACTGCTCAGCGTGGCCTGCTTTCACCCATGCCAGCTGGGAGACCTTGCCCAAGTGACCTCACCTCTAACGGGCAGCGGCAGGACCCACCCAGTGGGGTCAGTGGGGTAACGTAGGTAGAACCCCTGCTGCCGAGCCTGGCGGGTGGGCCAGAGTCACGCAGACTCTTACCACCACTGCCTTTGCAGTCCTTGTCATAGCTGTGATCTCCCTGTGTCCTGCGGTCATCACCGCGCCCTGGGGTTGGGCCCAGCCTGGGGTTGGGCGGGAGGCTGGGGTAGCAGAGGCTCGGGCCTGCTCACGCCTGGGGCCTCTCTCCACAGGCCCACACCATGTACCAGGTGGGGCTGATGGAGACCGACCAGCACATCGAGTTCTTCTGGGGGGCACTGGAGATGTTTGCCCAGGAGGAGCTGTGCAAGTTCATCAAGTTTGCCTGCAACCAGGAGCGCATCCCATTCACCTGCCCCTGCAAAGACGGGGGTCCTGACACGGCCCATGTGCCCCCGTACCCCATGAAGATTGCCCCCCCAGATGGCACAGCAGGTACTGGCCTTCCCTGTCACATTCCAAGCAAGGACACTCGGGCCCTGTTTGGAGCTGGGGCTGCTAGGCCCTGCATGAAGGGGGAAGGACAATGGACGGGTATCCCCGAACACCACACCCCAAATGTAAATGAGAGGTGCAGGGGTGGTGGGGGTGGGAGGGGGTCATGTGCTTCCCAAACCTGACTTTTCGCCAAGTGGCAGTACAGGCCCAAAGTTGACATATCCTTTGAGATTTTCAAAAGCTTAAAATCCAGAAATGTCATCTTTTGACTTTTAAATGCAGCAAAAAATTTAATTTTTGAAAACTCCAAACAAAACTCTTTGCTGGCCAGACTTGCCTGTCACAGGTCAGCCATCTGGGGCCTGTGCTGCTCTTTCTTCCCCCAGAATCTCCTCCTGCCCTACCCCAGCCTCCCAGACCCTCCCCCTCCACCCACCCCGCCACCCCCCCGCCCCCCGCCGATAACTGGGCCTTGGGGTTGTCTTAAGAGCTGCCCAGAGAGGCAAACCTGGAGGCAGAGGGGCCCGCTAGGGCCCCTGGGGTCCTCGCTCTAACGCTGGTCTCTCCTGTAGGTTCCCCAGATTCTCGCTACATCCGAGTGGAGACCTGCATGTTCATGATCAAGCTTCCCCAGTACTCCTCCCTGGAAATCATGCTGGAGAAACTACGTTGTGCCATTCACTACCGCGAAGACCCCCTGAGTGGCTGAGGAGAGGAAGCCAAAGTTAGGCTGTCACCGAGGCTTTGCTCTACCGGCTTGGGAAGCCTGCTGCTGCGGGCACACCCCTCTGGGGCCCTGCGTGAGGAGTTGGCGACATTTTGCTTTTCCAAACTTTTGTCCACACTCCAGGGCCTCCTGGAAGACTTAACCTTATGTATTTGTATGTTTCGTGATGGGTTGGTTCTTTTGCTACCTGTTTGTGGTATGTTTGTAGGATAGTTTAGTTCCCAGACAGCTCGTGTCTCATTTGATCTTCCTGGACATTTTCCTTCGTGGCCACCGGGTTCTGATGCTGCGTCACAGAACCGCCCAGCAGGAAGCTGGTAGTGAGATGCTCTCAGCCCGCAGAGCACCCTGTTCGCGTCTCCACAGACAAGTCTGTGGCCAGCCCTGCCTTCCACCTCGAGCTGGTGTTTCTGCCAGACATGGCTCCTGCAGGCCTCCTTCCAACTTGAAATGGTTGGGCCAGTGACCCAAACATAGGAGACACACATAGGGAGTTTTGTGTGTTGATCTTCCGGCTGTAGACTCTTGTCTACGGTCTGGGTTTTTCTAAGGAAAAGCCCACCGTGGTTTGCCCTTCCTTTCCCACCCAGACAACCCTCTGCTCTCCGACTCTCCTGGACCCAGTCTGACAGGCTCCCGCTGAGTGCCGCTTAGGAGCGGACAACTGAAGGGATCCCTCCTGACCTTAGTCCACAGAGTCAGGCCAGGTACATCTCAGCTCAGGAGCTGAGAGGAGCCCGGGAGCTGAAGGGACAGAGCTCAAGTGGGGGCATTTTTCCGGGACTCTGAACATGAAAGCACATGACTCTGGCCTGCCCCCCTACCCGACCCGACCCCTTCTGTCCTCAGAAATGGCCCTTCCTCACTACGGTGTTTTGTGATGTGAGGAGCAGCAGAAAGGCCACACCCCATTTTCAAAAGAGCTGTCTGAGGTGCTCTGCTCCATTTGGGGTCTACTTCAGTGATTAAGACCTTCAAGTCCAGATGGAGACACCAGGGTCCTTCCGGCCCTCTGGCCAGGCCCACCCTGCACCCTCTCCTTTCCCCACGTGAGTGTGTACCAGGGCTGAGCTGCCGCAGCCCCAGCGCATCTGTGCCCTAGTAGGTCTCTTGTCCAGTGGTACTTTGTTCGAGAGCAGCATACACCATCCTGTTGGACCCTGTCATTTTTGGACCTTGCCAGTTCATGCAAAATCACATCACTGTATTTATTGTAAAATATTGTGAATATTGGAAGTTCTGCGTGAGTGCTGTCTAGAAGGCTTTGGAGTGAGAATGCTGGTGAGAGACAGGATTTGCTCTTCCTTTCTCGGCTGTGGCCCCGGCCTGTTGGAAAGGTATGGATTTTCGAGTTAAAAGCATTAGCATCCACCGCCTCCCTGTTCTTCTTAGGAAATGCATTAAGGACCATTTTAGAAATGATTCCCTGACCTAAGGAAAGGATAAACCTGGATGAATTGTTCCAGTCGCATCAGTTACATTTGATGCAGGATCAGTCACGTCTGGAGATGCCTGCCAGCAGTTTCCCTGATTGGAAGGAACACGGTTGGCCACTGCCTCCCGGGGGCAATAGCCCCCTTGACTTGGGGGGGGTCTCACCAGGACATAGTCCTGACAACAAGGATCCTCTTATTTCATTTCTGCATAATGAAAGAGCCTTTAGATTTACTAAAAGTGGTTTTTCCTCCCTGTATTTTTAAATCTTTGTCTCTCCACCCCCCAATCCTTCCCATCCCTTGAATGGACTCTGAATTGTTAGCTACCTCCCCAAGAGGAAGCTTTTGTTGGCCCATCTCTTGACTAGATGACAGCTGTGAGTAAGGTATCTGCTGCTAACACGACTGCTTCTCCCAGAGAACACATTAAGGTCCAGACAGATCCAAACCTTGGCCCTAAAAAATGTGTGCTGTAAAGTTACTTGATGTATATTTATTATAATTATTTATGGTTGCATCTAACAAACTTTTCATTCAATTTGATGCTATTTACACCACTGCTGTGTAAAGGAAGCTCATGACAGGAAAAGTCACACCAATAAATAACCTTCATCTAATTTTTATTTACCTTAAGAGTTGTGTGGTCATCTACTCTTGCTGAGAACATTCAATAAAGCCAACATCCTTGAATGGCTCTGATGCTTGAGGGTCACCAAGAGGCTAGAAATTAAAAGTGTTTCTAATTATTATGGTCTCTTTGCACTTGGTGTGATTCTTAACTCATTATGCTTATAAACGACCTGTTGCTCCCCGACTCGACCCCTTAAATCTGTGGGCTTTTTTTTTTTTGATGTGGACCTTTTTATAAAGTCTTTATTGAATTTGTCACAATATTTTTTCTATGTTTTGGTTTTTGGCATGTGGGATCTTAGCTCTCCAACCAGGGATGGAACCTGCACTTCCTGCATTGGAAGATGAAGTCTTAACCAGTGGACCACCAGGGAAGTCTCTCTGGTTTTCATATAGGAAGTCTGATCGAAGGGATGGAAATCCAAGGTCAAAGGTAAACCTACCCCTGCAGGTCTTGCCCACTCCTTGTCCTGGAGCTGGTTATACTCTCATCTGGTGTGAGGATTTTCCTCAAGTGGATAGTTGCACTGGAAGAGTCTGGGCCCCTCTTAGACCACATGTCCTCCTTTGGGCACAGGCAGTGGGTTTAGAACTACTTTGTGCAAAAGGAAAATGCAGGAAGAGGGAAAGACTTAGCTCAGAACTACCATCCAAGATCAATGCTCTGCCTTCTTGTCCCGTGTCCATCACACACATACTCCCCGCCACACCACACACCCCCTACACACACACGCACATATACATACATGCCCTCTGGTCTGCATTCAGGAGACTACCAGACCCACTTAATTCTCATTCTCTTGACTCCACCTTCTTTGAACTCAATAAACGCTCACAGTGGTTGTGTCCTACATATTTATTATACAAAGATTAAGAACCCTATTGGACAAGGAACAAGCAACTTTCCTTTCTTCAGTTTGTTGCTTCAGGGTGCTAGAAACAGCAAAAAACAGCCACTCACAGCAGAGAGACGATCAGACACACGAAGCTAGAGAATAAGACACCTCCGTTGTCACATCTAGGATTCTCCTGCTGGCCGGATCAGTTCAGTTCAGCCACTGTCGTGTCTGACTCTTTATGACCCCGTGGACTGCAGCACGCCAGGCCTCCCTGTCTATCACCAACTCCCAGAGTTTACTCACTCATGTCCATTGAGTTGGTGATGCCATCCAACCATCTCATCCTCTGTCATCCCCTTCTCCTCCTACCTCCAATCTTTCCCAGCATCAGGGTCTTTTCAAATGAGTCAGTTCTTTGCATATGGTGGCCAAAGTATTGCAGTTTCAGCTGGCCAGGATGGTGGAGGCCATTTCCTTTTTAAAAAGTTGTCGCGAATATATTCAGAATTACACCATCCAACAATGAGAACATATCCAGTCTCATTAGTTATATCAGGGGAATGCAAATTAAAATCACAATGAGCATACTGCACCACCAGCAAGAGGGCTAGAAAGACAGCACCATGGTTGGGGAAGACGTGGAACCAAGAGGGCTCTCGTGCACTGCGGGGGGAATGGACCCTACACCTGCTTTAGTTGTTCTGGTTCCTCCTCTGAGACCAGCGAGTCCACTCCTAGGTGTAAATCCAGTAGAAACACAGCACCAAACTTCCCTAGGGGTCCAGCAGTGAAGACTCCGGGCTTCCACTGCAGGAAGAAAAGGGGGAAAACCTACAACCAAGAATACTCTACCCAGAAAGGTTCTCGTTCAGATTTGGTGGAGAAATTGAAAGCTTTACAGACAGGCAAAAGCTCAGAGAATTCAGCACTACCCACCCAGCCTTATAACATGCTAAAAGAACGTCTCTAGCTGGAAAAGGGCAAAACCAGAAAACAGCAAATGATGAATGGGAAAGCTCACCGGCAAAGGCAAACCTACAGTAAGGGTAGAAAACCATCCATGAACAAACAGAAGTTCGAAACCAGCAAGTATGAAGGAAAGTACAAATGCAGGACATAGAAAACGCATTTGAAATTAAGATATCAGCAACTTAAAATAGTCTTGTATATATGCAGACTACTATATCAAAACCTCATGGTAACGGCAGACCAGAAAGCTATATGGGAATAACCTTTTTAAAAAATTATTTATTTTGGCCATGCTACACGATTTGCAGGGTCTTAGTTCCCAGACCAGGGATGGAACCCACAACCCCTAACCACTGAACTGCCAGGGAGGTCCTCCTTTTTCTTTTTCTCGATATAACTCAGATCCAGATGAGTCCTGGCTGCCACGAATTAATAGTGGCATAGCCTTATACAAGTCACCCGTTTCCACATGTGAAATTGGAGCAATTCTTCCTACTTTTCCCACTCCTACTAGGTTGTTGAGAGGAAAACAAGAGGTCAAGATGACCTACAGTGCTAGATGTTCTGGTGCACAGTAGGAGGTGCCAGGGGGTGATGGGTAATTTTGCTAAGGCTCAGCAAGTCTCGGGATTGAGGCTTTTGAGGAACCTGCCCTCCCCTTTGTTTGGGGGTGGCCCCCAGCCCTCCCCAATCACCCCAGAGCTGCAGCCACCTGTCAGTTTCCCCTAACTAACTCTGAGGAGGCAGAAAAGCCACATCTCGACTGGCCCTCTCTGAGAAGGCGCACCTTCCCTCGTTCCGCAGAGCTGACTCCAGGCGCCCTGGTCCGCCTGCACTCCAAAGAGTGCGGAGCAGAAGGAACCACATGACTCAGCTGAACTCCAAGTACAAAGTTTATTTCTATTACAAGGATGTTAATAATAACAGTAATAGTAAAATAAAAAGGGGAGGGGGCTCTGATTCTTGGTTTTCAGAGCCAACCACGAGTTTAGGCTTCAGTCCTGATTAAGGCAGAACCCAGCATGGCTCTGGAGGGCACAGGGAGCCCCTGGCCTTCTCCATCAGAAGGCAGTGAAGACAAAGAAGCCGTGCTCCCCTCAGAAACAGAAGGCAGTGATGCCAGATGCCAAAGAAGCAGATTAAAACAAGCCCGTAGTCCACTCACCTGAAACTCATCTCCAAAAGCCTTGTTCCTAACACACACTACAACTGGCCTGAACACTTCACCAAAGCTCCTCCACGCACCCCAGAGCCCAAATTCTAGAGTGGGGATGGGCAGGACACACGAGACGTTACCCCCAAGGTCCCAAATCAGGCCAGCACAGGAAGAGCATCACCTCGCTGGTGGGACCAGCTTTCCAGAACCTTCCCTCTTTTCCCCCCAGGACCCCACAGCACCATGAAGCGACGGTGACAGTTTGTCAAAAGATGAAGCCCTGGTGGGGCAAAGGGCCCTAACGTACATTTCTGTGCTGTCAAAGGCAGCAGCTAAAGCTGAAACATTCTCAACAGCCTCCCTGCCAACCCTCCCTCAAACCCCCAAACTCCCACAGCACAATCTCAAAAGACACAAAATGGCCATAACCTAGAAAATGTTAAAATCTGAAAGGTCGCCCCTGCCCACAGAGCCCAAGGGGCAGGGCTGCACCGTGACAAGTCGTGCGGAGAAGATGGAGCCAGCGCGCGAGCTCTCTGTGGACACTTGTTACTCCTCCTCTTCTTCCTCCTCCGCATCCCCAGCTCCCTGCTGCTTGGGGGTTTTTGCCTGATGGACAACAGAACAAAACAAGGTTTACGCAGAAAGAAAGAAGGACGATCCTCCTGAAGAGCGCCAGAATGCCAGGCTTCTATGAAGCCACCTCCTCAAGAGCCAGAGAGGGGTCCTTCAGCTGCCATCAGCCTGAGGCCCAGCAGCTTCTCTGACTTCAAGGACCACACCAGCCCACCCCCCAGAGTCCTCACTGAGCTTTACGGGCTGGACCCCTCTCACCTTTGCAGTTCTGCTGCGGTAGCTGGCAGCTGTGGGGGTGACCCGGGGGTTCCTGCCACCTTCACTCCTACCGCTGAAAGAAAAGGATTGGAAACTCATTCCTGAGATGCCCCTGAGCCAAAGTCAGGAAACTCAGGACAGAAACAGGTGGAGACAGACAAAAGCAGCGCTCCAGAAGATAAAACAAATGAATAAAAAACCACAAAGGGACTTTCTTGGTGGCTCTGTGGAAGTCGCCTACCAATGCAGGAAGACGCAGGTTCTATCCCTGGTCCAGGAAGATCCCACATGCCTCAGAGCAACTAAGCCAGTGCACCACAACTACCAAGCCCGGGAGACACAACTACTGAGCCCACACGCCACAACCACTGAAGCCTGCGCTCCTAGAGCTTGTGCTCCTTTAACGAGACGCCACTGCAGTGAGAAGCCCATGCACCGCAGCCAGAGAATGGCCCCTGCTCACTGCAACTAGAGAAATGCCTGTGCAGCAATGAAGACCCAGCACAGCCGAAAATAAATAAAAAACCACAGCGAGCAAAAGGACATTATGAATCAGGCCACGATACAAGCAAAATCCACGCTTCCATTCTCCTGAGCTACCCCCAAGCTCTCCTCCCAAGCAATGTTTCTTACCTTGCTCCGTATCTCCCTGAAGGCCCACGGGGGAAAGAGGGCACAAGGTTTTCTGGGTAGAGACTCCGAGCAGGGTAAGCCACTGGGACGTGGCCAGGAGCCAGAGCCCCGTTATGGCTGTTTCGACTGCGCCCCCGGACACCCTGGCTGTCTAAGTTGTTGAGCTTCAGAGCGCGAGGAGGGCTCGGCTGGCACCCAGGCCTGGGGCCTGATGTGGACGTTGACAGGCGGTTAGGAGGAACTGTCGTATTGTTAGGGGGTCGGCTAGAGGGGATAGGGTAGGCAGGCCCTTTAGCCGTTTCCTGCTTGAGATCATCCATGTAACCAGAAGACAAGTCTCCTGAGAAGAGAAAAGAGCACCAGCTTCAGGGGAAAGGCTGCTCTTAGTGCTGGATTCGGGGCAAGAACAAAAGATCCTGGGTAAAAGATGACTGCCTCGTCCCTAAAGGATGCTGAGACCCGTGTCTGCAGGACAGGGTCGAGAACATTAACCCACACTGTACACTTACCACCTAAGTCCTCACCAACTAGTCAACAGCAGTGCATAAGCAAACTTTGACAAATCACTTCTAACTGGCTTTGGGTTTCTAATAGTGACTGGGTTTCAAAAACAGTTTACTTGCCTAGTCTCGAGACTATAAGAATACTGAGGATAATTTTGATCACCCTACTCTAGGTGAGCATATTTCAACCAGAAGCAGGGGCCCAGGGCAGCCACGGTAAGGTGTGAAAATTACCTCCCAGTCATCCACTAAGTGTACTGACAGGGACCAGCAGCTGAGTAAGCATTGATGCTAAGCATATCTCATGGCTGTCCCCAAAGCAGCCGAGTCTAACCCAGGACCACAACTAGCCCCAAGGGAGTCCTCAGTGAACTTGTACTGCACTTGCTAATTCGGGGTGCAGGTAAACCCCGTTAGAGTAGCTGATGAGAAGTGCAGCCCTGGCACAGCCCTGGCCCATACCCTGGTGTCGGACACGCCTCTTGGGCAGTTCTGATGAGGTCTCTCGAGGCTGGAGATCCTGGCTAGGGATTCCCTCCGACACGTGGTTGTTTGCTGTGGCTGGGCGTTGGTCACACTGGTCCTAACAAGAAAAACCAGAATTAGTACCCAGTCATTCCTATGAGATGAAGCACTGGGAGGAAAGGAACACCGGGCTGGCGGAAAACACCCGATGGTGGGTAGGAGGGTGGCAGGGTGGTGTCGATGGGACAGGATAACTTTGACAACCACAGAGAGGAAGGGCCTAGGAGCAAGAGGAAGCGATCTGGAACAGAGCAGTCGTTCCTACTAGCACTGCCTGATCAGGAAGATCAGGAAGCACTCTGATCTGTGCAGGGATGAAGGAAGGGCGGATCCTGGGAGCCCAGAAAGGTCTGCCTACATTTTGACCATGGAATGTTGGCACCACTGCTTATTTTGTGGCCTCTTCTAGGGGACAATAGCAGTTAGCTTATCTACTGCTTGATCCAAAGGCATAAGTGTTGCTTCAGAAATGAAACGTGTGGTGTTCTAGCAACAGCTCTGTGGCATCAATTATACAAACGCCTCTGAAATACCTTCAGTGTTCACTCCCATAACAAACAAGACTGGGCAGAAAACATATCTTCCACTAAGACACTGGAATCCCAGACTGGGAAAGCTGAAAGAGGACTTCAGATCATCCAGTCTAATTCCCTCATTCACAGGCATCCCCTGTGAGGGGCTGGGACCCATTGGAGGTCAACCATTAGGGCAAAGCTAGAATCAGCTTCCAGATTCCTGGAATGCCAAGATACAAATGCCGCCCCAACAGGAAGAACACACATGGTCAAGAGCAGAAACTGTCAGGGACCTGAGGGGGACTCCTCTAAACTCTCTGGCAAGCCCTCCATACCTGCTTACCTGGCTCCCACAGCTGCAGCTCATGATACAACGGTTTCCACTGCCAGAAGGCAGGGAAAGTCCAAAGGCCTGAGCTACTGTGTACCTCAGCTCACAAAACGGGACATGGCCAGTAGCCAGATCAGGTATGCATGCAACTTCAAGGCCAGAGAGGCCTTCTTGGCTCTGAAGGCCTCAGGTTCACTCCCACAGGATGAAGGGGACAAGACAAGTGCCCGGCTCTTCGGGGACTCTCACCTGGTGATGGAACAGCACCTCCTCTTCCAGCTGGACCCCACAGAATTCACACGGGATGACAACGCTTTCCTCCACGGGAGGAGAGCTGCTGAAGCCCATCAAAGACTCAAACTGGTCACTTGCAGACTGTCGCATCAGCTTCTGGAAGATAACATCAGGGTCCTCCACCCCTTGGGGGGAAATGCTGCCCACATTGAGCGGAGGTAAGGCACATGAAGGGTTACAGCTTGTCTGTCTCAAAAAACACAGGTTAAAACAAAACAAAGGGAAAAAAAACAAAAACAGAAGTTAAGGAACAAACTAAATTCCAAAAATATTTTCAGGAAGTCACAACATTTTCATAATGCTTATTAATATTTGGGAAAAGGACTAAAAAGGGTCAGGGGAACACAGGTGAAACACTCACTCTGCTTTTACTTTAAACATTTCTGTACTGTTTTAATTTTTTTAAGTGTGTTTTTATGTGATTATTTTCTCTAAATTAATTTGAAAAGCTTCAAGATTCTTTCCACAGACATACAGTAAGAGAGGCCCATATATTCTTTGTTATCCCTGTGAATGGATTTTCTTATGTTGCTCCCAAACCAAATACTAGATGTATTCAAATGCTGTATTGTTCCACATATAGGGGAATGCGTGTTCCACCCAGAGCACAGGGACCACTTACTAGCCGTGGAAGTACCAGACTAGGTCAAACCAAATCAGAGTAAGAACGTTGAGAGGGAAAGGCACTCCCTCTCCCATCGGAGCCACTCTTCCAGCACAAAGGCTATTCTCTAATCCTTCCTAAATAGCACAGGAACTTTCAGTCATTCAAAAACTACCTGACACCTTCCATACACCACGTATTAAGAGATTCAGAAACCAAGAAAACCCAGAACCTGTCCTCTAGGAACTCCACCTAGTGGTACCGACCAACGGGGTCAGCAGGCCACGCCACAGGGTGAGGGTGACGGGCTGAGAGAGAGATGGGCGCAGGACGTCTGGGGAGCACACTGATGGGCCCTCTGGCCTAGCTTTCAGAGCACTCCCCAGGATACTTTCCTAAGAGTCGTGTCTGAACCAAGTGTGTGAGCGAGGGGTCTGTGTGGCTGGGTGTGTTAAGGAGACGGGTAAAAGGCCACACATGTCCAGGCAGAAAAAGTAAAGTGCAAAACAGACCCCTAGCCCTCCCAGGAACTGCAGGGACTTCAGCAGGGCTCCTGTAGATCAAACACGGCATGAGATGAGAGCTGATTACAAGATGGTCTCAAGAAACGTACAGTATCTCCACAGACTGGAGGCAGCAACTGGGCCTGCTGGCATGAACGTTACTTTGCCCAGAGAGAATGAGGCCGAATTCTCACACCCACATGTGAGGCACACACAATTACTACTGGATTTTCCCTGGAGCTCAGTAGTTAGGACTCCATGCTTTCACTAGCGGCCAAGGGTGCTGGTTCAATCCCTAGTTGGGGAACTAAGATCCCACATGCTGTGCAGCACGGGCCAAAAAACCAAAATACTAAAAAAAAAAAAAAAGAAAAAACACAATTGCTCCTCTCATCACAAGAGTTGTATCAGTTTGCTCAAGATTTCACATGTTCTGTAACACCAATATGGCCTGCACACGTTCTTCCTTAAAGCTTAAAGCCCTCAAGTAACTCACAACCCACCTGATGGTCAATCAGCAGTCCCTCTGGGTAGAGCTCCTCACAAAATTCACAAGGCAACATGGTCTCGTCAACTGCACCTAGGTATCAGGCCACACAGACTCAAAGTGAAAACCACAACCTTTTATACCCCTTAGGAGGGGTCGACAGGAAAATTTGATTTCCTTAAAACTATTAAATATGAAGACAAAATATATTTTCAGACCCAAACAGTCTGTATAATCAACAGATACTTGCAGTAGAACTTATAAAGAATGTACCTCAGGAAGAAATGTATCCTAAAAGGAAATTTGAAGAAACAAGGAAGCAAGGGTGAGCAAAGAAAATGGTGAACACATAATACACAAAATGATAAATATGAGTATAGAAACAAGAAAACTCTACATCAGGATGTTAAAAGGAAAGCAACAGAGAACACGAACATCCATCAGCGGCATTTAAGTCATAAAGGGATGATCCACATTCTAAGCTTACTGTGTCAACCAAGAGAAGTGTGAGGAGGTGGACTAAATTTAGACTTTACTAAGTTAAATAAGTATGTTGAAATTTCCAGGGCAACTACTACAAGAACTACAAGAGAATATAAATTCCAAACCATTCATTCACGCAGGATCTGCGTGAATGAAACATGCAAACAGAGAACAAAGTGAATAAGGCAATCTAAGAAATGAGCAAGAAAGGAGAAAGTAAACGACACTGAATGCAGTCTTCATTTGCCACAACTGTGCTATTAAAATGTTACTTTCTTCACCAATCTAAATCCTCAGGTCCGAGCCCTGGTTGGGGAACTAAGATCTCACATGCCATGCAGCTTGGCCAAAGAAAAAGAAAGACTCAAACTTCAATATCTGGATCCAGGACCAATTCCTATTCTAAATCAACAAAATGTTCAAAGTTAATCCTACTGTCCTTAAGGTCATTATTCTTACAGTGACATGAAGAAAAACCACAACTGAGAGCTGCCTAATTTTCAGGTCCCTAAAATCTTATAAGTTGAGCATTTTAAATACGACATGCCTTTCTCAAACATGTTGCTCTCTAAACAAGAGACCCAAAGGGTGATTCACTGCTGATAATCCAACTTTTATTTTTAAAAACTTAGTTTTAATCCAATGATACTAAAAAAAAAAAAAAAAAGAACTGGTTTTAAATGGGGGTGAGGGACCAAAGTTCTCTACAGATGAAGGACAACTAATAAATACAGAACAGAGGAAATATAAAAATTACCATTTTACAACTGCCATAATAACACTTGATTCATGCAAGAAACATCAATGAATTCTAAAACTGCTGGATAGGACTATGAGTATCCTGTTCCCCAGCAATCTAGAAACAGCACCCTACACACAGCTAATACGAAGCAAAAAGGCTACCTGCACAGTGGAGATGTCTGACAGACTCCACTCTAACAGGACAAACTGACGTCTTGAGAAAGACACAGCATGGCCGGTATGGCACTCCTGCCAAAACTGTAACATGAACTTACACGTGGGAAAAGAATCAGACACATCTTCATTGAGAAAGGAGGAGTCTACAAAACAGCAGGCCTGGACTCCTCAAAAATGCCGAAAGAAAGAAAGAGGAGGAGGGGCGCTTCCCTAGTGGCACAGTGACTGAGAATTCACCCACCAGTACAGGGGAGACAGGTTTGATCCCTGGTCCAGGAAGATCCCACATGCCGCTGAGCAAGTAAACCCGTGCGCCACAACTACTGAGGCCTGTGCACCACAGCAAGAGCAGCTCCCGCTGAGAGACGCCCACACGCCACCGCCACAGTCGCCCCTGCTCGCTGCAACCAGAGAAAGCCCACACGTGGCAGCAAAGACCCAGCACAGCCACAACCAGATACGTTCTTTAAAAAGAGCAAGAGGGTAGGAAGCCAGAGTAAAAGAACCTAGAAAGAACTACATGTATAATGCATAATCCTGGATTTCAAAACAAAATTAAAAAGCTCTCAAGGACACTATGTATAAGTAAGGAACTTTCCTGAAAGTGGTATTTGTATTGTGTTCACATAGGAGAATGCCCTTGTTCTAAAGAAATACATCTTGTGACCATTTAGGGATAAAATGTTATGTCGGCAACTTATTCTCAAATGGCTCAGGGGGAAAGAAATATAAAGATAAGTGGAAATACTAAAATTGATGAATATAAATGAGGGGCATATATTAATAGATAGTCACTGTACTTACTATTCTTGACAATTTTTTAAAAAGAGAGTTGAGAAAAGCAAATAAATGAAATTAAAAAAAACAAATTCTATCTCATGAAAAACTTGCAATCTTATATGAATTGTGACATAGAGACAGAGGCTAGTGCAGAATAAACAAACACACCCCTGATGTCATTCAGCGTGCTGGGACCTTCACGGGACTGGTCTGCCTCATATATGACCCTCCAGAGGTCCTGCTCTGCCAAGGTGGGGGCCTGGCCTTCATTCTGCAGACTGAGGGCCAACATGAAGTCCAAATTTGCACTGTCTTCACCACGTTCTTTGGGGGTCTGCCGGCTTCTATTCCTTTCCTGCCTTTCTTGTTCTTCCACTGAGGGGGGAAAAAGAAACAACAACTAGTATTTAAGAAATGTTAGATGCTCCCATCCCTTAGTTCAAGTCCAGGCCTAGCAAATATTCAAGGTTTTCAGGAATCTGTGCAGGAACAAAAGAGGCCCAGCCCTACAGTGCTCACAGGAATCCAAACATTAAGACTGCCATGATAAAAGGCTCAATTATTATTCTAATTGTTTTATTAGTAAGTAGTATAAATAAGCTGTAACTATGAAACGGGCACTGTGCTAAGCATTTTACATGTATTTTCTATTCAGACAGTAAAAAGTCTGCCTGTAATGTGGGAGACCAGGGTTCAATCCCTGGGTCGGGAAGATCCCCTGGAAAAGGGCATGGCAACCCAACTCCAGTATTCTTGCCTGGAAAATCCCATGGACCAAGGAACTGGTGGGCTACAGTCCATGGGATCACAAAAAGTCGGACACAACTCAGTGACTAACACAGTTTCTACATGATAGCAGAACGGTTTAAAGCATGAGGTCAGACAGCCTGAATTCAAACCTCAGCTCTACCACTTACCTACGTTCAGAAAACTGTTGCAAGAACTAAATGAATTAACACAAGTAAAGCACTCTGTAAATGCCTTTAGGCACACAAGGGTACACTCAGTAATGTCAGCTATGAACAGCACTGTCACCCAACAATAATCCAATAGCAAAGAGGTTCTATAGGAAAGTTAAGTATTCTTCCTCATGTTACAGTCAGGTTTCTATAATTAAGATCTATCTGGTTCCAAAGCCCTGTTCCCATTTGCCCAGATCCTGATACCATTCCAGGTTTCTACTCCCAGACACAACTCACATAGATTATTCTGAATTGGAAACTGGGCTGTCATGCTCCTTTGGTTGGTGGTTCTACTTTGGAAAAGGTCTGATTCAAAGGCTCTCAGGGGCCTTCGAGGGAGCCTCATGGGTGAGTCCAGAGCCTCAATCTGTCTGAGCTGGGACGCAATCCAGATCCCATCTGGACCCCAAGATTCATCATACGCATTAGGTGGCATGGCAGCCTCGACTCTCTTCTCCTCCACATCTCTCCCACACACTTCAGGGTGAGTCTTCAGATCTTTCACCAGGACATTGCGCCCACAGGTGCCACATAACTCCGTCCGGGCACCACAGTAATCTTCATGGTCCTTCAGTTTGAGAACAGAAAGTTCCAGATCACAGTGCTGGCAAAGGGCAAGCCGTAGAGGACACTCAGTCTCCTGTAAAACAGAATAATGAGGCAGTTAATATTCCTAAGAGAGGTCATGCTGTGGCACAGGGCAAGGAAAGCAAAAAGTATTTACAGAAATATTCTCTTCCAGCCCTAGCTTTGCCTGCCATGGTTTTCTATGTATTTAAGAGTCACAGCTTCCCTCTTTGTCCTGCCACCAGATTCTACAAAGGGAAAGAAAATCTTATGAGGGAACTATTCACTACTTACAGCCACCCTATTGTCATCTTGTGTACACGTTACAAAGGAACCCAAAATCAGCCAGCAAAGTCCAGGGGCAAACAGCAAAAGCAGAGCAATTCCCATATGCTTGTCAAAGCTCCCCCAGACCAATTTCCCCTTAGTACTCTGATTTAAGTACCTGGCAATGAGGAAAAGTGATTGTCCTTTAAAAAGACACTGACTTTTCCAATCTGCACATTTGTATGTAGCACTGGCTTTTTTTTTTTTTGTTCTCTTTAAAATATTTATTTATTCATTTATTTATTTGGCTACACCAGGTCTTTGTTGCCACACACAGGATCTTTAGTTGCTACATATGGGATCTAGTTCCCTGACCAGGGATCGAACCTGGGCACCCTACATTGGGAGTGGAGTCTTAGCCACTGGACCACCAGGAAAGTCCCAATATTACCTTTAAACTAACCAAATAAATCAAGAATCATCAACAAAGGGACTTCCCCAGCCTAATAAAATGTAGGTCAAATGCTTAGAAAAAGCAATGAAAGAGTGCCGAATTACTTATAAGATGTTTATCTCTGAGCTTTGGGGTCTTGAAGTAGTTGTTTTTATATTTTCCAAGTTTTCTACACTGACTATGAATCACCTTTGAAAATTATAAATTAATAAGTTAATAGCTTTTTTCAGGTACATAGAATGAAATGCACAAATCGTAAGTACATACCTTAATGAGTTTTTACATATATATACACACTCCTGCATGACCACCAACTAAACAGTTGTTGGGATTTATTAATTGGTGAATATGTTTATGTTCATTCAAAATACACACACACACACACACACACACACACACACACACACACACGGAATTCCCTGGTGGCTCAGACAGTAAAGCGTCTGCCTGCAATTCGGGAGACCTGGGTTCGATTCCTGGGTTGGGAAGATCCCCTGGAGAAGGAAATGGCAACCCACTCCAGTATTCTTGCCTGGAGAATCCCACGGACAGAGGGGCCTGGTGGGCTACAGTCCGTGGGGTTGCAAAGTCACGACTGAGTGACTTCACATACACACACACACACACGCACGCGCACACACACACGTACACACACACACGGCTTCCCTGGTGGTCAAGTGGTGGAGAATCGCCCTGCCAGTGCAGAGGACACAGATTCAATCCCTGGTCCAGGAAGATCCCAAGTACCTTAAGGCAACTGAGCCCATGGGCCACAACTACTGAAGCAGGCACGTCCTAGAGTCTATGCTCCAAAACAGACGCCACGGCAGTGAGGAGCCTGCACACGACAAAAGGGCAGCTCCCACTCCCCACAACTAGAGAAAGCCGGAGTGCAGCAACAAAGACCCAGCACAGCCAAAAATTAATGTAAAAAACCACACTTATCCAACTATGCCCAATTTTATCTCAACTAGAGACCAAATGATACTACGTTCTCTCTTGTCAAATACTGCGAATTTGTTTGGGTGCAAATAGCATGTCACCCAAGCGATCAAGAAGTCAAAATGGAATTAGAAGAAAGAAGGCAGGCTGTGTGCTAAAGAGGCTGCACCACACTGGCCATCCCGGGCTTGGTTTAGCACCCAGTGAGCCTGCCAACAGTCAAACCCCAGCAGGAAGGACTCGGTTCCAAAGGCTCTGGGGCTTGAGCCTGAGGCACAACAGCCGTGCAGTCAGATCTGGCAGCAGACAGTCGCAGTCTCAAGTGGGCTCAAACAGGCTTTGAGAGGCAGTGCGCCTGGCGCTGGCGGAGAACAAAGACTCCACAAGCCTGGCTTTCTGCTCTGTAGGCGGCTCTGTAATCTCCCCAGGACTGGCCCCATGGTGATTCCCTTCACGGTACAGGGAAACCAACCTCGTGCTTCTTTAGCTGCCTTTTCTCCAACTTCTTGTTACACTTGCAGGTCACCTAGGGTAGGAAGCAAGAATGAGTAAATGGGCTTTGTGACAACATGCTCACTTGCTGTTACACAACAGCAAGTCTAATCCGCTTCTGAACATCTGAGTGCGTGGTGGTTCACCTGACAATGTTCTGTAGCCATGTGCGTCTCCATGTCAGATTTGGGAAATGGTTCCTTGCAGACAGGACACACACCAATGTTCCTTTGACAGTGGATCTCATGGATGGTAAAGTTAAACACAGGAATTTCTTTTTTGCTACAGAAATAGATCAAAGAAAAAGGCAAGAATTACTGATATCTATGCCCAGAGGAATCACAGGGAAATCTGTCTGGTCCAGTCTTCAGACTCCATTACTTCTCTTTAGTGAGGACCTAACAAATAAGCTCTGTGACTGTTACTGCCCCTGCTTTCCAAGAATTAACTCCTGGAGGTTTTCAGTCTTTCATGCAACACTGAGTTCTCAGTGCTGTGCACAACCTCTAAAAGCTCAGCCTCACTTTCTAGACGTCAGAGTTCATCACAACCAACAACATGAAGTCAGATGCCATGAGGAGCTAGCTGAGCTAGGCTTTTCCAAAACCATCCATGCTCCAAAGCACAACGATCCACTCTAAGATTATTTTTTTTAAATTAAAAAACCCACAACATCTACCATTTACTTTCAGTCTCAGCTACCTTTAATCCCATTAGATTTTATGCCACTAAAGTCAAACCAAAAAGGGCAGATGCCAGCTTTGGGACAGTCAGTGGGGAAGGGATCCTGCCCCCTTTATGTCTCACATGTCTTTCAAAGCAGGCTGGACATGAACTGGGAAAAAGCTCTCTGGTTGGGTTGGTATAAACTTTACTGCAGAGATGTACCAAAAGGAAATCCTGAATCCCCTCCCCCAGAGTACACATACACTCAAACTAGAGGCACGTAACATTCAAAGGCCTTCTTTTTACTCATTCGGTTATGACCATTAGAAATCTCCAGTTTCAGTCTAACTAAAGGAAACATGAAAAGAATGTACCTGTAAGTATGTCACCTAGGATAAATTTTCTGAAAACAAAACACTGAACAGGATAAATACAGACAGTTACACAACAAATCTGTAATAACCTGTTTCACCCCTGAAGCTGAATACTACAGAGACCTTCTCCCACATCAAGCTGCAGATTGTTTCTCTTTTATAGTTTTCATCTTCAGACATAGTCTAAGAAACATTTCAAAGTAGGATGACAGGTGTGCCTCCAGCTAGTCATACTCCCAATCTGAAAGACTAAGACACCAAAAATATATATATAAATTCATTTTCATCCAAAGGTAGAACCATCAAGGCATGTACCTTGATGTCACTCGTACCCTAGTCATCGAGGTAGCTCTCAAAACAAAACTGGAAGGGGACACAGAGTAACAATCAAGTGTGAGAGATGGGAAGAAAACTCAGACGGATAAGAGGGAAACTACCAACGCTTCGACACCCTTAACGTCTCCTTATTTTACCTAAATTCCCAGCTTTCCAAGGAAATTGTCAGTTTTAAATTAACTCAGCTCAAGTCTTTCAAACCTGAAGAATATTAAAATATATAGTGGAAGGAGCTATAAATCAAAGTTATCATCTAAATCTATTAAACTAATAAATATCAAAATTACTAAATCCTACTATTAAAGATGTTATGAAACTAGTACTCTTAACAGATTGCTGGTGGTAGTATAAAACCACTGCTTTTAAACAGTCTAAAACTGCATTTCTATTTCTAGGACCATTAACAGTTAAAGTGCGTTTAATAAAACAAAGACCCTGTCATTAAGTTACTTGTTAAAGACCAGTAATTCCACTCTTGGGATTATGAAGATTTTCATTAGTATCATAAAATGGTAAAAAACTGAAAACCATTAAAAATACCTCAACTATAAGTCAACAGTTAAATACTGTATACCGACAAAGCACAGGAAGCAAAGCCATGTCCTGATTGCAAATACTGTGTTCACAGATGCCACAAAAAATTAAAGCCAGCAATTACCTCTTACAGTGTTGAGAGTCTAGATTCTTTTTTGGTAATTTTGACAACAATTTTCTTTAAACAGCCAAAGTCAAGAAAGTAAGTGTCTGGCCTTTATTTTACAGGGCTCTTCAGGACAATGTACTGGCACAGAGCATTCATTCTACATGTATAATGCCACTAAAAGCTTTAGGGTTAAAAAATATTAAGGACCATGACATAAAGAAGCAAGAGTCAAAAGCAGCTGTCAGGTAAGATCACAGAGCATTTACAATGTCACCTTTTGGGAAACCTTGAAAGAAGATAAAAGACAATTGCAATAATTACACAAAATGGTTGCCTGATGGTTACTTTTCTTTAAATTTAGCTGCCAAGGTAGTCCCACCAAAAGTTCTAAAGAGAGACAAAATACTAATATACTTGCCTCCTACCTACAGATAAAATTAAGATGTTTTAAATGAGAACACATTCAATTCTAGATAAAACTGCTAAAAGCCCCAAGGAAGAACTAGCCAAGTTAGAGATGAAATTTCATTTTCCGAGGTTTCCAAAAAATGGAAATTTTATTTTCCAAGGTTTCCAGAAAAGTCCCCAGCAAGCTTCCAAATGACACAGAACCACGCAAAAATAAGAAGTCAAAGTTTTCTAACACTGAAGGTTCTGTTTTTGAGACTCAAACTCTCCCATCAACGGACAAAACAGTAAGAAAAGAGGTAACATGCAAAAAAAAAAAAAAACCACAACAACCACTTTCAATCACAGCCAACTATTCTTTTTCCTGGCCCAGGAGGTTTAACTACAGTGCGTACTCTGATGAGCACCTTAACTTTTCTTAGGGAACAACAGGAATATGGCTCTAAAGACAGAATTTTAAAACCTGGAATTTAAACAGGGCTACTTAGATGGGCAGATTGTACTGGCTTGGTCAGGTTTCCATGCTAATCTACCTTTTTTCTTTACATTGCTTTGGCTTTGAATAACCTTGTTTTCATTAGCTTTCCATTAACTTACCCTTTCTTTTTTTTAAAAAAAGTCCCTTAGCATAGGGACATTTATATACTGTCCTAGGTTTGAGATTCCTTCAAAATGTAGTGGACTGAAAAAATAAGAATCTCTTAATTGATGTTAAAGCCAATATGTCTGTTTCTTTCTAAAAACACAAGGTTTTCTTGTGATTATTTGTATAACTAATTATTACACTTGCATCAGAAACTGTATACATAAAACCTAAACAGAGCTAAAATAGTTTTTTTTTAAAGGTGAAAGGGACAGTGACACAGTACCAAAAAAATACCCTATAAGGCTGGCACAGTACCAAAAAAATACCCTATAAGGCAAGACATTCTCACAGAAATAAAATCTTAATTTTATGCAGGGAAAGAATATTGTGACCAGCAGTTGCTCTGATTGTATCCTAATGCTGCCGAGAAGTTGAGGAGAAAGCAAAAGGCAATTAAAAAAAAAAAAGAAAGAAAGAAAAAATGTTATCAGGCTCATCTTTCAACAGCCTCTCCTTCTACCACAATTTGGTAAGTTAAATATAGCACAGGTAGTTCTGCTTTGCTTTTTTCTTTTGCTGTCAGTAAGGGAACTTGGATATCCCTAAAATGCCAAGTTCTTGAGAAAGCCCAACCAGAAAATCAGCTGATTACAAGCTGCACTCCTAAGTTTCATTTCAGCAGAAAAGGAGTTGCTCTTTCTTGTCACTCTTGTCAGTTAAAAACACGAGTATAAGAAAGCTTGGCATTCAAGTCTGCACCCAGTCCCTCTCCTAACAGTTCTGGAATCACGCGGGACTGCTGAAAGACTCTGACTACAGTTTTTTTTAAAGCAATGGAACATTCTTCCAGTAAAATCCTTTACAGAAACAGCTGAGCTGCTCTGCTGTACACATAGAGCCAAGTCCACACTAAACCATGATCCCATTCAACCTCAAGACAGCCGCTGCAACCACTCAGGGAGGTCCTTGCAATACACTTTGAAAAACACTGCTCTAGTCCAAACATTTTATTATATTTTTATTATCTTTAAAAAACATATGATATTTTTCAGGAAGACAAAAAACAAATTCCTGAACCTATAGGTCAGAAAAGTGAGGATTCAAAGCAGTCAAGTGACTTGCCAAAAGTCATTAACTAATTCACGGTAGGAACCAGACTCCTAACTCTCATCTCCATCCCATCAGTCTTGTCACTGCTCTATGCTACCTAAACCAATCACCTTGTGGAATTTCTAAGACAGGCAATTTTATCTAAAATTGTTTTAAAAAAACTTTAATCCCATATATTTGCATGACATGTTATATGGCTCCAATTTTAACCTGCCAACTACTAAACCAACTGTTTACAGAACTGTCCTCATTCCAATAATATTTCTTCGATTTCTTACCAATTGTCACACAGTCGAGTGTCCTGGTCATTTAGAAATTCAGCCATCTTGAGCTGTTCCTAAAAAAACAACAAAGGAAGAAGTAGGATCTTTCCATTTCATTTCTGTTTTAAGAATGAACACACACACACACACACACACACACACACACACACACACACACACCCCAGTGCACAGAAAATGTCACCAAAGCCAGTTCATTTAATACCCAATACACTTGGTTCTGATTATTTTCATTTTAAAATAACTTGCCTTGCAGGGCTTCCCTGGTGGCTCAGTGGTAAAGAATCCGCCTGCCAGTGTAGGAGACACGGGTTCAATCCCCAGTCTGGGAAGCTCCCATGTGCCGAGCAATCAAGCCCTTGTGCCACAAGTTCTGAGCTTGTGTTCTAGAGCCCGGGAACAGCAACAAGAGAAGCCACCACAGTGAGAAGCCCACACACCACAACCAAAGAGGAGCCCCGCTCTCTGCCAACTAGAGCAAAGCCCACAGAGCAGTGAAAAACCAGAACAGCCAAACAGAAGCAATTACCAACAAAAAATAAAAGTAATTTGACTTGCAAAAACAGCACAAAGAATTCCCACATATCTCTCACCCAGTACATCATAAATAACCATAGTAAAATTACCAAAGGGCAGGAAACTAACACTAATACAATACTAACAACTAATGTACACTCAGTTAATTTCACAAATCATGCACTAATACCCTTTCTTGGGTTCAGGATGCAATCCAGAGTCCAATATTGCATTTATTTGTTATTTCTCCTTAATCATCTTTGATCAGGGATATTTTTTCAGTCATTCTTTTTTTTTTTTTTTTGACTGAGCAGCATGCAGGATCTTAGTTCCCCAACTAGGGACCAAACCCTCAAACCCATGCCTCCTGCAGTGGAAGAACGGAGCCCTAATCACTAGACGGCCAGCAATTCCTTCAGTCTTTCATCCTGCATGACCTTGTTAAATCTACTGGCTAGTTATTTTGTAGAATATCCTTTAAGTTGAATTTATTTGATGTTTTCCTGTGCTTAATACATTTTTGACAAAAATACCACAGAAGTGATGTTGTGCTCATCTCAGGGCATTTATATCAGAAACCACATGATGTCAACAGTCATTATTACAGATGAGGCTAACTTTGATCACTTCACTGAAATAGTGTCTGCCAGATTTTGCCACTATCAAGTCTTTGCGTCTTTCTAAACAAGATGTTAACGCAGAAAGCAAAGTTTTGGCAACTTTAATACCAGTATTTACAATACTCAGATTACCCCTTTTCCGTGACGCAAAAATGGTCTAAAATACTGCCTCTTAGTAGGGTTCCTGAATGGTTTACACCTTTCCAAACTAACACTTTTCAAAACACCTACTCGTTCATTCAACATAATTAAGACCGTGTGCCACTTGTACCCTAGTCCTAACAATACAAAATAACAAAATATACTGTCCAATCTCTAACACAACAACAATTGAGTGATAGGGGAAAATAAGCAAAGAAACTGACAAGTATTTTGATGTTAAAGTTAGGTAGACAAATGGAGATTGAATGAAGGGAATCTACTCTAGATAAGGGTGGTCAAGGAAGACATTTCTGAGGACATGACATTTAAAACAAAAAAAAAAGACCTGAAGCACAAGGATCCATCCATGCAGAGGAAGATAAGAGGATGGAACAGAGAAAAACCCACTCAGGCACTGGGCCTAACAGGCAATGAGAGAAAGCACAGGTAGATCTGGAAGAGCATAATGAAAGGGGGATGATTCAAGCCCTTATCCTGTAGGAGAGAAAATACTGGACTATTTTCCAGGTTCAGTGATAAACCACAGAAGCGTTTTAAACTAGGAAGTGAGGAGATTAACGACATCCACTCTGATGTGATGTAAACTAGTGACAGGAAGCACCTATCTATGAAACTAAATCATGTTCCCAAAAGGGGTAAAGCCTGATAACTTTTCTCAGGGCTGTCTGACTGATCCTAGGCATGCTGTATTCCATCCCACCAAAGCCAGGGTCAGAGCCTCTGAAGAGTCAAGTACCTGGTTCTCTAGCTTCAGGGGGGCTGGGACGGCACGCAGGGCTCGGAGTTGGTCCCCTCCGAGGGTCAATTCTGCTTCTGCAGTTCAGCAGCGGTGTGACTTAACCTCTCTGGGCCTTTGGATTCCTCACGCAGAAAGGGTCACTGGGAGGAGTGAAGGAGCGAATGCATGGAAGCGCTTTGGTAGAGGAAGTTTCTTTTAAACCTTAGAAGGAGGCCCCTCTTAGGCGAAGGCCAGGACTCCCAGGACTTCCTTGTGCCCGAGGTGGGTGGGGACACCACCGCAGGGTCCACACGCCAGGAGGCAGTTTCCCGAGGGGGAGGGGTGATCCCCGATGGGGAGTGGAGAGGGCACCAGCTTCGCCAATCGTAATCGACATTTACCGGCTGTTTACTGATGGCTCAGGCGGTAAAGAATCTGCCTGCACTGCAGGGAGAGCCGGGTTCGATCCCTGTGTTGGACAGATGCCCTGGAGAAGGAAATGGTAACCCACTCCAGTATCCTTGCCTGGAGAATCCCACGGACATAGGGGCCTGATGGGCTGCAGTCCATGGGGTCGCAAAGAGGCGGGCACGACTGAACAACTAACACTACTGATGGCTAAACGCTTTTACGTGGACAGTCTTTTCATCCAGACCACAATCCGACGAGGTGGAAAAGTCATCACCCCCATTTCAGAGACCACGCAAGAGGAAATCCGGGGAAGACAGCTGCTGCATGGTTCTGAGTCCGGGCCTCGAACCAGGTCCGTCCGCCGACAGCCCACGCCAGGCCACCCGCGGCCCCTCTCAGGTTGGCAGCTCTGGACTCGGGCCCCGCCCCGCCCCGCCCCGCCCGGGGCGCGGTGCCCACCGTCCGCTCCGAACTACGGCCGACTCCCAGCCCCGCGGGGCCAAGGCCTGGAAGGGGCGGTACCGCCGGAGCTGTCGAGGCTCCGCTAAAGAGGAGCAAGGACGGCCTTTCCCACTGGCCAGGACAGACTCCGCGACGCGGGCATCTTTCTTTTTTTTTTTTTTTTTAACGAGAAATCCCGCGATCCCAGGGGCCCACAAAAGCCCACCCTCGAGATGCCGGCCTCCTCCCGAAACTGGAGCCCGCAGGAGGCTCCCCAGACGCTGGCCACCGCTTCTCTCACCTGGGACGAGACGAGAGACGCCAAGCAAATCCGCTAAGTCGCCGACACTGAGCCTCTACGGTGAGCCACCGCGGCTGAACAACGGCCCCCGAAGCCGCCTCACCACTTCCGACCGTCACGGAGGAGCGCGCCCATTGGCCAGGAGCGGACGCGATTCTCTGTCCATTGGACGGCACTGGTGTCGTTCTCAGAGCCCCTCCTTCTGCGTGCCGATTGGCTCCGCAGGGCTGCGGGGGAGTGTTCCTAGGAGTCCCAACCCCTGCACATCTGGAAGGAGCAGCAGAGACCTGAGCTATGAGCCTAGACCCTGCTGACATGGGCCAATAATATTTGCATGAATAAACTCTGTACAAACATTACTAATATTCCTGATATATCAAGATAACTAACGGCGTTTGTTCTCTTGTCATGGGCCATTAATACTTATTAGTCATTCTTGTTGCTATTATAATGCCCTCGTGCCAAGACATCTGCAAGGCTCTGCCCATATTTGAGCACTTGGCTTTATACAGTGAAAGAGCGAGTGCATGACAGGCAGGTTTCAGTTTCAGATTCTCCACTTTCCGCCTGAATAGATTCTCTGAATTCCTCCTCCCTCATGAATTATATATATAAAATAGTTGAATATAGAAGAGAACATATTATTTACAATATAGCAATTCAAAGTAATTATTTTTTGCAGATTATAATTGCAAGATATTTATGACATAGTGGTAAGCAGGAGAAGCAGGTCACAAAGCATTGTTTATTTATAACAGGATAGAATGCTTAACTTAAATGGATCGTAAATTCTCTGTGATTCCCAAGATATAAAGTTCAAAATCAGGCAAAATTAATCTAAGGTGAGAGAAGTTACTATAACGGTTCCCATTTGGAGGGTATGATCTGCAAGAAAATATGAAAAAGATTTCCAAGTACTGGAAGTGTTCTATAACTTGATCTGCAAAGTGGTAAACACATGTACTAATTAGTAAATGGTCACTAGGCTATACAGTTAGGATTTAAACACTTTTCACCGTATGTTAAAGATAACATACCATTCTGTATTGTCCTGCACCTTGACTATTTTTTTGTAATAGTACACATTCAGTCTTCAAGATCTATTCGTTTTTAGCTCCTGTATCTGAAGTGTCTTTACACTTTTTCAGCAGTCATTCCGTTTTATGATGTGCCATGGTTTATTGAACCAGTTCCCTGTGGATAGACATTTCGGCTACAAAATGCTTTTTTAAATTTTTATTTTTGTATGGCTATGCTAGGTCTCCATTGCTGCGTGGCTTTTCTCTAATTGAGGAGAGCAGGGGGATACTGTCTAGTTGCAGCTGCAATGCCCGGACTTCTCCTTGTTGCTGAGCATGGGCTCTAGGCACGTGGGCCCAGTAGTTTCGGTTCCCAGGCTCTCTACACAGGCTCCACAGGTGTGGTGTGGCACGGCGCACAGGCTTAGTTGCTCTGCAGCATATGGGATCTTCCCAGATCAGGGATTAAACCCATGTTTCCTGCATTGGCTGGAGGATTCTTTACCACTGAGCCACCAAGGAAGCCCCAAAATGCTATTTTTGAATACACCATAACCAATACCTGAAGTCCACAACTACATCAGCACCAACCTCATTGATTTGCTCAGCATATTTATAGAGGGTACCATATGTGCCAGGCCCCAGATGAGATCCTGGAGCTTTACTGGCAAACAACATGTCAAGCTCCCTGCCTTCCCAGAAGCTTGCCAGGAAGAGAGGCACAATGGCAATGACAATAACTATGATACTGCTGTGGTATAATAAAGAACACAATGTATCTGATTTTTGTCCCTGGCACAGAAAAACCTTGGAATTTCCTGAGCAAATAGGAGCATCTATGTTATGCTAGTGAGGTGACTCAAAGTGAACCCCTAGATAGCTTCAGAATGGTGGGCTGGGGACTTCCCTGGTAATTGAGTTGGTAAGACTTCATGCTCTCAATGCAAGGGGCCCCAGGTTCAATTCCTGGTCAGGGAACTAGATCCCACATGCTACAAATAAGACCTGGCCCAGCCTAAACAAATAAATATTGGAAAAAGAAAAAAAAAAGAATGGTGGGCTGATCCCCAGAAAGACCAATCACATTATTAGAGAATTGGAATTTTCCACCTCCAGAGAGGGGAGGGGTCTGGAGGCTGAGTTCAGTCAGGTGACCAGTGATTTCATTTATCTTGCCTTTAGTGATGAAATCTCAATAAGAACTCTGGCACTTAGGCTAGAGTGTGCCTGGAGCATGACACACCCTGACTCCACAGGGAGAAGGCACCAAAGCTGTGTGTTGTCCCTCAGGCTGCATCCTATGTGTCTCTTCATTTGGCCGTTCCTGGTCTCTATCCTTTACAATCAAGCAGTAGTTGTTAGCACTTTCCTGAGTTCTGTGGGTCATTCTGTGCTGTGCTGTGCTAAGTCCCTTCAGTCATGTCCAGCTCTTTGTAACCCTAGGGACTGTAGCCCGCCAGGCTCCTCTGTCCTTGGGATTCTCCAGGCAAGAATTCTGGAGTGGGATGCCATGCCCTCCTCCAAGGGATCTTCCCAACCCAAGGATAGAACCCATGTTTCCTGCGGCTCCTGAATTGCAGCCGGTTTCTTTACCACTGAGCCACTGGGGAAGCCTGCTTTCATTCTAGTGAAAAGCCTAAGAGAGTCACGGGAAACCCTAAATTTGAAGCCAATTGGTCAGAAGTCTGGTTAATCTGGGGACCCCTGAAGTGTGGCCAGTAATTGACATGAGTGCCATCTTGTTGAGGATTAGTAAGATCTGTTTTTCATGCACAGCAATTAACTTCTGACAACACATGTGTAGAGTTTCTCCTTACACTGACAACCAATCCTCCAACCCATTGGTCTTCACCTGGATATCCTGCAGTTTAATTCAAGACTCACACTAACTACCTGATCCCACAAGTTAAAAGGCTCAGTCCCACAACACTGCTCTTCCTCCCCCAGCTTCTGCTGCCAGTCACAAGCCCAGTTTGTCACCATGCTTCTGACCAACCAGCTATAAATTGAAGATTCCCACAATTCCCTCCTCGTATTTGATAATTTGCTATTTTGGCTCACAGAACTCAGAGAAACACTTTACTCAGTTTTCCTGCTGCTGCTGCTGCTGCTGCTAAGTCGCTTCAGTCGTGTCCGACTTAGTGACCCCTGGTTTCTCATAAAGGGTGTTATTAAGGATACAGTTAGTTGATCAGCCAGACTAAGAGGTACACAGGGCAAGGTCTGAATGGGTCCCAAGCACAGGAATGTCTGTCCCTGTGGAGTTCAAGTGTGGCACCTTCCTGAAGGTCATAGTTTAGAGGTTTTTATGGATGTGAGTTTGAGCAAACTCTGGAAGAGAGTGGAGGACGAAGGACACTGGAGTGCTGTAGTCCATGGAGTCGCAGAGAGTCAGACACAACAATGGAGGTTCAATTACACAGGCATGATTGATTAAATCATTATGGCCATTTGTGATAAGCTCAATATCCAGCCCCTCTCCCTTCTCTAGGAGGTGGGCAAAGGGTGAGACTAAGAATTCTAACGCTCTAATCACCTGGTTGGTTTACCTAGTAACCAGCTATCTAGGGACACACCAAGAGTCACCTCATTAGTATAAACTCAGGTGTGGTTGAAAGGAGCTTATATGAGCAACAAAGAATTCTCACCACTAACACTCAGGGGATTTTCCAAGGGTCTCAGAAGCTCTTAGGCCAGGAACTAGGACAAAGACCAAATATTTCTTATTTTATCACCGTGTCACAGGGACTGAGTCTGTTCATGTTTGGAGGCAGGGGCTACACCCAGCTGGGGGTGAAACAGAACAGTGAAGGTGTAAGACCGCCCAGCCCACGGTGAGAGGGCTCTTCACTGCAGTGGCCTCTCTTGTGGAGCACAGGCTGGAGGGTGCTCAGGCTTCAGCAGCTGCCGCGCAAGGGCTCAGCGGTTGTTTCAGGGCTCTAGAGCACAGGCTTAATAGTTGTGGCTCATGGACCTAGTTGCGCTGAGGCATGTGGGATCTTGCTAGACCAGGGATCAAACCCATCTCTCTTGCGTCGGCAGGCAGATTCTTCACCACTGAGCCACCAGGGAAGCCCAGGTTTCGGAAGTTTGAAACAGATTTTCCCATAGCAGCTGTATTACACTGGCAATTCCAATCTCAAATGGATCTGTGAAATGTTATTCAATTTATAACAAAGCTATCCCCTAATCCTATGAACTAAACAGAATCCTTTCAACAAAACTTGATTTTCACTAAGTCAACCAGAGTTGGGTTTTGTCTTGTCATTAATAATTTTGTCTGATTAAAAAAAAAAAAACACTATAAGAACCTGAATCCTTGAGAATGTATCTCCTTTTCTCCCTTGCCCCACCCCCACACACATATCCTATAGCCACAGGAACAGAAAGGGAATCATTTTTTTCTCTCCTTGAAGCTGCTTTTTTGACCAAGAGACTTCTAGGAAACTAACTTACATATAGGAATCTTCATGCTGTGTAATTACAAGGATGACTAATACTGTTTTCAGCAATAAAAAATAAATGGACTTGGGACTTCCCCGGTGATCCGGTGGCTAAGACTCCCTACTTCCAAAGCAGAGGGCCCAGGTTCCATCCCTGATTGGGGAACTAGATCCCACATGCCTCAGCTGAGAGCTCATATGCTGCAGCTAAAGACCCCGCACGCAGCTATGAAGATGCCCCTCGAGCCGCAACTAAGACCCAGTGCAGTCAAATAAACACATGGACTGTGCTGTGCTAAGTTGCTTCAGCCATGTCCGATTCTTTGGGACTCCATGGACTTTTTAGCCTGCCCAGGCTCCTCTGTCCAAAGGATTCTCCAGGCAAGAGTACTAGAGTGGGTTGCCATGCCCTCCTCCAGGGGATCTTCCCAACCCAGGGATCAAATCTGTGTCTCTTATGTTTCCAAAGAACTTTGGCAGGCAAGTTCCTTATCACTGGTGCCACCTGGGAAGCCCAAACAAATACACAAATAAAAATAAATATTGAAAGAAAAAAAATAGACGCAGCCAGCTACTCCAAATCTCTGTGGACTCCTTTGCTGCTCCTCAGCCTCACCATGGCCTCCTCTGGTTTGCAAATACTGGAGATCATCCTGATGCTGCTTGGCTGGGTAAATGTTGTCATGTCCTGCACCCAACCCCTGTGGAAGGTAAACGTTTTCATCAGCAATGGCATTGTGGTGGCCCAGGTGGTGTGGGAGGGGCTTTGGATGTTCTGCGTGGATGCAGTGCGAGGTATACAACTTGCTGCTGGCGCTGCCCCAGGACCTGCAGGCTATCCAAACCCTCTGCATCATTTCTCTACCTGTGGTCCTGCTCGGCCTGCTGGTCTACCTCGTGGGACCCAAGTGCACCCCCTGCATGGAGGACAAGAATTCCAAGGCTTGTCTGGTGCTCATCTTCCAGATCATCTTTGTCATCTCAGCGGTCCTGACCCTGATCACCGGGTGCTGGACAGCCCACACCATCATCTGGAACTTCTACAATGCCCTAGTGTCTGAGGCCCAAAAGCGGGAGCTGCGGACTTCCATCTACCTGGACTAGGTGACTTCTGGCCTATTGTTGCTGAGTTGGGGGCCACTGTCCTGCACCTGCTCTCCTGGGGTAGGGGGTCCTAGGGCTCCAGTCATTATATGGCCTGATACTCACCATCAGCCCACACATTTGGGGTTCTTCCACGTGCCCCACTAAGAATTACATCTAATTCGAGTAGGGAAGTGGGGGTTCCTTTGACAGTGGAGCCCAAACCTTTGAGCTGGAGTCAAGGAGATGGTGATCCATGACAATTTTGGGGCTGTTTTTGCTTTTTATTGAGGGTGGGAGGGCAGTGGTTACTCCATTTGATAATCCACGTGGGCTCTGTTACTGGCGTTTCTCAGCTTTGAATGATGGAGCTAAAAAGGTGATGCTTCTGAGTTTCTGTATCACTCTCCACCCTGGACAACCCTATCTTACAGGCCAGCCTGGAGCTTCAGGCCCCATGTGAAGGGTGCTTGCTGTCCAGGTGCTCTCATCCCGTCCCCTGCTGATGCTGGCAGCAGGGCCTCCTTAGGTGTGTGTCATCGCAGCAGTCCTGACCCTGATCACCGGGTGCTGGACAGCCCACACCATCATCTGGAACTTCTACAATGCCCTAGTGTCTGAGGCCCAAAAGCGGGAGCTGGGGGCTTCCATCTACCCTCCTTAGGTGTGACACACACGCCTTCCCTTACTGGTCAAGCCTCTGGAACCCCCAGGGGCTCTTGAGCCTCAGAGAGCCTCCAGAAGGGCAGGTGACAAGTTACTGAAGACCCGCCCGCAGCCGTGTCCTCTGATCTCTGGCTCCTGCACCCTGAGTCATGGCCCCCTGTACTAGCCCCTAACTCTCCTGTGCCCAGCCCCTCTGTACGTCTGCCCTGTCCTGCCCACACTCACCAGTTTTACTGAATAAAGCATGTTTCGTTAAGTTAAAAAGAAAAAAAAAATAGATGGACTTCCGTGGTAGTCCAGTGCTTAAGACTCTGCCTTCCACTGCGAGGGCGTATAGGTTCCATCCTTGGTTGGGGAACTAAGATCTCGCATTCTACACAACTTTAACTTCTTACAAATGGGTTACTTTTATAAGCACACACACACACACAAAGAATCAAAATTTCTCCCTCTTCTCCCGATCTGCACAAAATGTATTGATGAGAGAATCCTAAGTCAGACTTTTATACTTGCTGACTGCTTTGTATGCCTTGTTGGTTGAGTAATCTGGCATAATATAGTTTTCTTTTTTACCCTATTTTTCAGTTTTATTGAAGCATAATTTACAAACCCAGCAGCCATTTTAAGTGCACAGTGCAGTTTTGACATCTGTAACTATGACTACAATCAAGATGGAGTTCCGATCATTCTTCTCCGTCTACACTGCTCACCCAGACCCTGGCAGCCCATGTGATGCTTTGTATACTTCAGAGTGAAATTCCATAGAAGTAGAATCACACAGTATGTCCACTTCTGTGTCCAGTCTCTTTCCCTCAGCATAGTGTTTTTTGATGTTCACGTATGCTATTGATCATATCAATAATATATTCCCTTTCATTGCCTAGTAGCTTTCCATTGAGCTTCTCCTGTGACTCAGTTAGTAAAAACTCCACCAGCAATGTGGAAGACCTGGATTTGATCTCTGGGTTGGGATGATCTCCTAGAAGAGGGCATGCCAACCCACTCCAGTATTCTTGCCTGGAGAATCCCCATGGAGAGGACCCTGATGGGGTGCAGTCCATGGGGTCACAAATAATCGGACATGACTGAGCAACTCAGCACAGCACTAGCTTTTCATTATATGGATATACCACAATTTGTGTTGATAGAATTGATTCCAGTTTTTCATTAATAAAGATAAAGCTGCTAGAAACATTCTGTACAAACCTTTTGGGAGGACCTATGTTGTTTTTTATAAATTTTTTTAATATTTACTTATTTGGCCACATAGTGTCTTTAGTTGTGGCATGTGGGATCTTAGTTCCCCAACCAGGGATGGAACCCCAACCACTTCCTTCATTGGGAGCTCAGAGTCTTAGCTAATGGATCATCAGGAAAGTCCAGGACATAGCTTCTTATTTCTCTTGGATTAATACTAAGAAGTGGAACTGTTGGATCATATGGTAAGTTTATGTTTTAATTTTACAAGAAGCTGCCAAACTGTTTTCCCAAAATGACTGTACCATTTAACATTCCCCCCAGCAGAGTATGAGAGTTCCAGTTGTTCCACATACGCACCAACTTGATATAATTATGCTTTGAATAAATAAACAAAAGAATAGCACGCTCCTATCTCCTGGGAACAACTCACTTTCTTCCCCTGCATGGGTGACCCAGAAGTTCCTCTGAATTCAGAGTTTAAAATGGGAGGCATCATCCAGGGTACCAAGGAATAAAATAGAAATAATGACAAGCTCCAAGTTCACCCAACTCCCAGGGGTGTCTTACTTTTACTGGCCTGTGTCCAGCAGCAGAAATTTAAAAAAGTTTATCCAACATTTTATTGCTAACCAAAAGAGGCAGGTAGCGTGGGGTGATTTACAACAACAGCAGAAAGGGTTTAGGTGAGACTTGTTTACTAGGCAACAATCCGTAAAAGACGGTTAGATGCAGTTCCCCTTCAGTTCAGTTCAATCACTCAGTCATGTCTGACTCTTTGCGACCCCATGGACTGCAGCCACGCCAGGCTTCCCTGTCCATCACAAAGTCCTGGAGCCTTGTTTACTAGGAGACAATCTGTAAAAGAGGATTAGATGCAGTTCCCCTTAGGCAGTATTTCTCTAACTACAGTTTAAGAAACTTCCTCCCACCACCTCCCACCCACTTGTGCCAGGATCATTTGGGGGCTTGTTGAAGAATTGCAATATTTGATGCCAGACTACCCCTCATCTCTCATACGTGCAAACGCCACTCGGCTTTATAGATGCTGAATTTTGGGGAACAGGACCTGAACTTTTCCCTTCCTGGTTCAGGCAGATGCAGCACTGACCGGAGTGGAATTTTGTTAAAGCCCTCGGGATAGGTATTGCCTTGCTGGTCCTGGCTCTGCCAAACTCAAACTGTTGGATCACATGGTAAGTCTATGTTTTAATTTTACAGGAAACTACCAAACTGTTTTCCCAAAGTGATTGTACCAGAATGGGGAGGTGGAGGTCCCTCCCTTCTAGCTAAAGCTGTCTGAGAAGCCAGAATGGACTTCCCCCACCCAAGCACTTGCCTGACTTTCCCAGTTCACAAACACTGTCCGCCTCCCCCATCCTCTACCCTTCTCAGCCTCAGCCCCAGCTCAGGGTTAGGGCTTTTTCGAGCAGAATGAAGCTTTTCCTTGTGTCTTCAGCAGGCACCCTCGCTCTTCCCTTCCTTGCACATGCACTTGGCAGTAGCTGTCTGGAGTCACATATTCCTGGCCTGGTGCCTCACCCAGACTCTGACACATAGAAGGTGCTCAATTCATACTTGCAGGATTACAGCAAGGTGTTCCTGATGGTCATCTCTGATCTGTAGAAGTTGCTGATTTTCTTTATGAGCTGCTTCATATGAAATGTTATAGTTTTATTTTTGTTTGGCCAAAATCATATTTGTTTTCATTGAGTTGAATTCCGCTTTATTCTCAGCCATTGCATTTTCCCTTCCCTCAGGTCTTCCCCAGCTTCATCCATTTTCAGGTACCTGCTCCCACCTGCCTGCATGCTTAGTCTCTCTGATGCTTTTTCAGATACACTGAAGGGCAACTCTGCCACTGAGCAAGTCCCCGGACAACGGGGGACTATCTTAGCTAGTTTTTCTTTTTCTTTTTCTTTTTTTGCCACACAGCACAGCATGTGGGATCTTAGTTCCCTAGGGATCAAACCTGTGCCCACTGCAGTAGAGAAAATGGAGTCTTAACCTCCGGAATGCCAAGGAAGTCCCTCTGTTTGTTTTTCTTGAAGTATAATTGATTTACAATGTTGTGCCAATCTCTGCTGTATAGCAAAGCGACTCAGTTATACATATATATACATTCTTTTCATTATGGTTTATCCCAGGAGATTGGATAGAGTTCTCTGTGCTATGCAATAGAAACTTTTTGTCAATGGGACAATAGAGTTTTGATTTGTTTTAATTTGTATTGAGACAAATGACACAATAAAGTGCAGAAATCTTAAGGGTATAGTGCAGTGAATTTTTCATAACAGCTCTCCTGGGATATAATTCATATATTAATACAATTCACTCAATTAAACTTTTAGTGGTGTTTAGCATATTCACAGAGTTGTGCAACCATCACCACAATTAATTTTAGAATATTTTTGCTACCTCGAAAGGAACTTTTGAGCTCATGAGTTGTCACTCTCTATTTCTCCCTTTTCTCCACTCTGGGCCTGGAAATCACTACTCTGTGCTGGACATTCATAGGAATGGAATCGGACAATATGTACATTGTTGTGACTGGCTTCTTTCACTTAGCATGATGTTTTTAAGATTTATTTATGTTGTAGCCTGGGTCAATGCTTCATTTTTTTTTTCCTGCTGAATGATATTCTTTTATGATGGATATACCAATTCTGTTTTCCAATTGTCGGTCGATGGACGTGTGGGTTTGTTATGACCTGAATTATGTCCTTCAAAAATTAGGGAACTATACTCAAGAACCTATTAACAATGTATAATGTAATAACATATAAAGAATTTTAGAAAGAACACATTCACTAGTGGCTCAGTGATAAAGAATCCACTTGCCGATACAGGAGATGTAGATTTGATCCCTGGGACAGAAGATCCCCTGGGGAAGGAAATGGCAACCCACTCCAGTATCCTTGCCTGTAGAATCCCATGGCCAGAGGAGCCTGGGGGGCTACAGTCCGTGGGGTCTCTAAAGAGTCAGACATGAACGAGCGACTGAACAACAATGAATACACATGTGTATATACATATATATCTATAACTGAATCACTTTGCTGTACACCGGAAACTAACACAACACTGTAAGTCATCTGTATTTCAATAAAATAAAAAATAAAATATTCACATGTTGAAGTCCTAATTTCAAGCACTTAAAAATGTGACTGTATTTGAAGACAGGGTCTTTAAAGAGGTAATTAAGTAAAATGAGGATGGGCCCTAATCCAACTGACTGGTTTCCTTAGAATAGGAGGAAATAGGGACACAGACACACAGAGAGAAAACTATGTTAGAATACAGGGAGGAAACAGTCAAGTAGAAGCCAGTGAGAGAGGCCTCAGAAGAAACCAACTCTGTTGACACTTTGATCTCTGTCTTCTAGCCTTCAGAATGATGAGAAAATAAATTTCTATTTAAGGCACATAGTCTATGGTACTTTGCTCCAGCAGCCCTGAAAGTGAAAGTGTTAGTCACTGAGTCGTGTCAAACTCTTTGCCACCCTACAGACTATAACCTGCCAGGCTCCTCTGTCCATGGAATTCTCCAGGCAAGAATACTGGAGTGGGGAGCCATGCCCTCCTCCAGGGGATCTTTCCCACGCAGGGATTGAAGCCAGGTCTCCCGCATTGCAGGCAGATTCTTTACTGTCTGAGCCACCAGGGAGCACCTAGCAAACGAATAAAGGATTGTCTCCACCTGTTGGCTACAACGAATAACGCTGCTATGAACAACGTTTGGGATTTTGCTTTGTTTTGTTTTTTGTTCTTGGCCATGCCACATGGCATGTGGGATCTTAGTTCCCCAATCAGGGATGAAACCTACACCCTCTGCAGTGGAGGAGCAGAGTCTTAACCACTGGAACCACCAGGGAAGTCCCTGAATATTTGTATACAGGTTTTTGGTGTAGACATATGTTCTCATTTTGCTAGGAGAAATTCTACCTAGAAGGGGAGTTTACACGATGAATTTTTACATATGTTTACATGCCTGTTACCACCACCTAGATCAAGAAATAGAATATTTCCAGCTCCAGTGGGTTCTTTTAGGCTCTTTCCCTATTTAACCCTATTCCCTATTCCTACAGGATAACCAGTCTTCTGACTTCTATCATTGTTTTGTGTTCTCACCACAAAAAAGAAATAATAATTGTGTGAGATGATAGAGGTATTAGCAATTGCTAAGGTGGTAATCATATTGCAATATATGAATGCATCAAATTAACATGTTTTATACCTTAAATTTATACAATATTTTATGTCAATTATAGCTCAAACAGACAAATAAATAAAGAAGTTTTACCTGTTCCTGTATATCATGTAAATAACTTATTATATACTCTTCAGTGTCTGACTTATTTCATGCAATATTTGATTTTATATTTCATATTTCATGCAATATATTCACTCATGTTCTCACATATAGCCTTAGTTTGTTCATTATCATTTCTGCATAGCATCCCAAATAAATTTTGAGCATATCACAATTTATTAACCCATTCTACAGTTGATGAACATTTGGTTTGCTTCTATTTTGTTGAAGAATGAATTTCTAGTTCTTTGATTAGATATGACATTAATTTCAGTTAGATGTGCACTCAAGCATGGAATTCCTGGGCAAGCCTGTAGGGTTTGCATTTATCGGTTATATGAGTTCCAGCCATCCATGTATTCATAAATATCTCCACTTCTCATGAGTTGGTGATTCTCAAGTATTTATGGTTAGCCTTTGCTTCCCCACCCCCCCAACTAACCTCTTAATTTCCACCAATGAGTTTTGGGTTCTTTCTTCTTCTATCTCTCAATGATCCCAGGAGCTGGCCCATTAGTTGGTCACCTTATGATTACCTGGAGGTACTTAGACAATTGACAAGCTGGGAAGGGGAAATAAGGCCTTTGGCAGGGAGTAAAGGGGGAGGTTGCCATTTGGAATGACTTTTTTCCCCTTTGGCCATGCCACGGGGCTTGTGGGATCTTAGTTCCCTGACCAGGGATTGAACCTGGGCCCTCGGCAGTGAAAGCCGAGGGTCTTAACCACTGGATTACCAGGGAATTCCCAGGAGGTTGCTATTAGGGAGTCATCCTAGTGTCTGCTACAGAAAGTGCACTCATACACACCAACCCTGTCAGTGAAGGTAGAACTTTCAGGGTAGTCTTTAAAAAATCGTTTTTGTTTGATATTTTCCACATACTCACAGGTATATCCATCTATTACGGAAGAAACACTTGTGACAGCACTGGTAGAAAATAGTCTCCTAGTCAAGGCGCCAGGCCGTGAAACACGCTATTGGTATGCCCTTCAGGCTCCGAAATGTTTACATTATTCTGCCAATTCTGAAGCAGGTGGCTAGGAAACTCAGCTGACTTCTGGGGGCTCATTCATACTCATAAGGAGAATGGAGATTGGACCTGAGTCCCCAGGGCATGCTGGAAAATCGTCCAGAGCTCCTGGTTACTAGGCAGAGTTCCCAGAAGCTGCTGCTTTCTGCCCCCTGGCTTCCTCATCCCTTAGATGCTTGCACAGAGCCCTTCTAGATCCAGAGAAGGAGACACCAGGCTCACTTGCGTCATAACCTGATTTTCCAGAAAACTCACAGCTGTCTTGGCCCCATGCTGCCGAAGAAAGTACTTCCTGTTTCCCAGGGGGAAGAACCTTAGTGCAGTCATTGTTTTCCTAAGGGTGGTTTGCTGGCTGGCAGAAGTAGTGTCATGGGGGGGTGGGGGGGTGGGGAGGATTGCTCGTTAAGATGCATTTTCAGGCCCACTTCACACCTACTAGATAAATAGGTAAACATTTCTGCGGCAGAGTCCCAGAATGTTCATTTTAGAAGTTGGTGGGTTCATTTTAGAATTTTAGAAGATTCTTGTGTACAATGAACTTGGAGAACCAAGTTCAATTACAGGAAAATTAACAACATAGATACATTCTTGAAACTATATCCAGTCCCAAGCACCTGCTCCCACCAGCTTGAAGAGCTTGCAGTTGTACCCACCTTCTCTTGTCCCTGCTAGGACTTTGAAAGCAGTTTCTGTCTGCTGTGACTTGTCAGGCTTTCCTTATCCTTCAAGACTTGGCTTTGATCTCACATATTACAACAAGCCTTTTAAGAACTCTGGGTAAGGTACCCCTCCTCTGGCCCCCACTGCCTCCTGTGATCACCAATCAGAGCCCCTAGAGAGCTACAGTATTGTTACCTGAGGAGGTGTCTGTCTATCCTCTCAAACTGAACCAGCTGCTCCAAGTCTGGGCTGACATTTTTTCATGGGCATGTCTGGCACCTAGCATATATAGTGCCCAGTAGCCACTATATAAATATTGAATAAAGGGAAGAATTATCTATTATAATTTGTGCTTTTTTGTGCTTATTTTAAAAAAACCTTGCTTACCCCATGTAACAAAGATATTCTTCTATGTTTTCTTCCAGAAGTCTTATTGTTTTACTTTTTACATTTCAGTCTGTGACCCATCTTGAATTAATATTTCTGTATGGTCTGAGGTTGGGGTAAAGGGCTTTTTGTTTCTTTGCCACACTTGGGCGTGAGGGATCTTAGTTCCCCAACCAGGAATTGAACCCTAGCACCCTGCAGTGGAAACACAGAGTCCCAGCACTGGACTGCCAGGAAAGTCCCACAGGTTTTTTGTTTGTTTGCTTTTAAGGCATAGCCTGTTGCTCCATTTACTGGGGAGCGGGGACTTCACTCTTCCACTGAACTGGACTTGGGCCTTTGTCATAAATCCAAGGACATGTATCTGGACTCTCTATCCTACTCATCTATTTGTCGGTCTTAGGCCAATAGCACACTGTCTTAATGACTGCGGCTTTATGGTATGTCTTGAAATCTCATCATGTAAGTCCTGCTACTCTGTTCCTCTTTTTTGAGATTTATTTGGCCACTATAGGTCTTTTGCATATAGATTTTAGAATCAGTTTGTGAGTTTTAATCTCTTATCCTTTATGCTTTATCTTCACCAGAGACCTGACCACACAGCAGCACTACTTCCTAGAAGCTCCTTTTTCCTAAATCAAAGACTGCCTTCTTGGCAGCTAGCAGCCATTTGCAGCTGACAAGGCTCTTCCCAGAGTTCAGCAACCCAGAGGCTGTATAGATCAAGTTCAGACTCAGAACACAGCTTCCAGTCAGCTCCGCAGAGCCCTTATTTGTGGCCCCAGCATTGACCTGCCCTTGAAAGGATCCTGCAGATGTCCTGTAACTAGACAGAAATGCATATGGAAATGTAATATATGATAAAGATGGCATTGTGTGCTTTGTGAAAAAGATGGATTATTCAAAAAAGAATATATTTGAATCAGTTCTAATGAGGTGGATGAAACTGGAGCCGATTACACAGAGTGAAGTAAGCCAGAAAGAAAAACACCAATACAGTATACTAACGCATATATATGGAATTTAGAAAGATGGTAACGATAACCCTGTATGCGAGACAGCAAAAGAGACACAGATGTATAGAACAGTCTTTGGGACTCTGTGGGAGAGCGAGAGGGTGGGATGATTTGGGAGAATGGCATTGAAACATGTATAATATCGTATAAGAAACAAATCGCCAGTCGAGGTTCAATGCAGGGTGCAGGATGCTCGGGGCTGGTGCACTGGGATGACCTGGAGGGATGGTGTTGGGGGGCAGGTGGGAGGGGGTTTTGGGATCGGGAACACGTGTACACTCGTGGCGGATTCATGACGATGTGTGGCAAAACCAATACAATATTGTAAAGCAAATAATAATAATAAATCAACAAAAAGATGGATTATTCAATAAATAGGGTTTGGAGCAACAGGAAAGGATAAAATTGGAACCCTACCTCATTATTCATGCTGAGTAAAATTCCAAACAGGTAAAAGGTTTAAATGTTAAAAACAAAACCATAAGATTACTAGAACTCCTAAAGCAATTGAAAAATAATACAGCAGTGGGGAAAAGGCTGCAAAAAAACAAAACACTTCTTCACGGCAAACCACCCCCTCCCCATATCCCAGAAGTTAAAGTGAAAACAAAAGGCCTTCCCTGGTGGCTCAGTGGTAAAGGATTTTCCTGCCAGTGTAGGAAACATAGGTTCTGTCCCTATGTAGGTTCTGTCCCTACCCACATGTTGTCAGGCAACTAAACCCCCTACGTCACAACTATTGAGCCCATGCTGTAGAGCCCTGGAGCTGCAACTGCTGAAGCCACGTGCTGAAGCCCACACACCCGAGTCCATGCTCTGTGGGAGAAGCCACTGCAATGAGAAGCCCATACACAGCAACTAGAAAGTCACCCCTCGCTCACCACAACTAAACAAAATCTCACGAGCAACAAAGACCCAGCACAGCCAAAAGTAAATACACTAAAAACAAATTATTTTGAAACAAATAAAGTTATTAAAAGAATATGAAAACGTAGAAGGAAGGATACTGGCCAATAGCAGAATGCTGCTTGTCTCTGAGGCAGGGAGATGGGGAGATAAAGAAATGTACCTACAATATCAAGTCTATGCTTGTTAAAGGTAACATTTGTCAGACCTGTGTGATATGTATACATGATTATTATTCTCTCTAGCTTTAGATTTTGAAACATTTCATTATTTTTAAAGTTAGGAAGTATAGTTTATAGAGGAATATTATTAAGAGGATGTCAGTGTTCTCAACTTAAACTATATTAATGGCTGCACAACTTGGTAAAATGTAGTAAAACAGCATTGAATTGCGTTTTCGAAATGAGGGAATTTTGTAGTGTATAACTAATACCTCAATAAAAAGTTGAGCATAAATATTGCAAAGATATAAGGAATCCCTGGAGGCTCAGTGGCTGGGACTCAGTGCCTTCACTACTGGGGCCCGGGCTCAATCCCTGGTCGGGGAGTTAAGACCCTGCTGTAGCCACGCGTTCCGGGAAACAAACTCACTCAGAAGGACAACGCAGATAGTGGAGTGCAGTTTATTACACCGCCGGGCCCAGGGCAGAGTCTCCTCTTAGCCAAGGACCCTGACCAGCATTTGTGAAAATCTTTTATACCCCATGAGTACATGTCTGAACCCACCACCCCAAATTCCTTGAGACTTACATAAACCAAGGAAAATGCAATCCCAATAACCCCAGCGTTCACGTGCTGTGTGCTCATGTGCTCAAACAGTCAAACAATTAGCCAATAATCAATAAATCCGAGGTTACACTCCGACAGATACAGAAAAATTTATGGCCTGTCTGGAGGAAGGGGTGATGGTGTATGTTTTCTCTTAGGCGATGAGTAACCTAGATACGACCTTCAAGGCTCCCCTGTCTGGAGGGGGGCTTATCCTTGTGTTGTTGTTTTCATAGGCACTAAACACAGAGTTCAGAGTCCATTGGAAAGGTGGCTGAGCATGATCAGCATGAACAGGCCTAGGATGGAGTCCAGGCCCTATGAATTCCTTCTTCAATCCCACAAGCCTTGTGGGCAAAAAAGAAAAAATGTTTACAAAGATAACTGGGCTGCATGCGGCCTCTTACTTACACAACTAGGGATTGAACTCACATCTCCTGGAAATTGGGAATGCAGAATCTTAACCACTGGACCACCAGGAAATGTCCTCTGTTTTATTTTGTAAATGTCCTCTGTTTTATTTTTAATTTTTTACAATTAAATTGAGATCTATCCCTTCTAATTTGAAAGAGGCCTGGGCAATTTAGCATTCATATGCCACCTGGTGGACTGAATTGGAAGTGCTAGAGTGAACAAAGGCTGCACCTCTGGGACTGAAAGCTGAAAGGGGCTCTCAGACCACTCTCTCTTTTTCTGTTGGGAAAAATGAGGCCGAGGAGTATATCTTAAGTTATTGGCCAAAACAAGACCATAACCCTCAACTCTTAACTCTTGGTTCTGTATTTTTCTGCCTTCATCTCTGTCTACTTTTAATTCTGTGCCTATTGGTATTTTTGTCCTTTATACTAAGCATTGAAGCGACTTAGCAGCAACAGCAGCATACTAAGCATTGCAGGAAATTCCAAGATATTCCTCGTGTGCCACAACTACTGAGCCAGTGAGCCACAGTTAAGTAAGCCCACGCGCCTAGAGCTTGTGCTCCACCAGAGAAGTCACTGCAATGAGAAGCCCTCGCATTGCAGCTTGAGAGTAGCTCCCACTTTCCACAATCAGAGGAAGACCTAGTGCAGCAATGAAGACCCAGTGCAGCCAAAAATAAAAATAAATACATTTTAAAAAGGTCGAGAAATCCATTAAAAATATGAACTGTGTCACTGTTCTGTTTATTCTGTGGAGGATAAGGATTAGGCATTGGATCAAGGTGGAAAAGAAAAGCAAAGGAAAATAAGAAAAGTTATCCAGTGGAGATGCTCACAACCACTACATCCAAGCAACGCACAGCCCCGCCCTGTGTCTACCAGCACGCCCCAGCTACCAGCACAACACACTGGTGTGCCTCACGGCTCCTGAGCGAGAGGGTTTCCTACCAGATCAAATCTGCCACCGAATAGGATAAGAACGAAGGGCTTAGCCCCCTGTTCTAAGTCAATATAATGGAAACCACCATTGAATGAACATCTGTTGTATACCAAGTATTTTCCCATAACATCAACTCTAAGGTACAGAGAGAAGGATAGGCTTTTGGCTCCCTTGGGGGGCATCTCATTTGATACCTGAAATTATTTAGGCCAAAGTGTGTGAAAGCTGCCGCTCAGGGAGCAGGTAAGGACAGGCCTAGACCCAGGTGACTGCTTCAGGCTTAGGCTTTTGAGGACAAGGAGTAAGAAAAAGAAAAGAAAAAGGCTAATTCATCCTGCTTGTATGCCAAACAGGCTTTCAGGGTGGAGGGAGACATATTCTACGCAGCATGGTGACTCAAGGATCTAAAGCCCTCTCTTAGGTGGGTCCATTAGACTCCAGCCCTGCCAAGTTCAGGTAGCAGGGCGCCAAGCATCAGCATTCCTCTTGGGCCAGGCCAACAAAGGTAGTCTAATAACACAGCTGAGTAACCACAGTCCTGGTCAGGAGCCTCCCTTTTAAGGTGCGGCGCTTTTCCATTCTGGGAAATTCTTGAAACTCAGGTAACTCAACAGCTCTCTCATTTGTGTCACAGGTGAACCCCAGGTCTCCTCCCTTCTCCCCCTCTCCAAGCCCAAGTCCAGCCCAGTCCCACCTGGCCGCAGCACCTAAGAGCAAGCCTGGGATCAGCTTACTGGAGGCTCCTGACCTTCATTCTTGCTGGTTAACATGATTTGGGAAACATGGAGTTCTCCCTGGGATAGGGTTTAGCAAATAAATGTGTAGAACCCCTGTGCACCTGAAACTGATACAATCTTGTAAATCAAGTATTAAAAACTCTAAGTCACCTGGCTAAATATGAATTTCAGATAAACAGTGAATATCATTTTAGTGTAAGGATGCCCCAAATATTGTACCATATTTGACCTGACAACTCTACCCTGGAGGTATCTGTTTATTCATTTATCCTGAGCATATTCTAGAATAGCAATTGGCAAATGTCTTCTGCAAAGGGTCAGATAGTAAAGTTATTTTAAGCTTCTGGGCCACAAGGTCTCTGTTGCAACTACTCAATTCTTCTGTCGTAGCACAAAAGCAACCACAGACAATGCATAAATGAATAGTTGGGTTCAATAAAATTTTACTTATAGACACTGACCTTTGAACTTTATATAACTTTCACATTGTGAAATATTCTCCTTTTATTTTTCCCCAACCATTAAAAAATGTGAAAATCATTCTTGGCTCACAAACTGTACAAAAACAGTAGTAAGGTAGATTTGGCCTATGGGTCATAATTTGCCCGCTTCTGATCTAAAAAAGGATAAAACTTTTGTCTGAATCCAAATCACAAGAGGATTTGTAAAGATACAAATCGCCGACCCTACTCCCAGAGCATTTGATCCAGTATGTCTGGAGCAGTGCCTAATAATGTTTCTAAGTTCCCAGGTGATGCTCAAACCCATGTCCTCTGGAGTGGAATGGCCAGGGAGGTCCCCATCTAGTGTATTTTAAACTCTCCTCAGCTTTAGGAACTATTTTCTATGAGGATCACAGATCATATCTTCATTTGAGGGACTCTCTCTCCCCAAGCATCCCCATTCTCAATAAGAATTTTTCTGTGTAATTGCTTCTGGAATTTTCTCTTTTAGCTAGAACTCAGGACAGAATTGGGATGAGAGTTTCTAGTGCATTTGGTTTTTAAAAAGTAGTCACCCCCCCCCCCCCAAGTACATTTAGGGACCTTTGTGGTGGTCCAGAGGTTAAGACTGTGCTTTTACTGCAGGGGTTCTATCCCTGGTTGGGAAAATAAGATTCCAAGTACTGCAGGGTGCAGCAGAAAATTTTAAAAAACAAACAATAAAAGCATTCTAAAATCTTTGATTTTGGAATTTTAGACTTAAAAAGAGAGTGAAAAGAGGATTAAGTTTTCACATACCTCTCAACCACTTAACATCTTGCATTACCATGGTACATTCATCAAAATGAGAAACCAACATTAGCACAATACTATTAACTGAACTCTAGACTTTATTTGAATTTCAACTCTTTTTCCACTGATGCCCTTTGTTCTGTTCCAGGATCCCAAGGAAGATACCACATTGTGTTTGGTTGTCTTGTCTCCTTAGGTATTGCTGGGCTGTAACGGCTTCTCAGTGTTGCCTTATTTTTCATGACCTTGACAGTCCTGGAGCCTACCGGTCAGGCATTTTGTAGAATGTCACTCAGTGCGATTTGTTTGATGGTTTCTTTGTAACTAGTCTGAGTTTATGGGTCTTCCAGAAAAAAATACTACACAAGGGACGTTCCTTTCTCATCACCTCAAACTGGTAATGTTAACTTTGATCCCTAGGATGCTTCTTAGCAGGCTGAGCACCGAGGAGAGGTTGAAGGGACCTCTAACTTTTCTGGCACGTTTCTACTTGTCGCTCAGCACCCTTTTCCCCCTACTGTCCCCGGGGTCACCCTCCCACAGAGTTTCCGGTTCCTCAACAGTGAATCAAAGGCAAGTCTAACTGGTCCTTCAGCACAGAGGAGAAACAGGATGAGCAGCAGCAGCCGAGCCCTGTCTTTAACCAAGTTTCTCCCCCACCCCTCCCCTCACTTTTCACCAGCAAAAGGGAGGAAAAGGAGCCACTGAAGCGACACACCTTGGGGGGCGGGGGCGGGGATGCAGTTTGGGTGTCTGTGTTTTCCGCGCCGGCGCGTTCTGTCGCAACCCCGCGACCATCGCGATAGAAGCGCGAGATCGGCGCTGGCCCTTTAACAGCCCCTTCCCGGGGGCCTGCCCCGCGCGTGCGCACTGCGGTCCTGCGCTTGTCATCATGGCGACGCGGGGCCATGTGCAGGACCCTAACGACAGGCGCCTCCGACCCATTTACGGTGAGTGCCTGGGGCCAGTCTGGTCGCCAGCCGAATGCGCCGAGGGCTTCCGAAGCCGGGGCGAAGGCCCGGGAGGGGCGCTGAGGGGCCAGAAGCCGAGCCGGCGGGCACAGGGGGCGGGCCGCGCGGGCCTCTAGGCCTCAGCCACGGGCCTCGCGTAAGCGCCGGCCTGGCTTTCTCGAGCCCTGAGTTGGTGGCGGCGCGGCCAGGGCGGCCGCAGGTCGGCAGAGCCGGCCTGACAGGCAGGCCCTGTGAGACACTACTCTCGCCGGGACCTCCGCTACCCGCAGGCTGCGTTGTCCGTCCGCAGGTGGAAGCTGGCTCCGGCATGAGGGTGGAACACCCCAGCGTGAGGGAAAATTCCCCACTAAAGACTTTTTACTTGAGGGAGCGGGGCCTAAAGGGTTGTCTGACTAACTGTGCTCGGGGCACAGGGAGAAACAGGTCCAGAGAAGGGAAGGGGCTGAGGCAAGGTCAACCCATATCGAGTCAGGAGCAGGCCCGGATTTGAGGCTCCCAACACAGAGCCCTATGGTGGAGGAACAGCTGCTCTGGGCACACGTGGGAAGCGGGGGCGGCGGGGCGGGGGGGGTCTTGGGTCCAAAATAGCGGTGAAGCGACTCCAGTAGCTGGTGTCGGGGGCATGCAGGGAGGGCTCTTCCTTCTTGTAGCTTCTCTGGTCTTTCCTTTGCAGCCTGCCTTCCGCGTGCTAAGTGGATCCCCTTTCATAACGCTTACCTCAACCCTCAGGCTTTAAGACCTTGGTGGCATTCTGCTCTTCCAGTTGGGAAAAATCACGTATTTGAGTAAGGGAGGAAAACCTCTTCAGTAATCGAGACGTTCTGTAATTGGAAAGTGGTCCCATTTGTATTTCCTTTCCCCTTAGATGCTTCTGTGGTCTTGGTCTAGTTCATAGTGAGGAAGACTTCAAGGTCAGTGACTTTCCCAAAGGAGGCCTCGTGTTTATAGGGTAGATGTTACTTAAATGGAGGCTGAGATGATTTAACTTTTTTGGATGGGGGTAACTTTATGTTTCTGGTACAACTGGTAGTGCTTTTTGTAATTTGTATAATGTTTTGCTCTTGAGTCTTATTTGATTCTAGCAACAGCCTTGTTGATAACAACAATAATAATTATTATTATTAACAGCAATAATGTGGATAGTCTGCTAATTATGTCAGTCACTCTCCTTGGCCTTTTGTATTTATTATTGTTTGATCTTCACATTTTCTCCTGGGGTGGGTGGTTTTTCCCAGTCTCCTTCTCCGTTCCTCTCCCCCTCTTCTTTCCACAGATGAGGAGACTGGGGGCTTTATTGATGTGTAATTCGTTTAAGGTCACTGACCTAACATGAAACTGGTATCTTAACCCCTGGGGACTGTCCCAGACTTTTTAACCACTGTGTTAGAAATCACCTTAGTTTGCACTGAAGACACTGATTTGCCAAAGGTCACAAAGGTGGAGAGTGGTAGATTTCCATTTTCCCAGGGCTGTAAAGTCTTGTGTATTCCAGTATCCGTTTTAAAGGGCAGAGATGAAGTATACAAGGGTGTCTTGAGGGTAAGTTCTGAATCCAGAGTTCACAATGGGTAGCTCATCACTGCTTTATAGCAGCTGCCTGCAGACTTTTTCTTTTTTAAAAACTGAATATTTTTAAGAATAATTGGATTTCTAAAAATTGTTCTTGAGGACCAAAGAAAATGTCTTTGGTGCCCCATAAATTGCTTAGAATTAATGTTTTGAACTATCCAATAGGAAAACGAGTCCCTTTCACATTGTTAGACATCAGGCTATGTTAACCAGATATGTAGGTCATATTAAAACTGAAGTCAGAATTATGTAGCTTTTCTTATAGCTACATGGGAAGAAGATTAGAAGATACTTTAGGAGTTCCAAGGCAATTAATATACACTGGCAGAATTAGGGAAAGGACTGCCCTTGACTTCAGCACTTCTGACCTCTGGACCTTGGGACAGCCTCTGCTTTTGTGTTTAAATACCTTGGTATCCCTAAACCACTATTGTCCCTTGAATTTATCTCATTAGCTGACACATGAAGGAGCTAATGCTTGGCGGTGCTTACCCACCAGCCCAAAGTTCAACAACACTCAGCATTGATTGAGTGCTTGTTTGTGTGCTAACTGTCCTGTTTAGTAGGTAGGATTATTGTGAGCATAGTACTGAAGGCCAGAGATTAACTTGCTCAGGGCTGCAGCTAGTAAATTGTAGAGCTGGAATTTGAACGTGGCCGTTCTCACTGGAGAGCTCAGCCCTTACTGAGACTCTGCAGCCTCGCTGTCTTTTGTGCAGCATTATTTATATTACAAAGGTTTAGGATTTTACAGCTGTTAGAAGCTTTGCCTATGACTTCAGCTTTTGCCGATGCAGTTGAGGGTAGAAGAGGACAGGGTGATTAATTGTGAAAATTATGGTAGGTTGAAATTCTGTTTTTGATGTCTCTGTATGTAATAGCTAGTTTAGTCTAATGTCTTTAGAGTGCTTCTCTTTACTCATAAATTGGTAAGTTCGGGTATTGCAGTTTTGGTTTTTGAAAACCATCTTAAGTTTCTCAGAATGCCTACTTTATTGTTTTCTCCTTTCACTAAAATTATTCTCTTGTACTTTGTGATTCTGAACAGATTTTCTATTCCCATGTGACTTGGTGAGCTCTAGTGCTTGCTTCTACCATTATTTAAAAATGTTTTTAGTAGTTAGTAGGGGTGTAGAGTTGGTAGTGATGGTCAGATATGGTACTTAATAAATTTTTATAGGATGCAGGAATTGTAAAATAAAAATAGAGAAGTTTCAAAGAAAAAATATCTCTGTAGTCTTTAGAATACACACACACATACTTTTATGGCACGAGATCCATTCTAATCTTTGTTACTGACTTACGGTCTTTTTTTTTTAATATACTTATTTAAAAAATTGTACTGGGGTATAGTTGATTTAGAGTGTTGTGTTTGTTTCAGGTGTACAGCAGAGTGACTCAGTTATTCACGTATCCATGCTTTTGTAGACTTCTCTCATGTAGGATGTCACAGAGTGTTGAGTAAAGTTCCCTGTGCTACACGGTAGTCCCTGTTGCCTACTGACTTGCAGTCTTGCTCTAGCCTGAATCATGTGTAACCTGTTTCCTAGCTGTGTTTCCTGAATGATAATCACTTCTTTGGTGCTTTAGGACATTTCCCTTCCATGTGTAGCCAGACTCCAGGTAATTATTTTGCTATAGTTTGTTATTAAAACTTCCCAAGTCTTCACATGATTGTTCTATATATTCTGAACCTTCTGTTGGGCGGTGTTAGCTCAGTGAGTCTTGTCCTGTTTCGCCCCAAGAGTGACAGGGTGTCTTGGTGAGTGAATATTATCTTTTCTTTCTGTAGAAAAGTCACTTGGCACAACCTGTAGTCTTCTGTTCTGAAATCTTGACCTTTTAAAAAGCTCTTAGACTTTGAGATTCTAAAAACATTTTAAGCTTAGAAAGACATGATGCATAGAAAAATCCTAGAAGAATGCACAGAGTAGAGGGTAGTGGGTGTGTAGGGCAAGATTACAAGACTAATCATTCTTTTCATGTTATACCTGTATGAATCACTTTTTTCCCCACTATACTGTATTATTTTTATTATTTAAAAATTAACTGAAAAGACATTTAAAAGTCCAGTTTGATTACAGGAAGCCATCACTAATCATTGGTTCCTTGAATATCCTATTGTGGTCACTTTGTATTTATGTATCTCTTTCTCCCGCATTGTAAAAGGATGACTCTGTGGGAAGTAGGTTTAAAAAGGACAGATGCAGGATGGAAGGCCATCAGTTCGAAGGCATTATTTGTTTTTAAGTTGAACCATTCATTTTTAAGTTCAACCTCACCACCCCCCGTCTTGCACGTTAGGTATCTAAAAAAGGCTTGTTAATTAAAAGAATGTTTCACCTACAATTTGTGTTCTCGGTAAAAGCAAGACTTCTGTTCTCAAACATTTAGGATTTTTAAGCAAAGAACATTATAATTTGAAAGTGGAGCTGTCTTGTATTCAGTCTTTTTCTAAATTTGGAGCAATATCTTGACTGGTCTGAAGTCCTTGTAGGAAGTGAAAACAGTGCAGGTTGTCAATTTCAGCTACTCTGGAAGGTTTAAAAGCATTTGCAAGGACTCCTAATTTAAAGGCTTTCCTTTTTATTTGTGAGACTGATCCCTTTTCTATTGTCAGTATTTGTATGATTGGACTTCTGATTCTTAAGTATGTTGGTCCCAGGGCCTCTCTACAGGGCCCGTAGACAGTAGGCCTGTATGTGTCAGGGCCTACTGCTGTCTGTCGGCACCTGCAGGGAAGAGGAGCTTCTGTTGGCCGTATTACCCAGGAACGGGGCTGGCTCATTCGTTCAGTAGATTTTGATAGTCTCTTACCAGTGGTTTAACCCCGTGTTCCCCAGATTTTTATCATTCTTTTATCCAGTCTGATGATTTTAGCTATATTATAGTATCATCTGTACTATTAATTACTTAATATTTTTCTCTAAGTTGACTGTTAAATTTATTTAAAAATAATTTGTATTATTGGGCTTCCCTGGTGGTTCAGTGGTAAAGCATCCGCCTGCCAGTTCTGGAGACGCAGGTTTGATCCCTGGGTCAGGAAGATCCCCTGGAGAAGGAAATGGCAACCCTCTCCAGTATTCTTGCTTGGGAAGTCCCGTGGGCAGAGGAGCCTGACAGACAACAGTCCATGGGGTTACGAAAGAATTGGACACGACTTAGCGACAGGGCTTCCCTGATAGCTCAGTTGGTAAAGAATGCGCCTGCAGTGCAGGAAACCCTGGTTCGATTCCGGGGTTGGGAAGATCCCCTGGAGAAGGGAAAGACTACCCACTCCAGTATTCTGGCCTGAAGAATTCATGGACTGTATAGTCCGTGGTGTTGCAGAGAGTTAGACACGACTGAGTGACTTTCAGTTCACTTCACTTAGTGACTAAACAACAACAAATCTTTATTGTTACCATTAGTGGAAAATCTGTCACTTGCCCTGAGAAAACAAATCATGAGAATAAGTACCTACAATGAAAAGAAAACAATGTTATTAAAGTCTTAAATTTTTTTTTTTGTTGTTGAACCAGTGGCATGTAGGATCTTAGTCATAACCAGGAATTGAACCTGCGCCCCCTGCAGTGCAAGCACAGATTCTTGACCACTGGCCTGCCAGGGAAGTCCCTTAACTAGTTTCTGATAGTTGTGGAACTCTCAATCTGAGACCTGTTGCTTCTCTGTTTGAAAAAAATGGGGGGGGGGGGGGACATTAGCAAATATTAAAGAAGTGACAGGCAAATGCCAATTTGAGTATCTCCTTAATATAAAGGAAATATTAGAAGTCAACTTTCTCACTGTGTTATCTAGTACTGCCTACAGAGATCACCTAAAAACAGAGTAGTTGGAGTGATAATTGTGCTTTGAAAAACACTGCTTTAACTGACACATCATCATCTTATTTCCTGTGTCTGATTCGTGGATGGCTGACTGGCTTACTCTCATTAAGGGAACCATACCAGTCCTAATGGTCAAGCCACAGTTACCCTTGAGTAAGCTTTTAAAAAGACTTAAAAAAATAGAATTAGGATATCATTTTTTTGGCCTTTTTTCACCAAATGCTACATAATTTATATTACAAAGTCAGTGATGTAAAGTGGAAATAAACATTTCCCAAAGACTCAGCAACCAATTAATCAGTAGGCTTCCAGGAAGGGGGAGCCTGACAGCAGGCTGAATGTGGTGGGGTATCTTAGCTAAAATTCTTTTGGGTTCAAGGAGCAGAAACCCTTTGACACAAGCTCAAGTAGAGCGAGTTTGTTTATAAACCCTGTGGGAGCCTAGGGCAGGAATGCAGTGTTCTAGAGCCTGATGGAAACTGGAAGGCTGTCAAGATCTGAAGCTTCTTTCTCAAACGCTTGTCTCTGCTGCTCGTATCTGTTTGTGTCTATTCTTTTCTCTGCTAGGTTCTCCAAGCCTTTTTTTTAATGTGCTTACTCATCACTTATGCAGGGCCCAAGTGCTGGCTGAAGATAAAGTAGGGAGAGGTTGTTTGCTTAATCAGCACCGCCCCCTATCCCCCCCATCTATTTTTTGATAAAGATAACTGACATTATTCTTTTATAAATGTTATATGAATGAAGAGCCAAGAGATAACTCCCTTTTCACTCCCCATTAACCAATTTGCATCTCCCAAGGCTCCTTCCAGATGGAAATTCTGGACCTGCCCCAGATAATCTCAAACTGGAAATATTTATTGCCTTCCAGATGGAGTTCTACATAGCTTTCTGACTCCAGGTTTCAGCATTGCAGTTATAGATTACCAGGTTTACCCAGCTTGGGTCAAATGTCCATTCCATTGGGCTTCAGTTACGTGATCTAGACATACTCAGCCAATTCTACCACTTCAGCAGAGTCTGTGGAAACCATTCCCAGAGAAGAGGGCAAGGGTACAGGATATTAATATATCAGAGCCTTGTCAACAACAGAGAGGAAAAGTTAAATATCCCTGTAGTCCTAATCTCTGGTCTGATCTGTTTATGGGGAGATCCTCAGAGTTGGGGTTTCACCAAAGATACCTACTCTTTGAGAAGGCTTCAAGATGTGGTCCATGAACCTGGAGTCTTGCAGGACTGAGTCAGACATAACTTAGAACTCACTCTGCATAAGACCAACACCAGGTTATTAGAAAGAGAAGATATCATTTATTGAACTGAAATGTCTCTCAGATATTCTATAACGACAAATGGTGGCCTGTCGCCGGAACTAAGAATTTAAGAAAACTGGTATTAAGTATTCAGGCCAAGATTTTGTGTGCTTTTAGATTTCTGTGATTTCGCTCTGAGTATTAAGTCTTTGATCTTTTTTAGATTGTGATTCCTCCAGAGTAAGTCGTCTTAGTCATTGTACCTAGCATTATTGGTGCTCATTGGTATTAAGTGCATTGAAGAGAGACTAGAGATGAAACTCATGTGTTGATGTGGTTGTTTTTTAAAAGTTGTGGCAAAGTATTCATTGGAGAAAAATTGAAGCCGTCAGGTAAAATGATAGTGCGTTTCTGTTATTTGGCCTTGAGCCACCAGGGCCGTAGCTGATTTTGAGTTGTCTTTGCCTCCTCTCTCCCTGTTGCTAACGTGGGACCTTGAGGAGCAAAGAGGGACCAGCTGTAGTAGCCGATTGTGAACTAGCTTGTGTTCAGCCATCTTTCTGTGTTCTGAATCAGCAGCTACCACTCAATTTCCCATTTATAACACTTCTTTCTTTCCTTTTCTAGAAATGAATTTTTGCTTTTATTCGATAAATATTTTTCAAGTTAATCAGCTTTGTTTTTCTAGAGTGGTTTTTCCTATTCACCCACACACCCCCCTCTTCTCCCGGCAGTTTCCCGTGTTACTAACATTTGCAGTGGTGTGGTGCATTAGCTATAGTTGCTGAGCCAATGTAATATGTTATTGTTAACTCCCTAGTTGACTAGTTTACATTAGAGTTCATTCTGTATGTTGCGCATTCTGTGGGTTTTGACAAATGAATAATTGAGGCATACCGTCATTACAGCATCATACAGTTTCACTGCACTGAAAAATCCCTGCTCTCCAGTTATTCATCCTTCCCTCAGCTCCTGGCATCCACTGACTGTTCCACTGTGCCTATAATTTTTGCCTTTCGCAGTACGTAGCTTTGTCCTGTTGGCTTCATTCTCTTGGCAGTGTGCATTTAAGAGTCCTCTGTTTTTTCCTTCGACTTGCTAGCTCATTTGTTTTTATCACTGAATAATATTTCATTGTATGGAGGGATGTACCACAGTTTTTTATCCATTCGCCTATCGAAGGACACTTTGGTTCCTCCCAAGTTGTGGCAGTTACGTACAAAGCTGCTGTAAACATTTGTGTGCAGATTTTTGTGTGAAAGTACGTTGTCATCTCATTTGGGTAGATAACAAGGAGCTGGATCATATGGTTAGAGCATGTTTAGTTTTTTAAGAAACAGCATGTCTTCCAAGGTGGCAGTGCCGTCTTTGCATTCCCAGCGGCAGTGAATAAGAGTTGCTTTGGTTCCCTGTCCTCACCAGCCTTTGGTCATAGATTAGTTTGAGTTGTTCGTGTTTTGTCAGTTCCCATGCTGATTTGGGACCTCGATGAGCCAAGAGGGACCTGGTAGTAGTCGCCGCGTTTAGTCATCTTGTATCTAGAGTTGGCATCTACCACTGTTGCCCATTTAACACACTTCTCATTTTCTTTTAGATCCTCTCATTTGGAAATTAATCTTTGCTGTTATTCAACTTTTGAATAATAATTGATTGGTTTTCTTCCTTAACAAAATTTTATAACAAGTCTCCATATTCCTTGAGTTTTGGAATGGATGCATAGGTTAGGGAACTTAGAAGTCAGTTTTTTTCAAAGTCAGTGCTAGTTTCTGTTTCAACTAATGTATATGAAAGAACTGTTTTTCCTACCTTGTCAACTCCTAATATTGCTGGATTTAATTTGCCATCCCTGTTACTGTCTCTTTTTTTTCCCCCAGCAAATTATTCTTAACTCTGTGACATAGTAAGTACACATTACACATTTTATTGAGGGAATGTGGTCCATTTGGTAGATTTGAAATTTGAGTATAATAAACTGTTTTTTTAGATATTTTGATTTTTGTGTGACTAAACCCATTTGTTTCGCATAGGTAAAAATATTAGTGTCATCTGTCATCTAAATATATTTGGTCTTGAATCTTCATTAAGGACTAGTATAACTGGATTATATTGCTTTTGGATGAGAAATGACTATAACAAAATATAAGATTAGGTTCTGGACCATCCTGGCTGTTTAGAGTTCATATCGCTCCATGATATTTTTAAATACCAAATTAGGACACTTTTTGAAATATCTAATACTAGCCTATACATTTTCATATTTGTTGTTGAAGAAATATAATGATCCTAACTTCTGTTTTCATAGATTATCTTGATAATGGTAATAATAAAATGGCAATTCAGCAAGCAGATAAGTTGTTGAAAAAGCATAAAGATCTTCATTGTGCTAAGGTAAGTTCATTTGCCTTCGAGTTACTTATATTTGGTCGGTTATATATTATAATCTTTAAAGGGAAAGATGTTTCATTAATCTCTTTAGTGCCTGTGTTTTTCGGAGTATTTCTTAGGCCATATATTTTCCTGGTCACTTAAATGCCATAAGTAGTATTTAATTAAAAGCTCACTGCTTTTTTCTTTGGACATGACTTCTCTAATTTAATTATTCAGTTTTCACAGGTCCGTTTAAGGGCTGTTGTACAGTTTTTTTGTCTTGCTTTGTGCATTCTTAATATGACTGAAATAGGAAAGAATCTTTATTTGCTGATATTTTTAGTGAAATAGTTGATTCGCAACCTAGGCATATCTTGTAATTTACCTTGTGCTTTCAAGTTGCCTTTCTTTGGTTCACATTTCCTTTTCTGTTCTTTAAAAGCAGTCTTGTCTTTTCTCTCAGGTGTTAAAGGCAATCGGTTTACAGAGAACTGGAAAGCAAGAGGAAGCCTTCATCTTGGCACAGGAGGTGGCGGCTCTTGAACCCACAGATGACAACTCGCTGCAGGCACTGACTATTCTTTACCGGGAGATGCACCGACGTACGTTTCTTTCTTTTCACTGTTTTTAAAACTTTGCTTAATTTTTTGGATATTTCTGGTTGACTTCTGTATTTGTCTAATTTACTTACCACTCATGATTTGATGGATGACAGCAGGTAAACTAATGCATTAATCATGGCCTGCAAAGGCTGTGGACAGAGTGGCTATTTTGCACATATTAGGATCCTTGAATTGGAATGAGGACTTTAATTTCATTTATGACATTTTTATTTGCTAAATGAAAGAGTTGCTTTTTCCCCACTTTAAAAATCCATATATTTTTGGCTCTGCGGGGTCTTTGTTGCTGCTTCGTTGGCTCTTCTCTAGTTGGCGTGAACGGGGCCTGCTCTCTGGTTGCAGTGCGCAGGCTTCTCACTGTGGTGGCTTCTCTTGTTGCAAAGCATGGGCTTCAGTATTGCAGCTCCTGGGCTCTAGAGCAGAGGCTCAAGCATGTGGCACATGGGCTTTGTTGTTCTGAGGTGTGTGGGGTCTTCCCGGATCAGGGATCAAACCTGGTCTCCTTATTGGCAGCTGGATTCTTTACCACTGAGCCACCAGGGAAGCTCCTTTTCCCACTTTTTATTATGGAAAATTCCAAACATAGAAACAGAACAACATAATAAACCCCAGTGTGCCCATTACTCACCTTCAGCAATTATTGACACATGGTCAATTTTAGTCTATACCCCTCTGCCTGCCAGATTATTCCTGACAATATCCTAGGTAGTGTTCAGTTTCATCTGTAGATAGTTTTTCCTTGTTGATTTCTTAAATGTTTTGTTATGAGATATATATCTTTAATAATACATGTTATGGAAGAGTATGTTTTATGTAACACACTAGAACATTTGATATGAGGTAAATGAACATTCATAAACCTACCACCCAGCTTAAGAAATCGAGCATTATTAGGACAGGCGTACCTTGGATGTATCATGGGTTTGGTTTCACATTAGAGTGAATATTGCAATAAAGTGAGTCACATGAATTTTTTCTCCAGTTCTCTCAACCTTTATGGAATGAAAGAGAGTTAGGGTCTTCTTCTGGGTTAGGCTTTGGCTTAAAGGAATATCGTGGCTGGTTTGATTGTCTACCCAGATCACTGAAACTTACTCCATGTCAGCAATAAGGCTGTTTGACTTTCTTATCATTTATGTGTTCACTGAAATGATACTTTTTTTTAGGGGAGCGCTGCACCTCTTGGCTTGTGGAATCTGACTCCCCATCCAGGGAATCCCTGGAGTAGTACTTTTAATTTCCTTCAAGAACTTTTCCTGTGCATTTACAACTTGGCTAACTGGCACAGGAGGCCTACCTTTCAGCCTGTCTTGGCTTTCTACATGACTTTCTCACTAAGCTTAATCATTTCTAGCTTTTGATTTAAAGTGCCAGTCATGTGACTCTTCCTTTCACTTGAGGCTGTTGTAGGGTTATTAACTGGCTTCATTTCAATATTGTGTCTCAAAGAATAGGGAGGCCTGAGGAGAGGGAGATAGACAGGAACAGCTAGATAATGGAGCAGTCAGAACACACGAACATTTGTTGATTAAGTTCAGGGTCTTAAATGGGTATGATTTGTGGTGCTCTCAAACAATTCCAGTAGTAACTTCAAAGACCACTGGTTGAACTTGCCTAGTTGTCCAGTGGTTAAGACTCTGTCTGCCAATGCACGGGTCACAAGTTTGATCCTTGGTCTGGGAAGACTCCACATGCTGCGGGCACCTAAGCTCGTGTGCCTCAGAGCTGGTGCTTTGCAGTTGGAGAAGCCACCGCAATGAGAAGCCCGCGAATTGCGACTAGAGAGCTGCTCTCACTCACCACTGTAAAGAAAGCTCCTGTTCAGCAGTGAAGACCCAGCACAGCCGGATAAATTAATGGATTGAAAAAGAAAACGATCACTGGCCATAAATCACCGGAACTTTACAATAATGAAAAAGTTTGAAATATTGTGAGAATAACCAAAAATGTAGCAGTGACACAAAGGAGCAGATGCCGTGGGGAAGATGGTGCCAGTGGATTTGTTTAGACGCAGGGCTGCTGCAAGCCCTCAATTTGTAAAACACACAGGACCTGCAAATCTCAGTAAAGGGAAGTGTAATAAAGAAATGAGGCATGCCTTCGATGAGAGGACTTCTGTCTGTCCTTTGTCAATCTTATTTCCCCTTTAACTTTCTAAGAGGGATTTGCTATCCTGAATTTTTTTTTTAATTCTCTTGCTTTTCTTTAAAAATATTTTCACATTTGTTTTTCTAAGCAATACATTGCTAGCTTTGCTTATTCTTGGACTTAATGTGAATGGCTTCATACTGTACATCTTCTGTAACATGCACTTTTCATCTAATATCCAAGTGCTTGTAGTTAATTCATGCTCACTGCCACAAAATACTTTTTTGGGTGAGTACACTAGAATCTAGGAATGGAGGTGTTCGGTCATAGGGTGTAGGTTCAGCTTAAAGATAAACATGATGTCAACTTGCTTCTAAATTTACCCTCCCACTAGTATCACCAACTCAATGGATGCGAGTTTGAGTGAACTCCGGGAGTTGGTGATGGACAGGGAGGCCTGGCGTGCTGCAATTCATGGGGGTCCCAAAAAGTCGGACACGACTGAGCGACTGAACTGAACTAGCAGTGTATAAGAGTTTTAGTTGCTTCACATCCTTGTCATTGGTATTCTTAGACTTAAAAATTTTTTTGCCATCAAACCATCATGTTGTGCTCCTAAAAATTCACAGTTTTTGTCGATTATTTCTCAGTAAAACAGGGGAAAAAAAACAAATTTTTTGCCAACCTAGCAGGCAAAAAATGTTATTTATAGTTCAGTTTTGTTTTTCATTCTTATAAAAGATTAAAACTTAAGAATTGAGGTATATCTGATTATTCAGGGATTATGTCAGTTTAGTGCTATGGATTCTCTCCTAGCGTTAAAAAAAAATTATCCTACAAGTATTGGTTGAATGTTTTTCTATGACAAGTATGTACTAGAATCCTAAAGGAAAGGTATTCTTTCTGCTCTCATGTTACTCATAGTCTATAAAGAAAAATAGATCAGTAAATAGTATATTGCATTATATATTAATACATTGTATAAGAAAGTGATTTAAAAGTGGCAGAAGGAAGAAAGTGGCAGAAAGAAGCAGTGATCAAACTGAGGTGGAGGGGCAGAGATGGTGTCAGGAAAGGATTACATTTGAACTTGCATAGTTTCTGGCAGCGTGCATGAGTGTGCGTATGCTGCGCCTTGTCCGACTCTTTATGACCCCATCAGCTATAGCCCACCAGGCTCCTCTGTCCATGGAATTTTCCAGGCAACAGTACTGGAGCAGGTTGCCATTTGCTTCTCCAGAGGATCTTCCCTACCCAGGGATTGAACACACATCTCCTGCCTTGGCAAGTGGATTTTTTACTGCTGTGCCCCCTGGGAAGCCCTGTTCCTGGCAAGAGGGGATTACATTTGAACTGGCTTTGAGGTGATGTTCTCTCAGTAGAAAAGAGAGGAAAGGGGAATCCAGGCAGAGGAAATAATGTGAAGTCATGGAGATATGCTACAGCCCAGGGCATCTTGTGGAACTACAGATGTTTTGATGTAGCTGGAGCGTAGTGTCAGGCGGAAGAAATTTGGAAGAAGACAGAAAGGCTAGACAGACCTGGAGAGTCTTATATGTTGTAAATGTCATCGGGGGGCTGACCTAGTCCATTCTTTATTGAAAACACCTGAGCAAGGGAAGAGTAATGATCAGGTGAGGCAAAGCAGATATTTCTTCTTCCTTAATGATAGGAGACATCTGTTTCCCCCAAATAGGGAAAAAAAATTGCTACTAAGATTTGTTACACATCAATAATTAAAATCCTGTTTCTCTTTGTCTTAGCGGAGTTAGTCACAAAACTTTATGAGGCAGCTGTGAAGAAAGTTCCCAATAGTGAGGAATATCACTCTCACCTCTTCATGGCCTATGCCAGAGTGGGCGAATACAAGAAAATGCAACAGGTAACTTGATAACCCAAGCCTCCTGGGCTGTGCGTTTTCTCTGAAAGCCTTTTCACCGTGGTTGAACTGCAGTTGTGTGTGTGTGTGTGTGTCTGCACATGTATGCTTGCATACTGTATAGGAGTCAATCTATGTATTTGTGTGTGTGGATCAACCAGATATTTGTGTGTGTGTGTTTTAAAGATGAACAACTATTCAGATTCTTTAACTGATTTATTTGGGAAACGTGATTGTTCTTTTGTGGCTTAATATATGTTTTGTTTGGTTCTAGTAAGTACAATCTAAAGGACAATCTTTAGATTGTCCCACTGCATCAGATCGCTGGTATATTTTCAGAAAATGGGCAGAAATCCCAGAACAATAACTGAACAGACTAGAAAAATTGGCTTTAAAAGTTTACATCTATTTTGTAAATTCAACCGTGTATATAGCCTGCTAAGATTTTTAAATCCACAGCGGGGGGAAAAAGTCCCTGTTGCTTGGGATGCTTTTTTTTCCCCTGGATGCAGCTTCTCCTTCTCTGCTAGTTAGCACATTTCCCGTGTTCCTTGTATACCTGTGAAGGTGCCTCATTTGGATACATTGGGGCTGATATGTAAGTAAAACTGCCACCCCAGAGAAATGGAATTTGCCCAGTTAAGCTCATAAAGGGTTATGATGTCAAGCTAGAATTTTTTAAAGAAATGCTTTGTGGATATAATATGTTCTGAAGGCAGATATTTCCTACTTGGGTTTTTATTTGGTCTTATTTACTTGAAATATCAGGCTTCCCAAGTGGCTTGGTGGTAAAGAACCTGCCTGCCAATGCAGGATCTCCTGCAGGCGACGCTGGTTTGATCCCTAGTCAGGAAGATCTCTGGAGAAGGAAATGGCAACCCATTTCAGTATTCTTGCCTGGAGAATCCCATGGACAGAGGAGCCTGATGGGCTATAGTCCATGGGGTCGCAAAAGAGTTGGACACAACCTGAGCAACACTTTCACTTGAAGTGTCAAATTGTAACACTAGATAAAGCAGGGAAGGTGGAAGATACTGTATTAAGATAAATCCTTTAAAAATCAGTTTTTGTATTCACCTTGGCAAGTTTTTAAACTGGAAGAATTTTGAGGGGCCCAAATATAATTCTTTGAAGAAATTTTATCATTATTTTTATTTATTGTTGGAGTATATTCTCAGGAAAAGTATTCAGAAATTATAATTTTTCTTCCATTGTAAAATGGGTGTATTTTTAAAAATTGGTGACACTAACATAAACATGTAAATCTTTAGTATGATTTTTACTTGTAAGAGTATGTTTTAAGTAAAGCATATTAAATATACATTAATATGGACGCAGGTAAATAAATTACCTGTGTTTTTCTACCTATATGGTAGAAAAACTGCAACACCTCATTCTCACTCCCTGCACCCATCCGTGGTACTGTGTGTCTTTATTTGTTCACATAGAAAGATATTCCCAGTAGTGATTGAAGAGAGCAGGTTGTAAAATGGCCTTCTCCCCCTTCTCTCCCATCCACCTCTCCTTAATAAAAGATAGTATTAGATGTATGTACTGAAATATTGCTAGGATATAGGGCTGTGGTTACTTTCCAACTTACTTTCTGTTTTTTTAAAAAGCTTTTGTTAATTTATGATCCCACAAAATACATTTTTGAAATACATATTTTATAAAATATAAACACATAAAATAACAAAAAGTAGAAGTTCATGCAATGGCAATATTAAGGTAAATTTTGAGAAGAGGAAAAAATAATCTGCCACTTGATCACTTTTATTTTTGTAAGGTTTAACTTTACTTGTTGCCAGAGATATGTATAATTTTTCAGCTTGCTCTTTGGAGACTGTTGCTCTGACTTGGCTTAATAGTTACAGCTTCTCAGTGTTTTAACCATAGCTTGCTTTTGCATTGTCTTAGTCTATTGTATTGGAGGAACGGAGTCTTCTAGTGTTAAATGTCTCAGAACGGAGTTTGTTAGCTCTTATCCTACCTTTGTTGCTGCTCAAGGTAGTCACAAGTTCTTAGCTCATATGTATGCTTATTTTGAAATGGGTATGTTCGTCTGGGGTAATAGGTATTTTATAAATTACGTGCTATGTTTCTTAAGAATAAAGGCTTTTGTTCACTACTGAATCCTCAGTTCCTAGGATAACATATGCATGATAAATATTTGTTAAATAACGAGCGGTTTGCATAAACTGGTTTAGGTAAGAGGGAGGGAAGCCAGGGAATCAGAAAGTTTAAGGATTTCTGCCCCACAGATATCTCCGGCAGGTAACAGTAAAGCCACCTTGAATAAAGAGTTGCTAGTTATTCACATGATAGATGACTAGACTGTCCTTTTTCTGTTAGTGACATTCCTATTCTCTGAGTCACCAATTTGTGGCCACATTTTTCCAACTTCTCTGTGGTTGGAAATTCTCCGTAGCAACAGAATGATTGCACCTCTAAGACAGTAGGGTATAGGCATGAAAATTTTCTTTTATGTTAGAAATTCATATTAATATTCCTTTTTATTTCTGTATGTCATTATAAAATGTTTTCTTTACCCAAATTATTGAAAAAAAATTTTTTTAATGCTTTGCACTTCATTTCTCCAGTTTGGTTGGTATTAGAAACAGGGACCTCAAGCAATCCTGGACTCTCCTCCTTATCCTCTATGTCCATTTTGTCTCTAGAGTCTTTTATTTTTTTAAGTTTTTTTATTAACATATAGTTAGTTGCTTTGCAGTATTGTGTCAGTGTCTGCTGTATAGCAAAATGAATAAGCCACACATACACATATATCCCCTCCCTTTTGGTGTTTCACCATCCAGATCATCTTGATTCTGCCTCCAAGGGGTTTTTGAGGTTTCTCTCTCTTTTTTTGGGGGGGGTGGGCACAGGGCTTGTAGGATCTTATTTCCTGACCAAGGATCATCCCATGCCCCCAGCAGTAAGAGCATGGAGTCCTGACCACTGGGCAGCCAGAGAATTCCCTGTTGCATATACCGATTCTTGGTTTAGTTCTGCATTGCCTCCCCCTATTCCTCCTATTTTCTTCATAGTACTGCTAAAACACTCTGGAGGAGTATAGATTTATACAGTGTCACAGTGTTACTCTGTATAGCTTCCTTTTTGAATGCCTTAATAACAAAGGTACCTCTGTCTACCTCTTAGCCCTTTTCCCTTCTACTGCTCTTAATTTTTTGCTTCTGCTAGATGTCCTACTTGTTCTTATCAGCATGCCTTTTCTTTAATGTTTTTGTTTATTCATTTTGCTTCTACTAAGAAATTGATTCACTCCAAATGATTATATGTATTTTTACCCCCACATCTTTGCTTTTAGACATTGTGTTTGACCTTCGAGTTCCATCTGAAAGACTGCTACTTTGGAGAAGGCTCTTCTCTGCTTTTCCTTAAAAAAAATAAAAAGGAATAAACAAACTTATTAACCTTGTTTTCCTTGGAAACGCCCTGTTGTTTAGTTGCCAAATCATGTCCAACTCTTAGAAAATCCCGTGGACTGTAGCCTGCCAGGCCCTTCTGTCTATGGGATTTCCCAGGAAAGACTACTGGAGTGGGGTGCCATTTCTTCCTCCAAGGGATCTTCCTGACCCAGGGGCGAAGTCTCCTGCGTCTCCTGCATAGCAGGCGAATTCTTTTGCTGCTCAACCACCTGGCAAGCCCCTGGAAACACCCTAGCATGGTGTTTCTGTATAGGATGTTTTTTTTGTTTGTGATTATTTTTTTCGGTGGCTTGTGGAATCTTATTAGTTCCCCGACCAGGGATCAAACCCTGTCCCCAATACTGAAGTGCTGAGTCCTAACCACTAGACTGCCAGGGAATTTCCCTGTATAGGATGTTTATTTTTATTGCCAAGAATATTTTTAGTTGTCTGAATATTTGTCTTCTTCCCTAGCTTTTAAGTGCCTTGGGGATCAGGACTCAATCTTTGTGTTCTTGGCAGGAATAGACATTTCCTTCCACTTAATGTAATAGGGGCTCCATGTATTTTTTTCAATAGTAACTGTGATAATTAGCTGATAGAGTTCTTAGCATTGATTACTAATTGGGCAATTATGGACAGATTCTCAGTTTTACTTGAATAGATTTTTGCTTCTTTATGCCATGTTTCTGCTTTTAAGTATTTGAGTATTATACATTATACAATGAAAGGGTTCAATTCTAATTAATGGTATCTTGAAAGAACTTGAATATTTTCCTAACCTAAGAATTATTTTTTGAATGATGTCAGAGTAATTTTGTCTAACTTTTAAGTTTAAATATGCTGTATTTTTTTAATTTTACTGTAATGGATTAGTGCAGTGGCTTCAGTAGAGTTTGTTTATTGATACGATAAGCCACATTTGTTTTTGCTTGGTAGTCTACGAGAACTATATTGGAATGCAGTATTTTCTAGGAACATTGGGCTTCAATTTGAGAAAATGTGATTTAAAAGGTGAAATATTCCTGATCTTGTAAAAATTTGCTGTTTTGATTACCTCTCTTGTTAGCCTATAGAGCATATCCATCAAGTTACTAGGCACGTACAGTAACTGGCATATGTAAACATGTGGTTATTTTCCTTGGAAACTTCTTGCCACATAGCATTAACTGCTCTCTGTCTGATGTTTTCTAAACAAAATATTTATGGCTCTCTGTCTTTCAGGCTGGCATGGCTCTGTATAAGATTGTCCCCAAAAACCCTTACTACTTTTGGTCTGTGATGAGCTTAATTATGCAAGTGAGTATGGCATTCAGAATGGGATTGAGATTTGTTTTTATTTTTGTGTACAGTAATTATCCTTAATGTGTCCTCTGAACATCTTGGGTAATGTGTTGCAGCATGTGTCAAACAGGGAGTTGATACACTGTCAGCTGATTTTTTTGAATTGAGGAGTTTTGGTATTCTTTATGAGTTGATACATTGGTTTATTTGTGTGTAATACACAGTGTATTTCCCCTTATCCTTAGATCTATTACTAGGTTGCTTGATCAAGTTATGAGCCTAGAAATGTTTGCTATTGTTGGTTAGTGAACAGATCATTGAACTGGGTGACCTTGTTTTGTCACTTCTTTCTGAGCCTCAGTCTGCTTTTTTGCCTAATGGAGATGCTTATCTCCCAGAGCTACTTTGAGGACAAAATAAGATACTGTGTATGAGAGGATGGGGAGGAAGGTGTTAAAATGTAGCAGTTTAGAACAGAGAGGCTCAGACTAGCCTGCTTTTCAGATACTGGCTTTACCCCATGTCTTGAGCTGTTGGGAAATCTTTTTAACCTTAGTTTATCTGTAAAATAAGTATAATAACTACTCTGAAAGGTTGTTTACAGAGGCAAATAAGCTCGGAGCAGAATCTTTGGCAATGTTAAAATGATTACTATCATGTATCGATTTTAATGATCAGTCTGAGGCAACTGTAGCTGTTAAGTAAGCTGTGCTATAAATAGAAGAAATTGGCATTTCCTTTATAATATGTGAACATCTCAAGAAGACATTGCAAAAGCTTTTCTCTTCAAATGCTTGGTACCATTTATCTATAATAAACAGTATAAACGTAACCCCCCTTAATATATTTCAAGAAAAATGTTTGAATGACCTATATGAAAGTTAGGTCATATTGTAGAAACTGTTTCAAGAATGTGTAAGATAATCTTAAGAAATCTCTTGTAAAGCAAACCATCTCTAATGTATCTTCTTGGTAAATTCAAATTAGGTCTGATCTTTGACATAGTGGTTTGTTAGTTATGGGCCAGAGTCACAATAATAGTCTGCCTGTCAATAATATAAATAGTGCAAACAGGGAAGAAATTTGAATGAAACATGTATCTTTCTCCTCCAGTCTATATCAGCACAGGATGAAAACCTCTCAAAAACAATGTTTCTGCCCCTAGCTGAGAGAATGGTAGAAAAAATGGTGAAAGAGGACAAGATAGAAGCAGAGGCTGAAGTGAGTAATTTAAACCCCACTTTTGTATTTGCATGTTTTTGATACTGTTACAACATTATGAATTGTTGCTTTATTCCCTTTAGAGAACTAGTTCCTCACTCTTGTCTTTTGTGTAAATGTGAAACTGTGGAATTCCCCAGCCTAGGTGTAGTGAGTGAAGGAGCTATTGTTTCTTGCATGCTTCCAGCAAGTGTTCTCTGTTGAGATATACACAGATAGGGGAGATACTATTGCCTGATTCTCACTGTTAATTTCATCTTATTTGAAGATAGTGTTCTTTTCTATTAGACAACTTTTTAAAAACATATAAATGACATATCTCTATTATTGAAAAGTTTCAGTGGTTACACTTTTTGTTTTTTCTATAAGGTTGAACTTTATTATATGATCCTGGAACGTTTGGGAAAGTACCAGGAAGCCTTGGATGTTATCAGAGGAAAATTAGGAGGTAATTGAGGGTCTGTTTCTTTACATACTTACCCATCTGTATTATCAAACTTTTTGTTTTTCAGTTAGATAAAACATACCTTAACAGTTATTTATTTAGCCACGAGGGAGCATAATTATTTTTTCAATTGTTTAAAAATCATTAATGTTTTCTTTGAGCTGCTTTTCCATAGTCTTTCCTGTTTCTAAAAATTTGTTAATCTTCTTATTGATTTGCAACAGCACTTTACATGTTAAAGAAGTTAGAGCTCTTTTCTGTTGTCGTGAAAATACTTTTTTCCTTTTTGTTGGAAAATTTATTTGTATGAACTTCATAGATCGTGTTAAACTATTTCTCTGTTTTTAGACATTTATAACAATTTGTTTCCTAAATATTTACACATTTTTAATTTCCTTAGGAGAAATTCATGGGAATATAGTTATTGTTTTGACAACTCTGGTTTTTAACTGTGACTTTTTGGTCAGTTTCTTTTATGGCCTCATAACTCTGATTAGGTCCAGCCATGAAAAAGATTTTGTTTCATAGAAGTAATGTATATCCTTTACTAAAACCATAACAGTAACTGATAGTTTTAACTATTTTAATTATATAAAATGTAGGAAGAGTTTTGTTTTTATATTTAATGTTACTTTCTAACTTTGACCTTGCAGGTGAGTAGAAGTCAACTTTGTATTTTTATTCAGTTAGGTTGTAGTTCTATGGATAAAGTTTAAGTTTTCTATAGAAAATTCATAATGTAATTGTTGGCATGCTTAATCTGCTAAACTGTTTTAAAAGAACAGGGCAGATATAATTTGGTCAGAAATTTAATCCTAGTTTTTTTGTTGAAGAATTTGATTCATTTCTTTTCTTTTAATCTTCCTCCTAACACCTCCCCTTTCTCATCTTGTTCAAGTCCAAGCTTATTCAATGTTTTGAAAGTGGGTGGGTGGTGAGTCTATAGTCTAAATATACAACTCCTCAGATACTCTTGGGATTTTATGTGTATCCCATATACTAGATCTTCAACTCAATATGTTCTGGATCCTTTTATTTTATAGGAAAACAGGATTTAAAAGTTTATATCAGAAATATACTATTTTTCTTTTCAGGAAAATAACCTTTAATGAGATAGAACTTTGTATCTAACAGTGGTCCCATTTTCTGAGAGAGTGAATTTTAAGAACATGTGACAGTTTCCTTCTTGTATTTGGACTTTGTTCTGATTTCTGAGTGAAAATGAAACCAGCTTACTAACTTTTATTACTTTTAATTGTAGAGAAGTTGACAAGTGAGATTCAGAGTCGGGAAAATAAATGCATGGCTATGTATAAGAAACTGAGCAGGTGGCCAGAGTGTAACGCCCTTTCTCGGCGCCTCTTACTAAAAAAGTAAGTATTTGCTTCTTGGACTATGAGAGTAGAGTGGGGCTTTTTGATTTTTTGGGACTACATCTTTCGATTTCTGGGCATAAAGTGAAGTCCTTTAGTTGTGTGTCCTGGATATTTTTTAAAAGTTTTTGATGAGCCTTCATCTTTCAGTAAAGAAGTACAGTGAAACTTTTGCCACCAGGATGCTGAGTATTCAGAATGAATGCTGAAATTTCATTAATTTGTTAAACTAAGGATTGGTCTCCCCCCAGCCCACCTAGGAAGCACTGTGGCGGGTTTTCTATAAAGAATATTAGGTTTTTAGACCTGGTTATTTTATTGAAGGAAAAAATAGCATCTTAGAAGTGTTTGACCTTAAAAATACCTTTGGAGTTGCTGCCCTTTTAGGGCTGTAGAAGAAACCCAGAGGGAAGATTGGATTTCTCCTAATGAAGACTAAAATATCACTTAGAAAATAAGTTGAGTACCATGGTTCCTCAGGCAGATTTGTCACAACTTGGGTTTAATCCTGTGTGCACCATTCAATCTGATTTTAGCTCAGATGACTGGCAGTTCTATCTGACTTATTTCGATTCTGTCTTTCGACTGATTGAAGAGGCCTGGACTCCTCCTGCTGAAGGTGAACAGTAAGTTGTCTTTTTTCCTGAATTACAGCACTTTTTAATATGTTGTAGCAAAAAGATTTCCTTATAAGCCTAATTGAATTTTCTGTCTCAATAATGTATCTCTTTCGAAGAAAGATTTTTTTTTTTCCATTTTAAAATTTTAAAATAAATACATGTCCATTGTAAAAATCCTAAATTAGGATAGAAACGTATGGTGTGAAAAATGTTAGTTCCTAGTTATCCTATCATCCCAGGATGTTTTTTTCCCCAGTTTTATCAAGATATGATTGACAGAAATTAGTCTTGATAATAGTTTGATATCTTCCAGATTTATTTGAAAAAGACTTTGATGTTTTCCAAATTTATTTATATTATGCATATACTAACATAACTATTCTTATTTAACATAAAAATGAAATTCTTTTAGATGTAATGATTTACAACTTGATATTCTCCCACCTTAAAATGTATCTTGGCCGTCTTTCCATATATAGTAAACACAGATTTGATTAATTCTTTTTAGTGACTTAAGAGAACTCCATTTGAGAAATGTACGAAATTCATTCAGTCTGTCTCCTGTTGATGGGTACTTGTATTGTTGCTGATTGCTGTTTTGGGGGCTATTACAGACAGTATTCATAAATAGGATCTTTTAAAAAAGTGAATAAGGAAATAGGATTTATGGTAACCAATTATGAAATGATGCTTACTTTATAATATTAACTAAGTCTCTAATTCTTCTCAGACTCATTTTCTTAGCACTAAAATTTACTTACATTTTTAATTAGGTAATATTTTATATATGCAAAATATATAAATAATGTTTTTTTAAGAAAACAGTAGAGGTGTTTAATCTCTGTAATAATCAGATGCCAGAACTGGGAGGAATCATGTGTCATACTAACCATCAGAATATGCTCATAGCTTTTATTCTCATTTGTATTGTTTTATTGTTATCAGATACTTATTGTTATTTTTAATTTGTTTCTTGAAATCAGTTTGGCTTGACTTGTAAGTTTTGGCACAGAACAATAGAGGCACAAAATACCTTTTTCATGTGTTTATACCCAGCTCTTTAGAAGGAGAAGTACATTATTCTGCAGAAGAAGCTGTGAGGTTTATAGAAGATCGGATAACAGAAGAATCTAAAAATTCTCGCCATCTCCGAGGACCACATCTAGCTAAACTGGAGCTGATTAGACGTTTACGACGTCAAGGTTTTAATGATGAGTACAAACTGGGTAAGAAGCTGTAATAATATTTGGGAACCAGGGAGAAGGGATAGGGACACACTTGGTACCCAAGGGCGGTATCTGTTCTCGGAGGCCTACAGTATAAAGTTGTGTTTTGCAAAGCAAATGTCTTCATAACCTGAAAAGAATTACTGATGACTGGATCACTAATAAAATTAGGCCTCAGTCACACACGCAACTTAGCTTAACTTTAACATTTCTCTCTATGCCATCAGAGTCTTTGTCAGGCATTCTTTTGCTGACCTAACAATAATATCAAAATAAATTTCAAAGTAAAATAGCCAGTTCTGTAAAAGTTTGAGGATTTCAAGAAATGAATGAATGAATTTCTTGAAAATCTGCTCTAAGCACTCATAAAAACACTGACAAAATAACTTCTGGCCAAGTTAGAGCAGTTAACAGTTGAGAAAATTTATAAGGATAATGACAAGATGGGAGAGAAGAATGATTTGGATAGTAGAGGATTAAGAGAGACCTTCAGGAAATTTGATGAAGCACTTAGATGTTTTTGTAAAATGGTTCTTGTTGAGCTTACTGCAGAAGAGTAAATGTGGTCATATTGTACTAGTTCACAGTTTTATGGGGAAAAAGCACTACTCCCAGCCAAAATCTGCTCATATTAAGAATTAGAATTAGCTTTAGCTTTAAGTATACCCTAAATTTTGTTAGGTTTAAGATCGTGAACTTCAAAAACATTTTCAGTTTCTTTTTTCTTTTTGAAGACAAAGCTCCAAAGAACCTTTCCCCTCCCCCCACCACCCCATTCATCATTACAGAAATTTGGTTCTCATTAAAACTTGATTAAGAGGGTTTTTTTAGGGACCAGTTGTCCTCAGAGGATGAGCACTTCTCAGTACCTAAAACCTATCCTAGAACATGTCTTTCCCTTCTAATCATGTAATTAGTGTTCTCTGCAGTTTATTCTGAAATTAACTGGCTATCTCTTCATTCTATATGTCGATTATTCACAGCCAGTTTTGTATTCTATGTTGACTTCTTTCTTTGGGTCTACCTCAGTCACTTTAGTTTGTATTTATTCCCGAATTGCAAATGAAAATCGTTCATGTGACTTTCAGCAAAATATTGTTAAAATATATTTCAAAGAATTGTTTTTTTTTTTTTTTCGGATTTCCCTGGTGGTCCAGTGGTTAGAACTCTGTGCTTCCACTTCAGGGGGCCTGCGTTCAATCCCAAGTTGAGGAAGTAGGATCCCACAAGCTGCATGGTGCAGGCAAAAAAAAAAAAAAAAATGCTTTCTTTCCAAAGATGGAAAGAAAACTATTTGGATCTGCTTTCACACTTGCTATTATATTCATCTCCTATCTTCCTCTTCCCTCTCACCCACCTGAATCTTATAAATTGGATTTGTCTAATGATTTAAGGGACTAGATCTGATAGACTGCCTGATGAATTATGGACGGAGGTTCGTGACATTGTACAGGAGACAGGGATCAAGACCATCTCCATGGAAAAGAAATGCAAAAAGGCAAAATGGCTGTCTGAGAAGGCCTTACAAATAGCTGTGAAAAGGAGAAGTGAAAGCAAAGGAGAAAAGGAAAGTTACAAGCATCTGAATGCAGAGTTCCAAAGAATAGCAAGAAGAGATAAGAAAGCCTTCCTCAACGATCAATGTAAAGAAATAGAGGAAAACAACAGAATGGGAAAGACTAGAGATCTCTTCAAGAAAATTAGAGATACCAAGGGACCATTTCATGCAAAGATGGGCTCAATAAAGGACAGAAATGGTATGGACCTAACAGAAGCAGAAGATATTAAGAAGAGGTGGCAAGAATACACGGAAGAACTATACAAAAAAGATCTTCACCACCAAGATAATCACAATGGTGTGATCACTCACCTAGAGCCAGATATCCTGGAATGTGAAGTCAAGTGGGCCTTAGAAAACATCACTACGGACAAAGCTAGTGGAGGTGATGGAATTCCAGTGGAGCTATTTCAAATCCTGAAAGATGATGCTGTGAAAGTGCTGCACTCAATATGCCAGCAAATTGAAAACTCAGCAGTGGCCACAGGACTGGAAAAGGTCAGTTTTCATCCAATCCCAAGAAAGGCAACGCCAGAGAATGCTCAAACTACCGCACAATTGCACTCATCTCACACGCTAGTAAAGTAATGCTCAAAATTCTCCAAGCCAGGCTTCAGCAATACGTGCACTGTGACTTCCAGATGTTCAAGCTGGTTTTAGAAAAGGCAGAGGAACCAGAGATCAAATTGCCAACATCCGCTGGATCATGGAAAAAGCAAGAGAGTTCCAGAAAAACATCTATTTCTGCTTTACTGACTATGCCAAAGCCTTTGACTGTGTGGATCACAATAAACTGTGGAAAATTCTGAAAGAGATGGGAATACCAGACCACCTGACCTGCCTCTTGAGAAATCTGTATGCAGGTCAGGAAGCAACAGTTAGAACTGGACATGGAACAACAGACTGGTTCCAAATAGGAAAAGGAGTACGTCAAGGCTGTATATTGTCACCCTGCTTATTTAACTTCTATGCAGAGTACCTCATGAGAAACACTGGGCTGGAATAAGCACAGCTGGAATCAAGATTTCTGGGAGAAATATCAATAACCTCAGATATGCAAGTGACACCACCCTTATGACAGAAAGTGAAGAGGAACTAAAAAGCCTCTTGATGAAAGTGAAAGAGGAGAGTGAAAAAGTTGGCTTAAAGCTCAACATTCAGAAAACTAAGATCATGGCATCCGGTCCCATCACTTCATGGCAAATAGATGGGGAAACAGTGTCAGACTTTACTTTTTGGGGCTCCAGACTCACTGCAGATGGTAATTGCAGCCATGAAATTAAAAGACGGTTACTCCTTGGAAGGAAAGTTATGACCAACCTAGATAGCATATTCAAAAGCAGAGACATTACTTTGCCGACTAAGGTCCGTCTAGTCAAGGCTGTGGTTTTTCCTGTGGTCATGTATGGATGTGAGAGTTGGATTGTGAAGAAGGCTGAGCACCGAAGAATTGATGCATTTGAATTGTGGTGTTGGAGAAGACTCTTGAGAGTCCCTTGGACTGCAAGGAGATCCAACCAGTCCATTCTGAAGGAGATCAGCCCTGGGATTTCTTTGGAAGGAATGATGCTAAAGCTGAAACTCCAGTACTTTGGCCACCTCATGCGAAGAGTTGACTCCTTGGAAAAAAGACTCTGATGCTGGGAGGGATTGGGGGCTGGAGGAGAAAGGGGACGACAGAGGATGAGATGGCTGGATGGCATCACTGACTCGATGGACGTGAGTCTGAGTGAACTCTGGGAGTTGGTGGTGGACAGGGAGGCCTGGTGTGCTGCGATTCATGGGGTCACAGAGTCGGACACGACTGAGCGACTGAACTGAGCTGAACTGAACCTCCCCACACAGAAGAAGTTTTTGTCTTTTTCTTACTAGTGAGTGATTCTTAGTCTCTTTTGGATCACAGAGACCTGTGAGAATCTGATTAAAGCTATGGAATCTCTGTTCCTAGGAACAGAAGGAACTGAGGCCTGAAATCTTACAGAGATCTTATTAAAAATCTCTGCTTCCTACGTCTAGTTCAATTTGAGAGCATTCTACTTTTATTATTTTTATTTTTAATTTGAGGAAAAATAAAATGAGCTAGTAGCTTTCTGCATATCCAGGTTTAAATTTTACATTGTGACTTTGGAGTTAATTGGTCCATGGCTCTTCCCATTGACTTTCTCTTCTGTTGGCGTGCCTGTTAACAAACAGTATCTTTCATGCAGTTAACATTTATTTAATATTTGTTAAGTAGTTCAAGAACTGGAGAAAAGCGTGTTTGTTTAATGCTTGCGTATAGACTCAAGTATTTAAACTTTAATGAAAACTTTTTAACTATTTAAACTTCAGTTGAATGAAAAACTTCACATTTCCTCAGTGTAATAACTGAGTTGGTAAGATTCAACTTCTTTTTCAAGTATTCGTTTATTTTTAAACTAACAAGCCATCTTCCGGCCCTCATTGTCATCCTCATTCTCAATTGAAGCAAAATTTTCATTTAATTGAAATAAATGTTTCTCAAATCAGACTTATCACTTAAATTAGAAATTTCTTTAGTCCGTGAATTATTTAGTGATATTTTACCCTCTTCTCTCTTAGGTGATCCAGAGGAATTAATGTTCCAGTATTTTAAAAAGTTTGGGGATAAACCTTGTTGTTTCACAGACCTCAAGGTGTTTGTTGACCTCTTGCCTGCTACACAGTGTACAAAAGTAAGTAGGGTTCTGTTGGTTACCTGTATTTATTGTAACTAGGTTAAGAGTCCATGTTGCTTTTCTAAAATGGCTGAAAGTAGTGAACATGAGATTATCGAGATATTGCTCTATCAAGCCAAGTAATCTAGGTGCTGCAGATACAAGGCATAATTTCTTATAAAGCTGGACCTCAATGAGAATAAGCCCCTGGTAGGTAATTGAATTCTCCTGGTGTGTGTGTAGAGAGAGAGAAATAATACAGAGAGATTTGTATGTCTTCACCCATTTTGCCTAGTCAGATTTCACCCGTTTTACGTGCATTCATTTGTATGTATATGTGGGGGGGGTGTGTGTGTGTGTATTTAGTGTGTGTGGTGCATGTGGATTCATGTGGCCACTGCGTAGACAAGATGCATAGTAGTTCTGCCACCAGAGTGCCCCCCATGTGCTGCCTACCCTTTTCTGCCCATAGCCACCTCCCTGTATCTCCTTTACCCATCCCTCTCCCTTAGCAACTGCTAACATGTTTTCTTTTTCCACATTTTATCCTTTTAAGAATGTTATATAATAGAATCATATTATGTATAACTTTCTTTACTCAGCATAATTCCCTGGAGTTCATCTGTGTTGTTACATGTAACATGTTCATTGCTGGTACAGCAATATTATTTTGAATAATATTCCTTGATATGGATGTACCACAAGTTTCTTTAACTTGTTGAAGAACATCTGGATGTCTCTGGTTTTAGGCTACTACAAATAGAGCTGCTGTGAACATTCGCATGCAGGTTTTTTATGTGAACCTAAGTCTTCATTTCTCTGAGAAAATGCCCAGGAGTTCAGCTGTGGGGTCTTATGGTAGCTGCATGTTTGGCTTTTTAGAGAAAAGGCCTAACTTTTCCGCAGTGACTAGGTCTCTTAAATTCCTGTTAGCTATGTATGAGTCATCTGGTTTTTCTGCATCCTCATCAGCATTAGGTGTTACCACAGTTTTTTATTTTTGCCCTTCTGGTAAATATGCAGTGATGTTTCATTATGGTTTTAATGTGCACTTCCCTAACGGTTAATATTGTTAAACATTTTTTCATGTGCTGATTTGCCATCTGTATTTTCTCCTCAGTGAAATGTCTGTTATTATCTTTTGCTCATTTTCTAATTGGTTTTTTTTTTTTACTGTTGAAGTCGCTCAGTCGTGTCCGACTCTTTGTGACCCCATGGACTGTAGCCTACTAGGTTCTTCCGTCCATGGGATTTTCCAGGCCAGAGTACTGGAGTGGGTTGCCATTTCCTTCTCCAGAGGATCTTCCTGACCCAGGGATCAAACCCAGGTCTCCTGCATTATAGGCAGATGCTTTACCGTCTGAGCCACCAGGGATTTTTACTGTTGAATTTTGAGAATTCTTTAGATAGTCTTGATGTAAATCCTTTGTCAGATATGTGGTTTCAAATATTTTCTCCCAGACTATAGCTTGTCTTTTCATCCTCTTAATAGGATCCTTTGCAGAGCAAAGTTGTATTTTTGCCCGTGTCATGGGACTTACAGGATCTTAGCTCCCTGGCTGGGGGTCAAACTTAGCAGTGAGTCCTAGCCACTGGACCACCAGGAAATTTCCAGAGTAAAATTTTAAAGTTTGATGAAGTCCAGAGGACTTTCCTTTTAATGTCTTGTCTCTGATTTTTTCAAAACTGTAGCAGTTAATTGCTGAATTTGTAAATCACGATTTATTCTTGCTGAAGCAGTCATCAAATCTTAGGGATTTTTAAAAAATAAACCTTGAAGGCCCAAATAGACATTTCTCTGAAGAAGACATGCAGTTGGCCTACAGGCACATGAAAATATATACAACATCACTAATTATTAGAGAAATGCAAATCAAAGCTACAATGAAGTTTCACCTCATACCAGTCAGAATGGGCTTCAACAAAAAGTCTGCAAAAAAAAAAAGTCTGCAAATAATAAATGCTAGAGAGGGTATGGAGAAAAAGGAACCCTCCTATACTGTTGGTGGGACTGTAAATTTGTGCAGCCATTGTGGAAAACAATATGGAAGTTCCTAAATCATTGAAAATAGAACTACCGTGTGATCCAGCAATCCTACTCCTGGCATATAGCCAGAAAAGATGAAAACTCTAATTTGCAAAGATAACATGCATCCCAGTGTTCATAGCAGCACTGTTTATAGTAGTAAAGACAAGAAGGCAACCTAAGTATTCATCAGCATATAACTGTATAAAGAAGATATGGCGTGTGTATGTCTATGTCTATATGCACACACATATATACATACATTGTTTAGTTGCTAAGTCCTGTCGACTGTTTTTCACCCCTATGGAGTGTAACCCACCAGCCTTCTCTGTCCATGGGATTTCCCAGGCAAGAGTGCTGGAGTGGGTTGCTGTTTCCTTCTCCAGGGGATCTTCCAACCCAGGGATTGAACTCACATCTCCTGCATTGGCAGGCGGATTCTTTACTATTGCACCACCAGGGAAGCCCTTACATACATACATGGTAGACATACACACACATGAAATGAGATATTCACTATAAAAAAGAATGAATGTTGCCATTTGCAGCCCAGATGGACCTAGAGATTATCATACTAAACGAAGAAGTCAGACAAATATATGATATAACTTATATGTGCAATCTAGAAAATAACACAGATGAACTTATTTACAAAATAGAAACAGACTCACAGATGTAGAAAGCAAAATTATGGTTACCAAAGAGGAATAAGGCGGGAAGGGACAAATTAGGAGTATTGTTTAACAGATACACACACTACTATATATAAAATAGATAAATAAAAAGCATAAGAAACTATATTCAATATCTTATAAAAGCCTATAATGTAAAAGAATCTGAAAAAAAATATAACTAAGTCACTTTTCTGTATATCTGAGACTAATACAATACTGTAGCAACTGTACTTCAGTAAAGTTAAAGAAAAAAAAACCCTTCATTTTGGAATAACTGCATTTATAGGAAAGTTACACTAGACCCTTCACCCAGCTTTCCCCAATGTTAACGTCTTAAAAACAGTGGTACATTTGTCAGAACTAAGAAACTGATACTGTTAATTGGCCTTTAGACTTTATTTGTATTTCTGTAGCTCTTCCATTAGTGTCCTTTATCTCTTCAGGGATCTAAGCCTGGGTACCATATGGTAGTTAATTGTCAACTATCAGGATTTTTTTCATGTGATTAAATCAATGCAAATCAAGTACATGCTGAAGTGGCGAACCTTTAGACTCCTCATCCACAGCAACGTGTATTGGATCAGATTGTTCACCCATTAATGAGAATTTCATACCTTCTTGCATATTAAAGGTTTTTAAGCTTTTAGCCCCGGGTATCCTTGGGTAATGAGCAGTTGGAGTAGAACACCAGTTGGAAGAACAGTGTGCCCAAGGTAGGATAGAGCACTATATTAAGAAATACTAGTGTCTATCAAGAAAGTCTGTGACCTTTGGGTCAGCTTTACTTATAAAAAGGTCTTAATTAGTGGAGGTCGGAAGTCTTCCTGTCACAGGGCTCCCACTGTCTGTTCTTCCAGAAGGCTCTGTCACTCCATGTGGAATGAGTGAAGCTCAGTGGGAGTGCAGTGGTGAGGACTACAGCGTTTGTCTCGTGACCTTCCCCTTAGTCCACCTGCACTCAGTGCTCTTGCAGTCTTGAGGTTACACATCTAGGGCAGATGGAGCAGTGCTTTCCCAAACTGGTAAGTTGCCAGTGTTTTCTGTTGGATTCTGAAATGACTGCCGCCATTCACTTTGGTTTAGAAAAGGTTAGTCTTGGAGTGGTGTTAATTAAGCTCAGACTAAGCTTTAGAAGTTTTCTAGATAAATTGTAACATATCCAGAAAAGAAGGTTCTAGGTTATACTTGAAAACCTTTGAGAAATGGTTATTGGAAGAGAGATGTTTGGTCTGGTGCTGACAGTACTTTATTTCTCCTAATTTGAAAAGCTCTCCTGTAGAAGAGGGATAAGAACAGGGACCAGCAAGAAGTTGTTGCAGGGAATTAAGAATTTGGCTCAGTGAGAAAAAGATCTTTTTTATTATAGTCACAATTCTCTAAAAACACAGTGTGTGAGTTTCATGCTATTGGAGGGATTAAAACAGAAAATAGAACCATGTGGGGGAGAGAGATTCATTCAGTAAGTGTCACCCATGTTATGTGCTGAGTGCTAAGGTAGGGAACAATTGACCATGCTTCATAGTGCTTACCATCTTGTAAATTAAAGCATCAAATGATGGGAATGCATTAGAGGAGTGCTTACATCTCATTAAGCTGAGATTCATATAGGTTTGCTAGCACAGTTTCAGAACCAGAAGCTCTACTTTATCGACATGTTTGAAAATCTTAGGTCACCTCTGTGACCCCATATAGTAATAATCTACTGGGAGGAACCCTCTAGAAATAGGGAAATACCAGCAGTGTTGAGGTGGTCATTGTTCAGTGAGACAAAGGGTTGAAGGCTATTGCAGTGAGTTTTGTAGTCCTGTGTAAACTTTTTAATTGAGAGGGGTAATTATGCTGTCACAACTTTTTAAATGTAGGATGACTTCAGTAGCTAAAAATTCCGCCACTCAGCAGTATGTTTGTCAGAGGATTGTGGACTCTCCAAGTAAGGTTCACACAGAACTGCTGTCCGGCTGAATTAGGAGACACATTCTAAAATGGAACTGGTCCCTAAGAATGGACCATACAGTTCAGTTATCCCAAGTGTCTCACCCCTGGTGACATTTTTATATTTTGTTTACTTTGTCTTGGGATTTTAAGTTAACAATAAAATATTTCCAGTTTTTAAAGAAGCTTTTTGTATAGCAGTAAAACTGTAAAGTCTAGAACAGAGAGCGAACATATTGTTTTATGACAAAACCTGTTGGGAGGCCTTAATAATAAACATAACTAGATATATAAAATGGTTTACAAGAAATATGAAATGGCTTATAAGAATGGAAGAGCTGGCAATAAAAATTATGTGGGCATTTAATAAAAAACATGAAAACTAATGCCACAGAGTTTTTGTTACAGATGTGGTTATCTGATCATGATAAAGTTAAAATTCATATAATTGTAGAGAAATTGAAGCAAAGTTAAGAGAAATGTGAAACTGCATGATAAGTAGGAATTTTAATTTTTATTTCTATCTAAAAATTACATGTATAAAATTGAAGAAGTCAAATGGTACTACAAAGCTTATCTTGAAAAACAATTGCAGCTCTTTGCCTTCTCCAGCCCTGGTTCTGGCTCTGTGCAGACAAATTACTTTGAACTCTTAACTGTTTCTTTTGTTATTTAATGCTGTATTTCTAAATTTTACACTCATATAGTTCTTTATTTTTATGATTACAGTCTTCATCTGTTGGTATCCTATTGTGTGTGTGGGTTTAGTTGCTAAGTCATGTCCGATTCTTTGTAACGCCATGGATTGTAGCCCACCACACTCCTCTGTCCATGGGATCCTACTGTGGAAAGCAGTAATTTCATTTCTAACATCCTACTTCTCTTACATACTTTCCCCTCAGTATAGTATAGTCATTATTCACTGTTTATATTTTTATGACTAAATATTCACAGCTGAGCCACTTTATATATGGAGATTATAGCTTTTTTACACAACTTTCTTTCTTGGAGTTAGTTTTTGTTTTTTGTTCATTTCACCCCAATCAGTCTGACAGAACCATGAACGTTTAAAACTCCTCTTACCGGGTTGTCTGAAATGTGAGGTTAATAGATCCGTTCCAGTCTCCCCTTGAGTCTACAGTGTCTCTGGTTCAGCTTCTCCTGGGGGTGAAGGGAAACCCTGACTTCTACTGGGTTTAGGAATTCACTCAGTGACCTTGGGAGGGGTCTAACTTTTTAGAATTTAACAGATTCTCCTGTTGATGTTTCACCAGAACTTTAGCTTTCAGACATACTTCCTGCCTTTAATTTCTGAGTCTGCCAAGGCTCCGCAGCTAGAAGAGGCTTGCTGTTTATTGGTGGCCTCCCCATTGCATACTACTGGATTCCAGCGTTCTTGACCCCATACATTGGTTATTACCTACCACCTGCCCTTGTGCCTTGTATCTTTTGAAATCTTGTTAATGCTTTTTACCTGCTGTCATCTCTTCACATTTCGCATGTTCTAGATCCTTATGGGTGAATCCTTTTTTGTTCTTCGCTGTCATCTTCATAGGATCTTGGAAGGGAGTGAAAATAACCTATGTTTAATAAATGTGTAGTTGGAACTTTTTTTTTCCTTTAAAATAATGTATTAATTTTGGATCATAAAATAGAGGGAAGACACAAAATATAGTGACCCCTTGGCTGCATTTCTCTTCCATAAACACCTTTAGAACCCCAGATTTGTGCTGCTCAAGCATTCTCTCACATCCTGACAGCTGCAAAGTATAGCATCCAAGCATGTGTGACATGTAAACTGGTACCCTGACTGCAATGTAGGGGTCCCTTCCAGTTAAGTCTTCTAACTCATTTTTGCCAGTAGTGCAACTGAACTGGTTGTGGAACTCACATTTTTAAAAATTTATTCTATGTTTAGAGAATTAAAAACATTTTAATACAAGATGTTACCATAGGGATGGAATTTCCTAGTCCGGTGGTTAGGACTCTGATTCCACTGCAGGGGACCTCAGGTTTGATACCTGGTTGGGGAACTAAGATGTTGCACGTCACACGGTGTGCCCCCCCCCCCCCCCGCCAACCCAAAAGATGTTACCATTGGAAAAACTGGGCGAAGGGTACACAGGATCTGTGTTATTTCTTACAACTTCATGCAAATCTATAATTATCTCAAAGCTTTAATCAAAAAAACAATTTAAGGCTATTGACATTCCCTTCAGTATATAGTGTTTCCTTTAAGAATTTATTTGTAGTATAATAGAGTATTTGTTTTAGGGTAATTGTTCTTTTTTACAGTCTTCCTAAATAAACTTTTTCATTGCTACATTGTATATTATGTTAATGTGTTGTGATTTAAGAAACATTTTCACAGGTCTTTTCATCTTTTAATGCTTATACTGCATGGTGTTAGCATTAACACTTTTGACCAGCAGTGAATGTTTCACATGTGCCTGTTTTGCTGGAGTTTCACCAGCAAGTGTGCTGTTAAAAGTGTTTTGTTGGCAATTTTGGTAGACAGAAAATGGAGCTTTAATTTGTATTTCTCCTTGATGTCTTTTTCTAGACCATTTCAGTATTTGTTAATTGTGACCTACTAAAGATGAGTTCCATTTTCAGACCTGTACTTTTTTTTTTTTTTCAACTTTGCAGTTCATTAATCAGTTACTCGGAGTGGTTCCTTTGTCAACACCAACAGAGGATAAGCTGGCACTGCCCGCCGACATCAGAGCTCTGCAGCGACATTTGTGTGTGGTGCAGCTGACGAGGTTACTTGGCTTGTACCACACGATGGATAAGAACCAGAAGCTGAGTGTGGTCAGAGAACTGATGTTAAGGTACCAGCATGGACTGGAATTTGGTGAGCAACCTTTCAAAGTGTTCAGTAGTTCCCTGCTCTACTAAGACTTAGAAGTCAATTTTTTTTTTTTTCTTAATGTCTGTATACTTTTTTTTTTTAATTGGAGGCTAATTACTCATAGCACACTATTTTAATGCTTTTGGCAGGAAAAATATTTTATCAAGTGAGAACACTATCCAAGTAATAAAATGCAAAGCCTTTCTTAAGCTTGGAGTTTTAAAAAATTTTGATAGGCCCCCAGATAGCCATATTCTTCTTGAGCTGGTGAGCCCACTTTTCATCACATTGGGACTCAGATGAGTTGCAGAGTTTATGATAATTGTCACATTTTCTGCTTGTAGGCCGTAGTATTCTTAATATATAGACTGTGTAAATGAACAAAAAGAATGTTGTAAATTGTGAGGTATATATTTAGTTTAGAAGTAGATGGTGTTTGAATTATTTAGATTGTGTGATAAAATATAAATTAAATTATCTAACTGGATGATATTAGTATTTCTCTAACTGTATTCTAAAAAATTAGGTGAGGTAATGAGCATATTATATTAGTTGTACATGGCTCTTGATGTCTGTTCTTTCCTTCCCTTGAAACCTTTCACAACCTTTCACATAGTCCTTTTGGAACTATTTGGAGTATCACCTCTGTTCTGAAAGCCTTTTGCTCCAGCTGAGTGTAGTTTCACCTTTTTTTGACTCTTTTAATTCATGGCTTATATTTTCTTCTGGTATTTACTTTATTCTTAATAGTTTCTTTTACCCTTCTTCCTGCTGTCGTTTTCTAGCTTTACATAACTCTTTGGGGACAATAATCATTGAACAAATCTTAAAATACAGATATGATTTTTTTTGCCCTATAGGGAAATCCTGTTTGAAAACCGAATTGCAATTTTCAGACTATTACTGTCTCCTTGCTGTCCATGTGCTTATTGATGTATGGAGAGAAACAGGTAAAAACCAGTGATTTCAGTTTAACTTTATTTTTACTCTTTGTTTTTATTGATTATAAATCCTTAAACTAATTACATAATCCAAGACTTTGATTTATGCTTTTAGGTTTTTCTTCTTGCCTTTCTCCAGGGTGCTTCTAGAAGAACCCAAGTCTCCAAATATCATCTGTATATTCAGGATAATCTTAAATCAGTGGATATCTGTTCTGTTTTAAAATGTTTCTGAATAGTGAGTAAACAACCTATTGCAAAGTTACAATAATTAAAATGCAGAGAAACTGGTTTAGAGATAGATGTATGAATCCATGGAATGAAATAGCCATTTTTGTTCATTTAAAATTATATACACGGGCATATAATTTTTTTTGGAATATAGTTCAGATTAACCCATTTAAGACAAAAATAAGACTACATGGTAAAGGAAACATCATGACTCATTGAGCAAGAGAAGAACGATTCAGCAGATGATTCAGCCTTTTCTTTAGGTCTCATACTCTGATATTTTCTCTTATTAGCAGTTTTTGAGAAAAAATAGCTACTTATTGCATTATTATTAATGAAAATAAACTGCAGAAGAAACAGGGCTGGTGAGACAATGGTGTGTGCAGACACAATCCTGCTCTTGTGGGTCATTTCACCAAGCACTCAATTTTGATGTCCTCCTCATGCTTAAAATCCTTCAGAGATGCCCTATTTTCTTGAGGATAAAGGTCAGCCTTCTTAGGATGGTTTACAGTGCTCTCTAATCTAGCTTCTGCCTGCATCTCCAGGTTCTTAAGTACTTAAAGCCCTAAATCTACTTCTTTGTTGTTGCTGTTTCTGTCATTGAACATCATGTTGCCTCTCTTTGAAAAAACCGTATCACCTCCTTCATCTAACTTTTACTCAAAGAGTGCCTCTGAGAAGTGTGTCTTGATTTCATCCCTTTCTCATTGCAGATTTTATGCCCCTTCTGAACTTTTGTAGGACATTGTATATACCCATATGCTGCTGCTTGTTATACTGTGTTCTACCGGAGGTGGGGAGGAAATTCTTTTCATCAGATTACTTGATATCAGAAGCCCCAGATTCAGGAGGTTGCATAGAGCTGTAAAAGTCATCTTAATGTAAAAACCATAATGAACTGATTACTTAGTAATTTGATCTCTACTCAGATACCCTTCCCCACTTATTCGTAGCATCTGTTCTTGCTCATAGTGACATGGTTTTCCTAATCTCTTGGTTTTCGAGCAAGATATCTGACCATATAATAATAATAACACTTGACACTTATTGATCATCAGGCACTTGAAAGTACTTCATATGAATTCAGTTCAGTTCAGTTGCTCAGTCATGTCTGACTCTTCGTGACCCCATGAATCGCAGCACACCAGGCCTCCCTGTCCACCACCAACTCCCAGAGTTCACTCAAATTCACATCCATCGAGTCGGTGATGCCATCCAGCTATCTCATCCTCTGTCGTCCCCTTCTCCTGCCCCCAATCCCTCCCAGCATCAGAGTCTTTTTTCCAAGGAGTCAACTCTTCGCATGAGGTGGCCAAAGTACTGGAGTTTCAGCTTTAGCATCATTCCTTCCAAAGAACACCCAGGGCTGATCTCCTTCAGGATAGACTGGTTGGATCTCCTGGCAGTCCAAGGGACTCTCAACAGTCTTCTCTAACACCACAGTTCAAAAGCATCAATTCTTCGGCGCTCAGCTTTCTTTACAGCCCAACTCTCACATCCATACATGACCACTGGAAAAACCATAGCCTTGACCAGATGGACCTTTGTTGGCAAAGTAATGTCTCTGCTTTTGAATATGCTATCTAGGTTGGTCATAACTTTCCTTCCAAGGAGTAAGCATTTTTTAATTTCATGGCTACAATCACCATCTGGAGTGATTTTGGAGCCCCAAAAAATAAAGTCTGACACTGTTTCCCCATCTATTTCCCATGCAGTGATGGGACCAGATGCCATGATCTTTGTTTTCTGAATGTTGAGCTTTAAGCCAACTTTTTCACTCTCCTCTTTCACTTTCATCAAGAGGCTTTTTAGTTCCTCTTCACTTTCTGTCATAAGGGTGGTGTCACTTGCATATCTGAGGTTATTGGTATTCCTCCCAGCAGTCTTGATTCCAGCTTGTGCTTCCTCCAGCCCAGCGTTTCTCATGATGTACTCTGCATAGAAGTTAAATAAGCAGGGTGACAATATACAGCCTTGACATACTCCTTTTCCTATTTGGAACTGGTCTGTTGTTCCATGTCCAGTTCTAACTGTTGCTTCCTGACCTGCATATAAGTTTCTCAAGAGGCAGGTCAGGTGGTCTGGTATTCCCATCTCTTGAAGAATTTTCCATAGTGTATTGTGATCCACACAGTCAAAGGCTTTGGCATAGTCAATAAAGCAGAAATAGATGTCTTTCTATAACTCTTGCTTTTTCCATGATCCAGCAGATGTTGGCAATTTGATCTCTGGTTCCTCTGCCTTTTCTAAAACCAGCTTGAACATCAGAAAGTTCAAGGTTCATGTATCGCTGAAGCCTGGCTTGGAGAATTTTGAGCATTACTTTACTAGTGTGTGAGATGAGTGCAATTGTGCGGTAGTTTAAGCATTCTTTGGCATTGCCTTTCTTTGGGATTGGATGAAAACTGACCTTTTCCAGTCCTGTGGCCACTGCTGAGTTTTCCAGATTTGCTGGCATATTGATTGCAGCACTTTCACAGCATCATCTTTTAGGATTTGAAATAGCTCAACTGGAATGCCATCACCTCCACAAGCTTTGTCCGTAGTGATGCTTTCTAAGGCCCACTTGACTTCACATTCCAGGATGTCTGGCTCTAGGTGAGTGATCACACCATTGTGATTATCTTGGTGGTGAAGATCTTTTTTGTACAGTTCTTCTGTGTATTCTTGCCACCTCTTCTTAATATCTTCTGCTTCTATTAGGTCCATAGCATTTCTGTCCTTTATTGAGCCCATCTGAGCATGTTTTAAACCTTGTTAACAATACAGTTAAGGTTGTTACAGTTTTACAAATGAGGGAAATACGGAGCAGAGAAATAAAGAAGGTAGGTTGTCCTAAAATCATAAAGTGCAAATACATGGAAAGTTACAGATATTATAGATGCAAGGTTTCTTTCTTACTGTTTTTTAGGATTTTCATTTTATTCTTTTTTCTTTTTTTGGTTTCTTGAAGTCAACAGAAGTAATGCTGAATGTTCCAGTTGTAGACATAGTGATTGTTCAAGGTGGAGCTGATAAAAATTAGAAATGTTATAGAGGGACTTCCCTGGTGGCCCAGTGGCTAAGACTCCACGTTCCCAATGCAGGGGACCTGGGTTTGATCCCTGGTCAAGGAACTAGATCCCACACGCCGCAACTAGAAGATCCTACATATCATAACCGATACCAAAGATCCTGCATATCGCAACTAAGACCTGGCACGGTCAAATACATAAATAGATTAAAAAACAAAAGAAATGTACAGAAAATTGGGAGGATGTCTAGATAGACTGATTTGAATGTGAAAGGATTAAGAAGAGCACTTTAAGATTAAATTGATGATGCTCTCAAACACTTATTCAGGGACTTCCCTGGTGGTCCAGTGATTAAGACTTCACCTAATGTAGGGGATGCAGGTTGGATTCCTAGTCAGGGAGCTAAGATACCACATACATGGGACCAAATAAACTAAAATATAAAAACAGAAGCAATATTGTAACAAACTCAATAAAGACTTTATGATTCTGCTACAGGAATGAAATGAGGCATGAAGGATATAATTTTTCCCCCTCTCTATTTTTACTGGGATATAATAGATAAGTTACATTATGTTAGTTTAAGGTATATTATATGATAATGTGTTGCAAAATGATTACCACAGTGAGTTTAGTTACAGTTCATCCCCTCCCATAGCTACTCCCCTTGTGATGAGCATCTGCTCTCTTCAGTTCAGTTCAGTTCAGTCGCTCAGTCGTGTCTGACTCTTCGCGACCCCATGAATCGCAGCATGCCAGGCCTCCCTGTCCATCACCAACTCCCGGAGTTCACCCAAACTCACGTCCATCGAGTCAGTGATGCCATCCAGCCATTTGATTCTCTGTTGTCCCCTTCTCCTGCCCCCAATCCCTCCCAGCATCAGAGTCTTTTCCAAGGAGTCAACTCTTCGCATGAGGTGGCCGAAGAACTGGAGTTTCAGCTTTAGCATCATTCCTTCCAAAGAACACCCAGGACTGATCTTGTTAACTGTAGTCACCATGCTATACATTATATCCTCAGAACAATGTATTTTATATCTTTTTGTTATATTATAAAAATTAATTAGAAAAATTTTGTCCCCAAGATCCTCATCAACCCTTGATGTTCTTTGATTTGGTGAAGAATTTGCATAGAGTTGTAGTTATATTCTAAATTTTGCAAAATGAAATAGGTTGATAAATGTCTTCATAATGTTGGGTGTAATAGTTCAGAAGTGTGCTATTTACTTTCAAATTTTGTTTCCATTTAAAAGAGATTATTAAAAAAAAGAAGTTAAAAAAAATTCTTAATGGTTATCCTTGAATAACATTGGACTTAAAAAATTTATCTGTAATTGTACAACTGTCTCTTCTGCTCAGTTCTGAACTTGTTGAAGCCAGCAACCACCTATGAGTCTCTGGGTCTTATATCTAGTGTTACTGCAGAGTTCAGGTTACTGAGTGTTGAATTAAATAAAATTACAATTGTGAAGACCAGTGAGCCACATGAGAAAACACAAAATTGGATGTATGCAGTGATTACTACTGTGTAAAAGTAATTATAGTTCAAAAGCAATACATTAATCATAGTGGTAGTTTGAGTAGATCTTGGGCAGTTTACATAGTTTGGGTAGGATTATAGATGATATTTATTTAAAACCCCAATTTTTGGTTATATTTTATTTCTTTTCTCTTGGGAAAAAAGCATATAAGTTACAATCTCAGAAGCTCAGTGCTTGAAGCTTTCCATTTTAGACATTTTTTTCCTAAACAAAAGTAAATGGAAAATGGTATATTTTAATCTCAGTTTTCTAGCTTCCTAAAGATACTAACATTTTTGCATATTTCCTTCTCTGTTTGTGAATGCTTTATATACTTGAGATGAACTCTTCATACTCATTTGAATTCTGTATTTTTTACTGGTCATTACTGTTTGTTTTTTTTTTTGCTATTAAAAATTCCTTGTTAATGTCAAATGGCTGTATGATATTTCCCTGTGTGGGTATAGCTATAGTTTACTGTTCCTGTCTTATTAGTACAGTGGATGTTCTTGTATGTAAAACTTTATCTGCATTTCATATTATTTTCTTTAGATAATTTCATAAAAGAGAAATTACTTACCCATTAAGAATATTGATGTGTGTAACTTTTTGAATTTTGGTAGTCCAGAAAAAGTGTATCATTTTAGTTTAATTATTAGAGGGCAATTTTTTTTTCAAATATTATTTGACAGTAGAGTTACATGTGGAAGAAAAATGTCTAGAGAAAGCATCTGTCTGGGGTTTTATAGAGAAAACCCTGTACTGGGAAGGTTGGTGGATTCCAGTTCTCCTTCAAAGTCCATCTCTTCTCAGAATCTATGATTCTGTGAGATTCCAAACTTCTCTTTAAGACCCAGCAAGTTAAAGTTGCATCGTTTTTGCAGATCTTAGCTCAGTTAAGAACTGAGATAACTATTGAGGGACTGTCTATTCAGGGAAATTCCCTATTTTGCTTTCAGGTTTGTATCTAAAATTTGTTCTATGCCACCCAGCCTAATCCTTAAAATAGTTAGTGGAGGGGATGATATTACTAAGTTTTTGTTTTTTATTTTTGAGAACCCTCATTTGCTGTCAAAAACTGGATAATGCTATTATATTTTGGTTCTAGGTGATGAGACCGCTGTGTGGCAGGCCCTGACTTTGTTGGAAGAGGGACTAACTCACAGCCCTTCCAATGCTCAATTCAAATTGCTGCTTGTTCGAATCTACTGTATGCTGGGGGCGTTTGAACCAGTGGTGGATCTGTACTCCAGCCTTGATGCTAAGCATATCCAGCATGACACCATTGGGTTGGTAGTATATACTCTGAATAATGAGCAGCCCAGCAGGGTGGAGTCCTCATACATGGAACTCCAGTATTTTAATTTTAGCAGAAACGTTGTTCCTGTGTTATGTTTTGTAGATTAAATAATCGCCTGTTATGTATGACCCATTGCAAAGCAGATTTTTATATCTTTCAGCATTTTGTGGTAATTTTAAATTTGTACAATTTAGAAATGGTTAAAAAATTTTTTCCTCAGTTTCAAAAGAACAGTTAACGTACTTTGAACTCTTTTTCCTTAGCACACATTGTTTTGAAGTCTACTTCTGCCTTGCAGTTGAGTTTGAGACTTCTACATTATGCATTGATCTCAGAGATCCTTTGACTTTGTATTTTGATTGTTCTTTGTCGTGAATCAAGGGTATTTTCTCTATGTCCCATAGAGCTGTTTTAGGAAGACAGCATTGTATAAAACTGAATTAACTTTTCTGTTTTTTTTTTTAAAATTTGATTCTGTGAATTACATCATTTCTTTGGCACAGTTTTTTAAACTTTTCTTATGCCTAGCTATTTGCATAATTTGGAGTGTAGTATTTGATACTAGAGGTGGGTAGTAATTTGAAGTGCAGTATTTGATACTAGAGCTGGATGGGTGTAACATTTTTTTTTCCTTTCGACCTAGTTATCTTTTGACCCGATACGCCGGATCCCTAGGTCAGTATGCTGCTGCGTCCCAATCGTGTAACTTCGCACTCAGGTTTTTCCACTCCAACCAGAAAGATGTAAGTGAAAACAACATTTCTTTTTTTTTTTTTAATGTGGTCTTGGTCCAGTGAATGCACATGATCCAGAGAGCATCTTCTTCAAGTCACAGATGCACACATGAGGGCACACCATTGTACTTGCCAGCGCCTTAGGCCATACCTTCCTGGCCGAAGGCTGGTAGGCAGAGGTAGAGAGTTATCTGTGGTTGTTTAATAGAATCCTTGCAAGTGCATTTAAAAACTGGTTATTAACAGAATAGGAAGTGCCTATTAGGTCTGTCTTTTAATCTCTAAGAGACTTTCTAAGGGTATAAGAAATAGCCCATAAGAGTTTATAGCCTGGGATGCCAAATATGATTTTATAATAGCATTTGTTCTCTATTTTATGGATTTCTGAAGTTTATGGCAACTGTACTCATTATCACAGAGAGTACACTTACCTTTTCTTCAGTTATAAAATTGACCATTTGAAGGACATTTTAAGAAACTTAAGTCAATAATTTGTATTTTAAAGTGACAATAAATAAGATAGAGTTTTTATGTGCCATAATGAAAGGATGGGATTTGCACCATATTTTTCACTGCAAGCAGATGTTGTCTCCACTTGTCAGTTAAGCAGAAGCTTTTGTGGGAAAGCCATATGGTCTCTACTAAGTCGAAGTATGCAGAACCACTCAGGAACATACGTGGAGAAAAGACACGCCTCAGCAGTGGCCACTACCTGCTTGCTTCTCGTGTGCTTCTAAGACTCACCAGCTGGAATCTGGCCATGCCTGGTGTCTGCCCACAGTGTTCCATTTTCATGGTCTAATAGCAACGAAGAAACAGCAACAAGGAAGCTGGTTTCTGAGGTTCTTCTTGGCCAACACTCATGAAGATTTTTTTTTTAAAGCCCTTTTGTAACTATGACTGCCACACCTGGTTATCTTTCATCCTTCATGTGTATATTAAACAGGAAGCGGGCATAGGACAGAAGCATTTCTAACCACTGGAATACAGGTTTGTTGCTCTCAGCTTGTGATAATTAAATTCTGCCACACTTCAAGGCATGGCCTAGAGGGCAGGTGTAGCACAGAGTGGCAATCTTTGCATCATCAGTTGACTTTTAAGCTCTGTCCCTCTTCCCCATGACTCCACTTCCCAACAGTGATTGTGTCTGTTCAGATCTCATTCTGTGCCCTAACTTCTGATTGGGGAGAGACAGAAGTAGGCACCTGCATTTAAATATATTGTTCAGAAGCTGCTGACCTAGCTTTAGGGTCAGAATGGCATCTCTAGGACCTTGGTTCTAAAATCTCCTAGCATGAGTGGGCAGTCAAATTATAAATCTGCGAGTTTTCACTTGTATTCAGATGTCTGTGCTTGCCATTCTCTGTTTCACTACCTGAGGAAAAACTCCGAAGAAGAGTATATTTCAAATCTCATTCTGACTCTCATTACTGTGTTTCTAAGGGAAAGGTTAAGTAAACATTTGATATCCTGAAGAATCCTTTTCAAAGTTTTGTTTCTCAAATAGCTTTGATGTGGGAGTGGGGGGTTAATTAAGGGATTAATCCAAGTCTGGAGTTTGGTTTTTGTCCAGTTTTCAAACATCCAGCATTCTAGAGGAACTATATTTGTTCATGAATTGGTCAATAAAGGCACATTATTTTATGCTAATAAAAATTAAGCTTTAATATTTTCCCCCACAAAATACATTTTACCTGAAGAAATGTTCTGAAAACAATATACTCACACATAAAACAACCCAACTGAAAGTACTGTAATAGGGAAAGGAGATCTCCAGGAGTGATTTGAGAGAGCACGTTGTCCTCAGTGGCTTTTGGTATCTTTGTTTGGTATTTTGCCGATGGTCATGTGTGGCAGGAGTGACTAATTCACCTGAATGTATGAGATGCTGAAGATGATAAAAGTAAAGCATTTATGAATCTGGGACTAGAACTCTACTTGAAATTTATTTGTATTACTACTAACTACGGAAAACAGCTATTTAATCACATTAAAGTATATAACTGAGGGGGAGGAGAAGGTGACGGCTAGGTCCTGGGGCTTAAAGCAAGGCACGATACAGCAAGGCAAACACCTTAAACTGTACTGCCTAGGCCAAGTCCCAGAATAGGAAAATGGAGACTGTGGTGTGGACTGTTCCCTTTAGGAGTCTGAAGTTAAGAAAGGTCATGGTTGTAGTGTTGTACTGTCTGTGTTAAACCTCCTGACAGTATTAGAAATACCTCTCTGGAAAGCTAAAGCTCTGTGTTCTACATCTTTTGTGCTCAGTAGTTTTTGGCATCCCCAGATGATTTTTTGCTTGAGTGACTGATACATTTCAGTTCCCAGTTTGTTCTTTGAAAGAACACCTGCTCCTTAAAATCCTGGAAGATCTGCTTTGTAAGGCTTTGTGCTGTTTGATTGAAAGTTCTATTTGGAAATCTACATAGGGATTTTCTTTTTGGAAAGGTCATTGTCTGCCGTCATCTTATTTGGAGTAGATTTTTATAATACAAGAATTAAGAGCTTATATTCACATATCTCCAGAAGTAACGTACATGTTCATACTTTAAAAAAATTGCCTTTAAAAGTCTCTGTTTTAGGTATTCACAAAGATCATCATTCAGGGATTTAATGTCCATGTATTAATATTCTACTAATTTTCACAGTGACCAGGGTTCATTTCAGGCATCCATATGGGATCCAAATAGCCTCATTGGTGCATAAATGAATAGAAATGGGTATGGACAACATTCTGTGATATTCAGAAGTCTTTAAAGTACCCGTGGCTTCCAGTTTTGCCTGCAGTTCCAATAAGGCCTTATTGCTTCAAAGTGTAGTACTTCCTCAGTCTTTGTCCTGTTGGTAGCTGCCCAGGCCCTTTCCTAGCTCTGCAGGGATACTACACTGCAGTATTAAAGGAGGACTATCTCAAAAACAGAAGCCAGAGAACTCTGATTACGCTTAGTTAGTTAAAGGACTGCATTCCCTTTTTGTGGCCTCTTATTCTCTTGCCTTTTTTTTTTTTAAGTGGTATTCCATGGCCCACTCAGGAATTAAAAACTTCCTTTGTACTCGGTAAGGCTGAGTTCTTTCCTTTAATCAGAGTGTATTTTGCAACTGTAATTAATAAATTTGATTGGAATCGCCAAAATAAAATCTCTGTCCTGATTAGTCTCTGGATCATATGTTCCTAACCAGCTGCCTTTCCCCTCCCAGCCCCCTCCCCCCAAACTATAAGGTCCTATTGCAAGGGCTGATGTTAAACCTGGCTTTTCCAAGCCAGGAGGCCATTGGATAGGCATATGTGTTTAGGGTATCCTGGCCTCTCCTTGATTGGGCGTATCACTGTCAATCAGGCTAGAAGATACACTTGAGCTTTTTCAGATAGTCCTTCTTTAAACCTGCAGGATCACAAGTAATCTTTTTAATTTTCTTGTGTCCGTCCGTCTTTAATTTCTCCAGATACTGCAGGCAAACAGCTCGCCGAGGTGTCCCATGGGGGTTTAAAAGCCGCATCGAATGCAGTTGAATTAGCGCCCGTGGCGCAATCCCGCGGCCTGAAATGAACCCTGCGAGGCTGTGTATCAGAGGGTATGTTGTTGACTATTGGCCTATTTTCCTATTGGGCAAATTACTCGGTCATAATGGAGATGGGGACAGAACTGACTGAGGCTGTGCAAAAAGACTAGCTTTTCTGTGAAGGATCTTTGGGGCAGACATCAGCTTTGAGCTTAATACTTTCCTTAGCCCGAAAGGGTGCTCTTCTGACTTCTGATCCTGATGGCAAAGGCCCATACCCACGAAGTTCTTCCCTGAGATTTCCTTCTGTTGTGCCAGAATTTCTGTTTAGTATTCTTTATCTTGCCTCTGTTCATGTTTCATCTGATTATATGTATTAATCTAATTAAAGTACATGTGTTGAGTGTTCCCTTTATTTACCTGTTTATGGCATTTCTAGCATAGTAGTTTGGATGGACTGGTAACTTGGTTTTTGAATTTTCTGTCTTCAGAATGGATTATGACATGAATTTTTTTAGGTCTTTTGTTTGAATTCTATCTTGATGCAATGCACGTATATCCTGTGTTTATTCAGAAGTAAACAAAACCAAGAGGCAGCCTGTCATTTTTTCTGAAGGAGAGTACTTTTTACTTCTGATGGTAGTGGGATGGTTATATTATACTGGTGTTTTGGTATAAAAGAAAGTATATCTTAGATGCAGAAAAATATGGAGTAACATTCCTTCCACTATGGCACTAATCAAAATTTCGACTGATGTGTATAACAAAACTTTCAGTCCTGTTTAAATGAAAGGCACAACTCCTAGGAGGAAGTCTGTGTGGTGGTAGCAGTGGCTAAGTATTATTAGTAATAATACTAGTGAAGAAGACATTTGACTCCAGTATATGATAGAAGAAAAATTACATTTTTAAAAGCTGGTATTCTGCTTGGTGACCAAAAACTTTCAAGATTAGTTTCAACATCTTAATGTTAGTTTGAGTGTTTTGTTTTGTCTTGCAAGGTTTGTCTTCATTGACTGACATGTGAAATATTTATACCAAGGTGATGTCTTTCCTCCCCCAGACCTCAGAATATATTATTCAAGCTTACAAATATGGTGCATTTGAGAAGATCCCAGAGTTTATCGCTTTTAGGAACAGGCTGAATAATTCCCTTCATTTTGCACAAGTCCGTACTGAGCGGATGTTGTTAGACCTTCTACTTGAAGCAAATATGTAAGTATTGCATGAGAACTAGTAAGGGACTAAGGGATTAGATCAGATGCTGAGAGCCATTAATGGGCTCATGGGTGTCATTAGTGGGCTTAAGCTAAAGAAAAATGAGGCGGTGGGAGTAGGAGGGAAAAGGGAAGTAAGGAGAAAGTGCCTGTCATGGGAAGTGATCGAGTATTGTCAGCACCATCCCAGGTTCCACACAGAAGCCAGCTGGACCGTGGTCATTGTCCCTGGTCCATGTTGTGTTTACAAAGTTCCCCATACCCCACAGACATGAGATTTTGGGAGTTAACGCTGATGAGTTTTATTTTGGTTGGGCTTTCAGATGCCTTTCTCTAGCTGTGTAGCAGGCCAGTATGATCAATGCTTGGTTCTGTTTCGTGTTATATAAGCTTTTACTTCTTAATAGTAAAGCCTTCCTTTCTTCACCCTTTCCTTTTCTTTCTAGTAAAACAAAGTCCTGGCTAGTATGTTTTCATGACTATTTTACTATTGAATAATACTTAAATAAAATTTCTATATCCCAGATCAACCAGCTTAGCAGAAAGTATAAAGTCAATGAATCTTCGGCCAGAAGAAGATGACATTCCATGGGAAGCCTTGCGAGACAACAGAGACTTAAATGTTTTCTTTAGCTGGGATCCAAAAGACAGGTAACTGGAATTTAACCCCAAGAAATTTATTTTTAAAGAATAAGGATGATGTTAATGTATGGCAGAAACCACTATAATATTGTAAAGTAATTAGCCTCCAATTAAAATAAATAAAAACACAAAAACAAAAAACGAGGTGCCAATATTCCCTATGAATACAGATGTAAAAACACTCAATAAAATATTAGCAAGCTAAATCCAAAAAAAATAGAATTAGGATGAATTTAAGAGTTATATGTATATAAATATATATAATTATGTCATACAATAACATGTATATATAATATACAAATATATATTAATATATTTTAATATATATAAAATGTCATACAATAACTATAAAATATGAATATTAATATATTTTAATATATAAAATATATACAATATATAATATATTATTTAAATATATATAATACATACATATATATAATTATGTCATACAATAACATGTATATTGTAGGGATCAGAAAATACAGGTAAGCCAAAGGAAGAAAATAAACCTCACCCCTATGTTGAAATTACTGGCTAATCTAAAAGTTCCTCTTTCACACCATAACATGAAAACAAGTTATAGATGGATTAAAGATTTTATGTTAAAACTTAGAAATTCTAGAAGAAAATATAAAAAATATTTTTAAAAAGTTGAGAAAGCCTTCCTTAGCATTGTATCAGATCTGGAAACGAAGGATTTGACCCCTGTAAATATTAACTTGCTATATAGAAGTAAATTTGTTAACAGGTTCTAGAGGTATCTGGTAAATTATTAACTTTCTTCATATATATTAATGTCCTTCACATATACAGAGAACTCAATAAATCAGTAAGAAGCAGATAACTGAAAAAACAAGTGGAACAAAGGGTTTAACAGGAATTTCAAAGAAATGCCCTTTATATCTATATTTGTATTTTAACCTATCAGACAAAGATTTAACCTATTGGATAAAAAAAGATTAATCTTTGTTCTCAGCAAGGTTATGGGAGAATGACTATTGTGCATTTACATGGCAGTAAAACTTTATATAACTTTCCTATAGGGAATTTTAGTGATACATATCAAGATTGAAAAGACTGTGTACCAGCTTGTGGCTCAGCTGGTAAAAAATTCACCTGCAATGTGGGAGACCTGGGTTTGATCCCTGGGTTGGGAAGATCCCCTGCAGAAGGAAAAGGCTACCCACTCCAGTATTCTGGCCTGGAGAATTCCATGGACTGTGTTGCAAGATACGACTGAGTGACTTTCACTTTCACTTCTAGGAAAGTGGAAACTAAGAAGTTGCAGAGACATGTGCATGAGGTAGTTCTGAATATGCTGTGATTCAGTGACTTGCCAGGACTCTTGGGATTCTGCATGTAGTTGGACTCACAGCTAAGGTCTTTTGTAACAAAAGGAACCAGCAAGGGAAAGAGATTCAGGTGGTCTGTGGAGAACCCTGTGCACAGACTTCCAGTGTTCTCTCCCTCCTGTGAAGGAACACGCTGGGCATGCTCCTTTCTTGAGCAGCGGAAAATGAAGTAACGTGTGTGCAGTATTTCTGCCCAGAGAAGCCCGTTAACAACTTGGGTGCCCTAGGTTTTTATCAACTGGTTATGTAGGCACCCACTGTGTAGCATGTACCAACATTTCAGACTCCCAGAAGGAAAGCGCTGTTCACCCTAAACCACATGATTGTGTAAACAGTCTAGGCACAGTGAGCCACTGATTATTTAGGGAATGGTTGGCACACTAGGTTCCCAGACCTCAGCCAGGGACCAACCACTGCAAGCAGGCCTTTCTTAATAAAGATAATAGCCCCAGGCTTACTATGTTAACTCTTTTTTGTACACACTGTCATAAAAAGATGCAGTTTACAAAACAGTATAAACACTACTGTGAACCCATTTCATTTGTTTAAAATATATAAATATTTGTAGTTCATTTTTTGTACATCTATATTGTAAAAGTATGAAAAGATCTATTCCAAGCATGTTAATATTTTGGATTCTTAGGCTATTGGGGCCCATTTTCCTGCCATTTTTTAGTATTTTTTATATCGGTGTTGTTTGAATTTTTTATATTATCTATTTTATCATCAGAAAAACCAGTCTCATGTAAGGGGAAAATGGCTTGTTAGATAGGTTATCTTTCCATTTTATGGATACCAAGGTGGTGACTTGGACTGTTTTGGTTTGTCCAAGATCGTTCAGCTATTAAATGAAAGCTGGGATCGTTCAAAGTCATCTTGACTAATGAAAGTGAACCTTAAAAGATTTAAAGTTGACATGAATAAATTGGATGGTTTGGGAATGTTTCTTTTTAAGGGATGTTTCTGAAGAACATAAGAAACTTTCCCTGGAGGAGGAGACAATGTGGTTAAGAATCCGTTCCTTAACGTTGAGGCTAATCAGTGGACTTCCGAGTCTTAACCACTCTGTCGGGCCCAAGAACTCAGAGAAGACCACTGAGAATGGAGTGTCCTCCCGGATTGACATTCTCCGTTTGCTCCTTCAACAGCTGGAGGTGGCCCTGGAGACGGGAAAGCGGTTTATTGAGAAGGACATTCAGGTATCATCAGTGTTTATTTACAATCAAAGCTGCAAAAATCTGTGACTGTCTTTTTGAAAATATGAGTTGGGGTTGGGCGAGTAGTAAAGTGGGGCTTCCCAGGTGGCGCTAGTGGTAAAGAACCCGCCTGCCAATGCAGGAGACACAAGAGACACAGGTTTGATCCCTGGGTCGGGAAGACCCCCTGGAAGAGGGCATGGCAACCCACTCCAGTATTCTTGCCTGGAGAATCCCATGGACAGAGGAGCCTGGTGGGCTACAGTCCATGGGGTTGCAAAGAATTGGACACAACTAAAGTGACTTAACACTTACGCATGAGTATTAAAGAACAGAATTTTGTCCCAGTTTATGGCATCTACAGGAAAAAGATAAAACTTTTTAAACTTAGTGAATTGCAAAGGCTTCCTCAGTATCCAACTTGGATAGTGAGGAAAAGCAGAATAGTTTTTTTTGTGATGATTAACTTTTAATACCTACCAAGAAATTAATGCAGTGTTTTTGTTTTCATCATAATGATTTGGTTATTATTAGCTTGCAGATAAAAGCTTTGTGATTTAATCATGGAGATAGATTTTTATACAGCAGTTACTGTTCCTTGTTTTCTCATTTTGTGTTTTATGAATTGAAATTTCAGTGGATTTAAAGAACATCACTTTTTCTCCTTTCCAGTACCCTTTCCTTGGTCCTGTACCTACCAGAATGGCTGGATTCTTTAATTCTGGCTGTTCTCAGTGTCAGACCAGCTCTTTTTATCTTGTTAGCGATATTTATGAGCTGGACATCAATGGTTTCGGTAAGTGTGTACTTGCATGTATATTTACGGCATCTTTGTCACTGAAAACTTAGTGAATGCAACAAAATATCTATCACCTCACATATTTGGAAAAGTTTGACAGAGGTGGAAGCTGGGAGCTGTTCTGGAATGTCGGGTTTGATATACAAGAAAATCCAGTAACAGTTTATAAGAAAATCGATTAACCGTTTACAAGTAATGTTCTAGAAATTTAAGTTTGTTCCATATTTTATTTTCTCTACCCCCTTTTCTCCCCTCCCCCACTTTCCCTGGTTAGGCACCTCTAAATACCAGTCAATCCCTTTCCTACCTTTTTAAGTCCGTTCCATATTTAAAATCATTTTTTAGGCCCAAAAGTTGAAGAAATCCTTGGTTTGTTGAAATATCGTTGGATTTCAAATTGAATTCTTTTAATTCACTCATTTATTTAAGAAATTTTTTTAATTCAAAGTATCATTGATTTATAATGTTAATTTCTGGTGTACAACAGAGTAATTCAGTTATATCTGTATATATTTTCATATTCTTTTCTATTAGGGTTTATGATAAGATATAGTTGCCTGTGCTATACAGTCGGACCTTGTCATTTATCCATTTTATAAATAGTAGTTTGTATCTGCTGATCCCAAACTCCTATTTTATCCCTCCTCCACTCCCTTTCTTCTTTGATAATCATTAGTTGTCTATGTCTGTGAGTCTATTTCTGTTTTATAAATAGGTTCATTTGTATCAGATTGAAATTTTTACTTAAAAATGAAGGCCTAAACTTTGTAGAGAAGCATATTTTTTTCCCCTAAGCTGTCAACCCAGTGAGAATCACAAATGTCTTATAGATCATGTATTTTTCTGTTTTATTTTTCCCAAGTCATAAGGCTTGTTGATTCTGTCATTTAATGTATTTGAAACACATAAATTTTTAGTCCTCCTAGAGAATTTTAGATAGTGCTTTTGGCGGAAAGGTGATTAACACTTTTCTTTTCCTTTTCTCCTTCCTTTTCCTGTCCTTCATCTTTCTCTCAGTAATGGAATTTAAGTGCCTGTGGGTCTTAAAAGAAAATGTCCTTGCCTATGCTTTCAGGTGTTGGTTTTGCTTCTTTATCTTAATTTAAAAAATAAATTGAAAGTTTTTCATTGTTTGTCAATTGTAGAGGATACAGTGGAGATCCAGGAGCGAGTAGAGAATAGCCTTAAGTCTTTACTAGAACAATTAAAAGGTAAGTGTTCCAACTGTGGATTCCCATATTGTATCTGACTGTCTGACAGCAGCTCATTTTTTAATAGAAACTTGAAAGAGATTTTGAAAAATAATAATGTACACTTTTGGTATTTTTATTTATTTATTTATTTATTTTAATTTTTATTTTTACTTTATCTTACTTTACAGTACTGTATTGGTTTTGCCATACATTGACATGAATCCGCCACGGGTGTACATGAGTTCCCGATCCTGAACCCCCCTCCCACCTCCCACCCCATATCATCTCTCTGGATCATCCCCGTGCACCAGCCCCAAGCATCCTATATCCAACATAGACTGGCGATTCGTTTCTTACATGATAGTATACATGTTTCAATGCCATTCTCCCAAATCATCCCACCCTCTCCTTCTCCCTCAGAGTCCAAAATTGGTAGCTTTAAAGACTTGTTTCTATTTCCCTCCTATTCTAGTGGTTAAGACTACCTGCTTTCAATGCAGGGGATGTGGGTTCAGTCTCTGGTTGAGGAACTGAGATCCCGCATATGCATGGCATGGTCCAAAACAAAAAAAAACTAAAAAGTTTTGTTTACAAAAATAGTAGACACTTTTTGTAAAACAGTACAGTACACAAATGGGTGTGGTCTTTTCCCCTTTACCAGTCATATTCCCGCCGAGGTAAGTAGGTGCTGTTGACATTCTGCAGTCTGTATTTCTAGAAATGTGCACGGTCATACATATGCATATGGAAATACATAGTAGTGATTTTTTTTAAAAAAATATAGGGAAATGCATGCTTTTCTGGCTTTATTTTTTGTTATCTTGGACCTCTTACCATGTCAGTTATATCCACACCCCATTTGTTTTAAGAGCTGTATAATATTCCATAATATTGAATCCATGTACTGGTTTTATTTATATACCCTGAGTACATAATATATTATGTGTAACAATGCTGAAATAAATATCTTGGGACATAATTGTTTGGGTACTTATTTGAGTATTTCCTTGGGGTTAAATTCATAGTAATGAAATTGGTAAAGAACATAGGGCTTCCCAGGTAGCTCAGTGGTAAAGAATCCACCTGCAGGGCAGGCAGGTGACCCAGGAGACATGGATTCAATCCTTGGGTCCAGAAGATCTGCTGGAGAAGGAAATGGCAATCCAGTCCAGTAGCCTGGAAAATCGCATGAACAGAGGAGGCTGGGGGGCTACACCCCATGGGGTTGCAAAGCCAAGCAACTGAGCACATACATATGTGTTTCTTTTAACTCTCTTAAATACTTTTAAAAAGTATTATTTCATTATAGCTGATTTACAGCACTGTGTTAGTTTCATGTGTACAGCTTGAGATTGTTTTCCATTATAGGTTATTGTGCATTTTAAATTTAGAAAGGGCCTTTCTTTTCCAGAGCCTAAATAGTTTTTTATTTTGTTGCTCGAATGAAGCTGAAAATTAAAAGATGATCAAGATTATGAGAGTAAAACATGAAATTTGTTATGAAGGTGCATTTCTACCATGCACATTAGTCTTTCTGTTTATAATGACACAAATTCTTTAAATCACCCACTTGAATTCTTACTTTTATGTGAGTGCCCTATATATGGAAAGACATAGCTGGTGTTTAGACCCTAGAGTATAATTTATAAGTCTACTTTTTATCTTTTGAAGATAGTAGAGCTGTAGTCATGTGACTTTTTAAAGAGCTTAAAACAGATATTCTTTAGTGTTTGGTTCATTGGGGAGGGGGAGCTTTGTGTATTAAGTCTTTATATCTGCTTATTCTTGACTAGATTGTACAAAATAACACTGAAACAAAAGCTGAATAAAACCATAAAATATTTTTCCTTTTTCAGATGTCTTCAGTAAATGTAAAGGTGACCTCTTAGAAGTTAAAGACGGTAACTTGAAAACACATCCTACTCTTTTAGAAAATCTAGTCTTCTTGGTTGAGGTATGTTTTTGTTTTCATCCTAAAAAACTCAGTTTTCCTTGATTTCCTTGATTGTGTGGAGGATTAATTTTCAAAAATGAACAGGTAATAGGCACCTTATACCTATAATTTAACCCATCATCACCACCTTTTGTTAATTGAAAAGCAATTTCAGTTTTCTGAACTAAATCTTTCCAAGGATATCAGGAGAATTTAATTTATACTGCTAGGGTAAAACATTGAAATTTGCTTTACAGATCTCTAGAGAATCCTCAGATTCACTCTAAATCTAGCTCTATTCTGTTCATCCTCTTTTTTGACTCAACTATTAAGTAGTTTAAGTTAATTCTTGTTAAATTTTTAATTTGCTTTTTACATTTGTTGCTGCTCTTCACTAGTTGCTAAGATTCTGCATTATGAAGGAGAATCCAGGAGCTGATGTAGCAAAACTCTTTTTAGCCAGAGAGAAAAAGAGGAGAACCACAAACACTCATAGTCCATTATCTTTTTTCCTTTTGTTACATGTTTAATTACTTTCTTTTTCTATTAGTCTGTAAGCTTCCTGAGGACTGTGTTCTCTATTTTGGTGACTGGCACATTTCAAGTGTGTAAGAGATAATATGAGTGAATGAGAAATAATTGTGTGTGTGTGTGTGTGTATATATATATATATGTGTGTGTACATGAATATACTGTAAACTCCTAACAATACAAAGGAGAATAGGTGCTGACCAACTGGGGGAGAATTCTTCATACATAAGTTAAGGTTTGCACGTGAGGCAGTGTCTTATCTGGATAGAGAAGTGGGCGCGGAGAGGCATATTGTATGGAACCTTTGGATTCCATGCCTAAATTTGGACTTTTCAGTGAAAAGGATGTTAATAGATCCCTATTTCCTGCAAGGAGGTGAAAGAATATTGGACTGGGTAGAGGATTAGTTTAGAGCTGGGAGAGTGAGGAGAAGAGTAAAGGCAGTATTCTGAGGAGGAGGTGAAGAAGACGTGGATCACTGTGGTGACCGTACAATTAGAGTGGAGAGTTATAAGAGAAATTGAAGGGATTTACAAAGAGGAGCTGTTTGCATAGAATTGGTTTAGTCCATAGTCTTTGTTCCTGATAGGTATCTTGAGTGTAATCCTTATTGATGAATTTGCAATTTTTCTTCTTTCAGACTATTTCTATTATCCTTTGGGTGTCCAGTTACTGTGAGAGTGTCCTGCGACCATACAAATTAAATTTACAGAAAAAAAAGAAGAAGAAAAAAGAAACTAGTATCATCATGGTAATAACAGAGAAAACACAAGTAACAATTTGGCTGCACGCTGCTTTTTTTTTTCACTCTTTTCCTGCATTTTGTAAAGGATCTTAGGATCTTATATGCATTCATTTTCTCTCCCCAGCTTAAAAAAAAATTATACAGAAAAACTGAAAGACTACTATAACGACACCCAAACATCCATACCTAGATTCACCACTTATTAATGGTTGTCACATTTCTCTCTTGCCCTTTCTCTTTTCTAACATCCCCCACCCCCATTTGTTAAACCATTTGAAAGTATAGACTTTGTGATATTTAACTCACCAGGGTAAAAGAAAGACAGTCTCCTACAAAACCACGGTACTCAAGACATTTTCACACCCAAGATATTTAATATTGATACAATAATATGTTCACATTAACCTGTCCCCTGTTATCTCAGTTATGACTTTTATAGTCTTTTTCAGAATCCTAGAATTTTACTAAGGATTTGACACAGCTTTTAGTTGTCATTTGTCTGTACTCTTCTTTCATTGAAAGTACTTCCTTAGCTTTTTATGTTTGTCTTTGTCATTGAAGAGTCTAGCTAGATTTTTGGTAGAATATACCACAATCTGCTGCTGCTGCTGCTAAGTCGCTTCAGTCGTGTCCGACTCTTTGCGACCCCACAGACGGCAGCCCACCAGGCTCCCCCATCCCTGGGATTCTCCAGACAAGAACACTGGGGTGGGTTGCCATTTCCTTCTCCAATGCATGAAAGTGAAAAGTGAAAGTGAAGTCGCTCAGTCGTGTCCGACTCTTAGCGACCGCATGGACTGCAGCCCACCAGGCTCCTCTGTCCATGGGATTTTCCAGGCAAGAGTACTGGAATAGGGTGCCACTGTCTTCTCTCACAATCTGGATTTGGTTAATTGTTTCATTAGATTTAGATGCTGTGTCCATTTTAGCAGTTAAATCAGGAGGCACTAATGTTATGTCCCATTATTGATAATTTCAGATTTAATTATTTGATAAAGGAAGTATATGCCAGATTTCTTTATTATGAGTATGTCTTTCCTCTCTGTAATTAATCTGTGAATTGAGACTGTGAGTATCTTGTTCCCCAGAGCTTTTCACCCACTACTTTTAACATTCATTATTAGTGTGACTTGCATGGATCATTTATTACTTTGATGGTTCCAGAATGGTAATTTTTTAAAAATGTTACTAACCATTAATAATTTATTATCTGGCATTCTGTAAAATAGAGTTGTATATTTTTAATATCAACTATCTATTTTAGTATCACTGTGTACTCATTCTTTTAAAAATTTACCTTATAATCCGTTGTCATCATTTTCTTTTGGATGCCCACATTTGGCTAATGGTAGCCACTTTAGGCTGGTTCCTGTCCTTGAACACGTCCTCATTGGTTTTTGAGCCCTTACTTTCTGAAACCACAAAATGTTCTAAGCACTTTGTACTCACCCATTGAATTGAAATCATACGTTTTTTCCATTGAGCCCTGGTTCCTTTATGGGGAATAGCTGTTCAGAATACTAAGATCTAGTTGTTAGATGCATTAATTGCTATTGGGGTTTTATTGCTTCTAGTTACTGTCAGTGAAGAGAGACAGGACATTTATTTAGATACATACACACAGTTTTAAATAATTAATTCTTAATGATAACCTCCAGCTGTAGTCCAATATCACAGTCCTCTTCCTTCCATTCCTTCTCTCATTCCGTATTTGTAGCTTTCTTTTCAGAGTGAGAACAACAGTTCCCAACAGGATCAATATATTTATTCATTTGCTGTTTTACAGTAAACACTGTAAATAGTTTTGGAAATAGTACATTGGTTCCATTACCAGTTCCAGTAACAAACCCACTGAAGTTCAAATTTTTGCAGTTCTTTTTCGTCCTTAGAATATGTTCAATGAATGTAGTAGTTGAGGTACTCTATAAAAGCACTAGAGTTTAAAACTCGGATTATGTTATTAATGGGGTGTAGATAAGATTCATGTATTTCTGTTTGTATTCAACTTTGGAGTTTCCTCCCATCTTAATTGGTTAACTTTTGAATGTGTGAAACATTAACATAATTTGTATTCTTTTCATAAGGAAAGATGTTCAGGATATATTCTGCAATGACATGCTATTCATTAATGGGAGATTTTTGTTCATTGTAGCAATATAGTAACCATTGTCATTTGAAAATTTTGATGGTTTTATTAGTAATATTAATTTCCTGCACAGTTCAGTAACAATTCAGGAATTCTTTAGATTTGACACTTGTCCCTGGGTATTACCATTTATTTACTTCTCTCCTTCATTGTTCAAGATAATTTTAACAGATCATGAGTGCAGAGTTTGCAAGTATAGACCAGAGTTGCTCTGTTACTTTCTCTTCTGCAGAAAACCTACACTCCTAGTACTTGTCAAAATAGCTTTTGTTATTTGGATTTTGTGCGAGTTTTTGTAGATATTGCTTTTCTAATTTCCAAAAATGAGGATAGCCTTGTTTTTTCTGACTGTCCAAGTAACCTAAAGATATGAATAAAGAGAAGATCGCCCATTTTCCCACTCAACAGTGATAACCACTACGTACAAGCCAGAAATATAGAAACTTTCTATAGAACTTTCTATCAAAAGTTCTGAACTTGGCTATTTGTTTTGTTTTCACTTAATAAGGTATCTTGGACATCTTTTCATTTCAGCAAATATAGATGTATCTCATTACTTTTAATGCTTATGTGCCATCCTGTTTTATTCATATACCATAACTTATTCTCAATATTGGGTGTTTAGTTGGTTCTAATTTTCTTTTATTGTTTTATTTTTTAAAAAATTATTTTTGGTTGTGCTGGCTCCTCCTTGCTGTGCTCCAGCTTTTAGTGGCAGCAGGCAGGGGCTACTTTTCATTGTGGTGCACAGCCTTCTCATTGCAGTAGCTTCTCTTGCTGTGGAGCACAGGCTCTAGGCATAAGGACTTCAGTAATTGGGGCTTGCCAGCTTAGTTGCTCATGGCATGTGGAATCTTCCTGGATCAGGGATCGAACCCTTGTCGCCTGCATCGGTAGGTGGCTTCCTATCCACTCTACCACCAGGGAAGTCCTAATTTTCTCTTAATATTACAAATAGTACTGCTATTAAAATATGGACAAATATACAAGATGAATTTATAATATGATTTCCTTAGGCTATCTCTTATATCTGAAATTACTATGTATACAGGTTTCCCCCGCTACCAAGATACAGTATTCCTTTGAAACCTTTCATAAGCCCAAGTGGCATAAAGGAAAGAAGTAATTACCTTAAGACACATCTTGCTAATGGGATACACAGAACAGGTTGAGAGAAAGCACAGATGCTTACAGATAGAGTTCAGAGTATAGTTGATGTTGAGTATAGTTCCAGTGCTATTCTTGTTGCTCAGGGTGTGCACTACTTCTATAATAGCTTGCTGCAAATGCTTTTCACCTTCTTCCTGTTAAAGTGAAAATCTTCTTTGGATTTCTTTTGGTTAGCAAAAACAGGTACTAATGTAGGTCTTTCATAAAAGCTAAGTGGCATGAAGTGAACTTTCAAAAAGCCAGAGATACCTGTTCTTCTGTTTTTACATTCTCCAATGGTGTGGTATATCTTTACCCATTCGATAGGCAAACATTGATACTCCTGCCCGCTGCCAATTGGTGTTAAAAGAATTCTGTTGATGTTGCACCTTCAAAGAAAACTTCTTGAGTGAAAAGCTAGCTTTAGTAGTTGATTGGCTGGGTTTCTTGTGTTTGTCTGTTTTGTTTTGTTTTTTTTTAATTATACCATTACTGGGATTTTTTTTGTTTCCTTTTTTCCTTTTTTAAAGATTTATTATTTATGGCCGCACTGGGTCTTCACTGCTGTGCATGGGCTTTCTCTAGTAGCGGTGAGCATGGACCACTCTAGTGCAGTCCATGGGCTTCTCATTGCCAGTGGCTTCTCTCGTTGCCAAGCGTGAGCCCTAGGGCGTGTGGACTAGCAGTTGTGCCCCGCGGGCCCTGGAGCACAGGCTCAGTGGCTGTGGCCACGGGCCCAGGTGCTCTTTGGCATGTGGAATCTTCCTGGAGCAGGGATTGAACCCTTGTCCCCTGCATTGGCACGTGCATTCTTATCCACGATGCCACCAGGGAAGCTCTCTGGGATTTCTTCGATACATTTTCTGTTTCTGTCTTCGGCCAAGGTTTTCCTATTGTAGTGGTACTATTTTTTGCATTGATGTGTTTTGAGCTATTGACTCTTAACATAATTATGTGATATAAGCATTGAAGAAATATGTTTGATAATCTTTCAACTTCTTAAAAATCTTTTTTTTTTTTTTAGCCACCTGTTTTTACCAGTTTTCAAGACTATGTTACTGGGCTTCAGACTTTAATTTCCAATGTTGTGGATCATATTAAAGGACTTGAAACACATCTAATTGCACTTAAACTTGAAGAACTTATTTTAGAAGACACTTCTCTCTCGCTGGTAAGAGACTGTAGTTGATCTGCAGTAAGTTATATAGAGATAGTCGAGTGTTCTCACTTCTGTCACAGGGACAAGTTAGTTTTCAGTTCACCATTCTCTCCTTGTAGGACTTGAGATTAGAAGGCCCCTGGCACTAGTTTTTTATTGTGGTGGTGGGGTCTTCTCCCCGTCATCCCCTCATCCCTAACTCTTCCCTTTTATACATTTTTTGGGGTTGTTGTTTAACTGTGAAAACTACTGACAGATTGTTGAGGAGTGGAATTATTATTGTTCCTATTTTGAGCACCAGAGGAAACCAGACATACTTTTGAGAAATCCAGGGACAATCTCCTTGACTGAGAACTTTCCTGCTGCTGGATTGCCTGGTTTCTTTGCCAGCCCAGCAGTCATCACATAAAAAAGGAAAGATGCTGAACATCAGAAATAATTATGTCAATATTAGTTATGCCAGAGCAAGTCAGCCAATAAGGAAGTATGGAATCAAAGGAATTAGTTTTCTCCTGATCATTGTTTTTAGGCTGGTTTCTTAAAATTCTGCAAGGAAAATCCCTGTAAAGTCACTTTTTAAAATGTAGGTTCTTTTTAAAAAACAGATTTAATAGAACAAACAAATGGTGTCAGGTGAGTTAACATGCACCAGCCTGGAGTAGGTCTAGGATTTTGGAAGGTGCCACAAGGGCAGTTGTGGAGCCACCTGTTTCTAGATCGTTGTTCCAGTGATGTAACTCTGATCTTAGGGGAATGATTTTCTTGAGTAGTTTGTCTAACTTGAGCCTCTGCTGATGACTGAGCTCCCCCAGTAATATGAGGCAGCCACCATCCCAGCCCAAGAGCTCCACCCAGGCCCTTGGAGGGAAGGGAATGAATGGAATCTTGCTTGGCACACCAGCTTTAAAAGATTGTAAGCCCCTCTTTTGTAAAAAAACGTCAACATATTAGAGCTTTGAATAAACTGCTTACTATGGGAAAGGGCCCAGAGCATTTAACATTTCCAAAGATTGATTAAAGGAATCAGACAAGTGATGCCTAGAAGTTTGGTTTTAGCCAGTTAAGCTGTATATTCAACTGTTTTCCTATGTACTTTAGAATGAATATAGACTATATAGAATGAATATAGGTCATTAGAGGTACTAATTGATGAATTATTAATTTTTAGTATTTTTGTTTCCCTCTTTTTAAGCCTTACATTGTTTCAAAAAGTAAAATCTGTACATGGTGGGAAAAAAAAAATTTGAAGAGGAAAGAAAGACTATGTAGTACTGAATAAAATAGATTTGTGGACATACCTTTTAATGCATGTTTGGGTAATAAAGTGTGCTTATCTGGTTTCTTTTGGGCTTTAAAATACTGCCAAATTCACATAAAGTTAAACAGTTTTCAGCCAATCTTCTTTCCGTATTTAAACACTCCACCCATCCCCTTTATTTTTTGTGCTGTCTACCACAGGTCAAATGAGCAGCAAATATTTAACTCACATATTTGAGCAGCCTTAGGAAAACTTTGGTCTTTTTTAGTTGTTTGGCCTCTGGAATCTGTGGACTTTATTAAAATGGAGGGAAGTGTGTCAGTATTATAACTAAAAAAGATGATACTGGTAAATGTGATGCCTTTAGAAAGTGGCTGTGATAATGTCTAAATTAATAATAAATTTCTGCTTTTTTCCTGTTTCCTGATGACTAATAGTAAGAAATCTCAGTTTTTCTACTTTGTATAGCTCATCAGAAAATTGTAGTGACTTTATGGCCAAAATACTTAGTAATTATTTTTCTAACTTTTTTCCTTGATCAGAAATCTCAATTTTCTGACTTGACTAAGATTACTTGAAAGAATAGTAATGCTAGAGCAACAGGGTCTTAGTGAAAAGTCACATGGAGAAACAGACATCTGTGATGAGATTAGCCATCTTTGCATTTAATGAAATTGAAAATGACCCACTCCATTGTGATGGAGCTTCCGATGGAGTTAAGTGGTAATTTTAACTTACATGTGAAAAACTATAATCTGGGGGAATGCTTTCTGAGCAGGACCACTCATTCTTATTTCCTTTGTAGGAAGAGAGAAAATTTTCAAAGACTGTACAAGGGAAAGTGCAGAGCAGTTATCTGCACTCACTTCTGGAAATTGGGGAGCTGCTGAAAAAAAGACTTGAGACCACAAAGAAACTAAAAATTTAAAAGTTAGTGTGAACCACGGGCACTGATGATTCTACAACAGAAAATGACATCATCTTCCCAGGCAAAAACTACATCTGGTTGACCATCATTTTAAATCCAGAACTTCCTCATAAAATGCATGAAGGACTTTGATTGTGAATTAATTTTTTAGGTATTAAATGTATACAACTGATTAAATTATTGTATATAAACCAGAAGCAGGACCCTTGTCTGGGTTTGACCACTTTTTATACATGTTCATATGCATATGGCAGCCACAAGAGAACCCCACTTTTCTTCTTCCCTTCTATCACCAGAAACATCTGGTGGTTGGTGGTGGTGGTTGGGGGTGTCCTATAAAAGCAGCAATAGAAATTAAGCATAAAGCATTGAACTCAGAGCAGCTGAATGGCCCTACCGTTATAGCATTGGGTGTTTTGGTCTGGTCCTTGAGCCTTAGGAAGCAGGAAGCCAGTAGAAGGGGACCATGATTGGGAGCAGGCCCTCTTTCCAGTTGCTTAGCTCCCACAAAACCCAAGGTAGGTACTCAAAGGGCTTCCAATTAAATTTGGCGTAAGCACCTGCCACTGAAGGGCATCACTCAGATGACCACAGGCCCTCGTTTTTTGGCTTAATAATGCCAGTGGCCAAGACATCCCCATCCTGGCTCCTGCAAGAGTTAAATCAGACAGGCTTCTGTTAACTTACAGCTGTTTGGAGGGGAAAGTAGTGCAGACCACTTATAAGCCTGCTGAGGACTAGCTTGCTATCTTTTGTCTGTTTGGGAAAGACAGGAATCACTGTTTTAAAGAAGAGAGGTGTACATAATTTATGCAGGCAAGTCTAATACCAGTGTCATTGGTTTTGAGATACATATATATATATGTATATGCTTTTACATATATACGTATATTTTCAAGCATATATACATGTGTATATATGCTTGAAAATAAAGATTTAATAGTGTTTTTTAAGTGGGGGGTTTGGGAAGGAAGAAAGGAAAGAATGTATATTAATATGGATTTAATCTAGGTTTTAAGTTTTAGGCTGGCAAAAGAAACATTATCAGTTGGGTTTGAGGTTGCATTTACTTTTTTCAAACTTGAGAGTTATACCAGGATGGTGTTTAACCTTGTTCACCTGGAGCTCCCCAAGACTGTAGCTTTAGAGGTTGGTCTGACAGAAAACGTAAACATTGCTCTTGAAAATGTTACACATTTTATACAATTGCTTTGGTAATTTTTTTGTGTTGAAATCTGTGCTTTAGTCTTTGGTCTTTGTTATCCAAATACCATTAAAGTTAGTAATTCTGAAAAAGGAAAGAAATGAATTTGATGAGGAAATTCAAGTATCTAATGGAGGATTGGTCTTGAAGGCCTTCCAAGTTATCTCCAACTCACTTCTCCAGTGAAATGTGATACTTTTTTCTTTTAAAAGCAACCAGAAAAAGAGCTTAGAAAATCTCTTTATGCAAAGCAACTGCATTTTGTTTCCATCATTTGGACTTTAGATTCACAATTTGATAGGGTGATAACTGTCTCAACTTGCAAGGAAACTGTTTTGAAAATTACTGAATTACCTTTTCAAAATAAGACTTGTTGGAAATCTTAGTCCATCTAGTAATTTGAAAAAACTAGATTTGATGTTAATTGGTAGCCAGAGCTGTCATACCCCATCCCAAAAGGAAAGAACTGCTTTGAACAAGATGAATTAAAAATTGATTCCAAATCTAATAACATTTCACAAAACTATGGCCTATTTAGATGGAACTTTGTGTATGGGGGGGTGGGGCTATGTGTGTATGGCATGTGTTCTTGAAATGATGTTTCTCTGAATATCCAAAAATACTGTACATAGAAGTAGAAATGCTCTTTGAAACAAGTCTATCAACTGACCATGATCATTCTAGAATATGTGTGCTCAGTGAGCTGGCCTTGGTCCTCAGGGACAGTGTGTGACTCCAGTGGTCTGCCTACCTGTTTTCTTTCCTAGGGGCATCTGGGTCCTCTACTGGTTTTAGTGACAAACAATGTTACATTGGGGTTATGCTTCTTGGTTGCTTAACTGATTTCCCTACTAAATGTAGCATTTCAATTAGATCCAACCTCTTACATTTTGAGAGAATTGTAAAAAGAATGAAATTATGCAGAAATGGCCAATATCTTTTATTGATCTGTTCTTTTGGAAACTGTCATGCACTATAAATTGTGTACAGTTTAAAAAATATATATATATATATATATATTCTTACATGAGTAAAAAGCACCCTCTCCAGCAATTGTATGTCATTGGTATTTGAAGAGAATTCCCAAATAACTCATTGCTGCTGCTGCTGTTTTTACTTTGTTTGGGTTTTTTGTTTTTATTTTGTGTGGAAAATTGATATTTAAAAAAAAAGGAAAGGAGAAAAAAAAAGACTACTGTTTACAGACTGAAAAATTACTGCTTTTTATACTACTGAGATCCTAAGTTAAGACTCTCCAAAGCAAACATTTGGTTTAAATCATATATCTGATGTGGATAAAAGGTAGAGAAATTTTTAGTGTTCTCCACATAATGGAAAATGTACAAATGCCTAGTTGTGTTGCCCATCAATTTTGTATATTTTCATAATTTTAATTGTTCAAAATTGCATTATATTTTGCAGTCACTATGTTCAATCTGGATTTGTCTTTCATTTTAACTTTTAATATAAAAAGGGGTTTCAATGTATCTACAGCCTTGTTATTGAAACTCTTCCTACTTTTTTGTCTGATTTATTAACGTGGGAAGCATATATTCTTCCTTCTTCAGAATTAAGTGAAGCATAGCAAATCTACTTTAAACTGGATGGGTTAATTTATATAAAACACTTTCAGTTTGGCACTTTTGCCTGGTTCATTTTTGTTCATGTTCTTAGAAGCCACAACTTTTTAAATGGTATAATTCATTTCAATTTTGTATTGTTACATTCCTCAGAAAAATGATAATACTTGTGAATTTAAAATTACTCCAAGGCCACACTAGTCCTTTTGTTTAATAGCACTTTGCGCTTTAGTATTCATTAGTTAGATTTATGCATGTATTGGGCATTTATTGTGTGCCAGATTCCATGTTAGGCTCTGCTGATATAATGGTAAATGAGACTGTGTATCCTAGTTAGTGGCTGAAGTGGGGGAAGAGACAATAAAGGTAAATATTAGTTTGTAATTAATTCCTGACTAATAAAATAAAAGTCAGGATATATGATAGGCAGGGTTACCAGAGGACCTCTCAGATGGTGCCATCTAACCTGAATGACGAAGAGTCAGCCTTGGAAAAGGGAATACAAGTCAAAGGCAGGAGACTGCTGAGCATGTTCCAGTGACTGGGAAAAATGGTTCAAGTGCCTGGGACTTAAAGGAGTGGAAGAGGAGTACAGATTGAGATAGAAGGTAGAGTGGGATTAGAGCAATCAGGAAATCGTAGCCTGGGGAAGGAATGAGATTTCTAAATTTAGTGGGAAGTTACTGGAGGATTTCAGGCAGGCTGATGACATGGGTTTTTTTTATACAAGAGTATATGAACGTACAGGCTGAGATCAAACGTTTATTCATACATGCAACACAGTGGGAAGAGCTGTTTTTCTTTCTAGTTTCCTTTCTGTTCTGTGATATTAAATGCCCTTAATTGAGCCCCGGAAAAGTCAGTTTTGCTTCTTCAGTTATGAATTAATGTCACCTCAACATTTTTTTCCCCTTTAACAAAAAGTGGGCACTTGGCTATTTCTCACTGCCATTTTTGAGTTCCTCAAAAGGTGGACTCAGGTTTCTATTTTTTGTCATGTTCCCTGTTTTTGAGATGCTGTCACTGCCTCGATGCAGACATGTATTTCATAGTAACAAGCAGAGGGTAAGCAATCATGAGCCAAATGCTCATAAAAATTATTTGTGGGGTACCTGTGTTTATGCTTGAACGTAGTAGTTTTTTGCAACCTCAGCTTCCACATACCTAGTAAAAATGGGTTCTAGATAATATACTGTTTTACGGATGAGAAAAGCAGTTATTGCAGATAAGGCTACTAAGGCCAGGCAGTAAGGTAAGGGATGGGTAAGATTCAAACTCTTAAGCATTGATGAAATGAGCTAAAAATCAGTGTCTCTCCCCACCCCCCACCGCCCACCCACCTCACATTCTTCATCTTGATTCTATCTTAGAGGTTCTCTATTGAAGAACCATTCTTTCCTAAAGCAATCCTAATGCCTCGTGTGTGTGTGTGTGTGTGTGTGTGTGTGTGACCAATTACCAAGGACTATTAGTAAAATTACCCTTGGCACTATTTGAGATAACTTGCAGGTTCTTTAGAACAGGACTCATGTTGGCTCCAGGGGCTCATTGTGCTTCAGTTTATCTGGAAATTCCCTTAAAAATTGTGTAGGATTTGATTCTAGGAAGCCATAGCCTTTATTACAGTCTAGTTATTGTCCACACAATATTAGTAAATTATATGCTAGTAAGTAGAGGGAAGGAATCCATTGGACGTGTTAGGGAAGATTTTTGTGTGGCATATACAAATCACTGCAGATTCTAAATGAGAAACACGGCCTACCTTTAATGAAAAATATTTATGCAAAGAGTCTTTGATGTATGATAATCCAGTGCCATCCAATAGCCCGCATTTCTTCAACTCAAAACCCTAGGCTTATAATGATAGAAGGCATGGACCCATCCAATGAAATGCCCGTGGGTGGGTTGCCACTTTCCTGTCTTTCCCCTTAAATTGAGAAATGAGACCATATTCGAGGACTGAATTTAGTTTGAGAGTCCTTTCTCTACCTGTCATTTGTCTTACTCTTAATTTCTATAAGACAACGAATACTTGAAAGAATGGAAATGACTGTTTAAGGTAGATGAGAAAAAACTAGGACAGCTCAACAAGTTTACCAGTGAGAAGTATGGAAAAAGATCTTCCGGATTTTTCAGTTAGAACTGAAATAATGAGTAGGGGACATACTGAAATTATTGTGCCTAATATATAAATAGTTATTCTTTTGTCAAATATTGAGAGTATCGATGCTGGCCATGGGCAGGTGTTTAGGCTTAAACATCTTTTATCTAGTTGGTTTGAATTGTTAGCCTAAGCTGTGCGATTTCTTTTGTTGTTGTTCCATCCAATTAAACACATGAGTTTTGCTGTATTTTTTGTTCCAAGTGATTTTAAATACCCAATATGGCTGAAATGGAGGAATTTAAAGTTTTACTTGCCAGCTCTGCTCGACTTAAATTTCTTTGTGTGGGTGCAGTTAGACATTTTATAAGCTGCAGTTTGATATTTTCAAATAGTTAAGTATGGAAGTGTGAATGCTACCATGAAGCTTACTATTGCAGATAATTGCTCATCACTCTTGAGAAGAGATTTGAAAGTCAGTACAGTGCTCTCCCACTCTGCTTATTAAAAAGCTGGTGGTTACTGAGTAATCAGCAGTGACAAGGTGACTTAGATGGACAACAATCCCCTTCTAAAGAAACTTTCAAATTGAACTGAGTTATATCATTTAGCTGTCTAGATGCGACTCTTAAAGAAACTTACCAGATTATACTGGTAAAACTAAGAATCTGCTATATGTATCTTATGGAGTATGGGAAAGAATTTACTGCTATTCAACTTCAAGGACCAGAAAACGGACAATGGATTCGACCAGCTGCAATCGGTCCACCTGAATCTGAACACCTGTGGAAAGGAAATTAAAGGTAGGTCTTGAGCTCAGCCTAGTTTCCACAGTGTTACCAGGTTAGTCTGTTACCCTGGTAGAGCAGAGTCCACACCACCTTAGCTTTAAAAAAATAAGTTCCAAGGAAAAAGCAGGCCACAGGCCAAAGTATAATTTGTAAAAGAAAACTAAATGGCTACAGGTCTACTTAACGAAAACACAGAAACTTTAATTGGGATCAGAATCATACCTTTCAAGAACCTGGGCAGTATACTCCTCTTTATAGCACCAATTTCTTCTGAGGGGGAATTTCACAAGCCATCTAAGTGTTCACCAGCTATCCGCGACCGGCTACAGAGATGTTCCGAGCCTAGTCACATCAGCGTCAGTATCCACGCATGCTTAGATTTCTGGTTTCGTGCCACTTTGCCTACAACTCCCTGATATCCCAGGAGAGTTTCACAGCCAGAAGGTAACTTACCCCTCCCCACCCCACCAAACCCTGGAGTGCCTTCTCACAGCTCCTCCTTCTCACCCCCCTTCTTCTGGAAGGCAGTCAAAATGTTTAAGCTCTTCTGGAGTTCTTCCTTCTTCCCATCACTCATCTTGTTCTTCTCAATCAGCTTGGTGATCCTGGTCATCTCTGATGCTGGGAAATCCTCACCTTGGTCCAAGATCTTTCCCATGATCTTAAGGTATTGCTCAGCCCACTTCTTGTCAGTCTCTTTCACACTCGCGAGGTTGTCCTGCCCCTGCTTCAAGAGGTACTGGCGGGCCTCCACACCAGAGGCCCTGATGAACTCCCCAGCAAGGGTGTCATACGCAGGCAGGCAACCAGGCATACCTAGGTAGATCCCATGTCCCTTTAGCCAGCGCTGGATGGCTCCAACCTTAACTGCCCCACTATACAGGATTGGGTTCTCAAAGTCCCCATCCTGGAAGAGATAGAAGACTGGGTAGCTCTCTTTGTCCAGCTTGTATTTCTCACTCAACTCCATATTCAGCTTGTCGCCATAATCTGTGAATGGAAACCAGAAATGAGGAACAAGACCCCAAGGAAGGCATGGCAGGAGGTTGCTGTGAGGCCCGAGCTGAGAATTCCAGCTGTCAGAATTCCTCCTCTGCTACTCCCTAACCACGGGGCATTAGTCAAGTCCTTTACCTCTCTGACCTTCATTTTCCTCATTTGAAAAGGGGGAATTCTGCACATTTATTATACGTGCCACTATGTGCCAGGGACTGTCCTCTAAGTGCTCGGGATTTAGTTGTGATTAAGAGTACCACACTCCCTGACCTCAAGAGCTTACACTCTTCAAAGGGTGAGAAGAGATAATAAAAGAACTTAAGTGATTAGCGCCATGACAAAAATGAAACGGTGACATGTGAAGATGACATGAACTCATGGACCTGAAAACGCAGCAGCCAGACATATCAAGATGTGGGAAGAGTGTTTCAGGCAGAAAGGACTGCAAGTGCAAAAGCTCTGAGGCAGGAATGAGCTGCATGTGTTTAAGGATTATGGGAATGTGTGGTAGGTAATGAACACGTCCCCTAACGCTTGAACGCTCTTGGGAGGACCCAATAAGGGGATATGTGCCACTTAACCTGGCAGAGTTAAGTGTTTAATATGTGGTGGTGGTTGTTTTGGTTGCTCAGATGTGTCTGACTCCTTTGCAACCCCATGGACTGTAGCCCATTAGGCTCCTCTGTCCAGGGATTGCCCAGGCAAGAATACTGGAGTGGGTTGCCATTCCCTTCTTCAGGGCGTCTTTCCGACCCAGGGATCGAACCTGTGTCTCCTCCGTTGGCAGGTGGATTCTTTACCACTGAGCCATCAGGAAAGTCCGACGTGGTAGCTGTTACTATTTGCTATGTCTTTCCCAACAGGCAGTGGGAGCCCCAAGGGCTGACACGATGACAACTACTTGCTTATACCTCGCCAAGACCACCTGTTACTGGGTAGTGGTATAGGAAGAGTGGGGTTCCAATCCTAGGTCTGTCACTTTATAATCTTGAGCAAGTTTCTCAAAGCATCTGTTTCTTCATTCGGGGATCATAAAACTTTTCACAGTTGCCACAAGGATGACATACATGTAAAACACTTGGCACAGTAGCCTGGCACACAGTAAACATTTGAGCTGAGTTTCTGTGGTCATAGAATCTGCTCAAGCTAAGCCTGCCATGGGTATCAGACTCCTTGAAAGGCAATGACCCCATTTACACTAGATGTGTGTGGCTCAGACAGGAAGATGCTGGGGTGTTCTGACAAATAGGGAAGTAACCCCTAGTTTCTTCCCTCTCTGCCCTCCTCAGTCATTCCAGACTTATCCATACCTGAGATCCCCACCTCTGCCACCAGGAGATCATCACTGGAAGCTGAGTTTTCAGCCAGACGCTTGAACTCATCCTGCTTCTCACCATAGGGGTACTGGGTGTCAAACTTCACCAGGACGAACTTGCTTTTGGGAATGACCTGAGGGCACATAGAGCTGAGCAAGTGAGGGTTCCCAAGGACCTTTGGGGCTAATTCCCTTTCCCCAGGGACCTCTTTCAGGGTGGAAACCAAGCCCACAAGGGAGACAAACTCACAAACATTCATTCGTTCCTTCATCCCTCGATTCATTTAACAATTTGATGATGTTTGCTGTGTCCCGGGGACCCCATTAAGTAGTTGCTCACACTAATCAAACTGTCTGCAATAAACAATGCTACAGACGTTCTAAGGCCTTCTCTTCCAGTGGCCCTTTGGTTAAGACTAAGGAAGCCTACCGTTAGCACACACTAGGTTAGCCCCTGTCACGCCCATCATCCCAGGGGGCCTTTCTGGAACCAGCCAACCATCTATAAAGGAGCTGGCACCATGAAAGACACTCTGGTGAAGAGGTCCAGAGTTTGAACTCTGCAATTTCAGGGTTCACAGGAAGTTGCTGGGAGGCTAGGCTTGGGACAGTGTCCCCTCTCTAAGCGAGTTGGATTCAGTTTAGATTGGTTAACGCAAGCAGTTATGTTAGATCTCTAGGATCTAAACTGTCAGGATCAAGATGTTTATTTTAATTGTAAAATCTACATCACATAAAATTTGCCATTTTAAAGTGTACGACTCAGTGGAATTTATTGCATTAACTATGCTGCACAACCATCACTAATACCTACTTCCAGAATATTTTCCATTTTCATCATTGAAAAGGAACCACATATCCATTAAGCCGTCATTCCTCAGTCCTCCTCCTAAGTGACCTTTTGTGTGTGGCTTGTTTCCCTTAGCATAATGTTTTCAAGATTCATTCATGCTGTAGCATGCATCAGTATTTCATTCCTTTTTATGGTCAAATAAATATTCCATTGTATGGATATATCATATTTTGTTTATCCATTCATCAGTTGAGGGATATTTGGGTTGTTTCCACCTAATGGTTATTTGTGAATAGTGTTGTTATCAACACTTGTGTACAGGCTTTTGTCTGAACACCTCTTTTCAGCTCTTCTGGGAACATACCTAGGAGTGGAATTGCAGAGTCATATAGCAATTCTATGTTTAACTTAACGAAGAAATGCAAAACTTCACTTTGATGGTTTTACCCAATGCACAGATTTTTATCTAATAAGCTCCCTCAGGTCAGTAGCACTGCCTTCCCTCCTACAACCTTTTATTTTTCTAATCAAAGTCATCATGGCTGGTTAATTTTTCAACACAGGCAATCACTGCTGTAATTAAATCAAGCTGACACTATTCCAGTTTTTGTTAGTCCGTGTTCCTTATTTTTTTTTTGATGTCTATTTGGTTTTAAAAAATATATAACAGTGCCCAGGGACACAAAGGAAGAGGGAGAAGGGTCCAGAACAGGTAATCTTTAAATGGTCATTGATCCCTGGAAGTCTGAGCTCTGGAGCCTAACAAGCAGGGAAGACTTAAAAATATAAATCAGACCACATCCCTCTGGCCCATCTGGCCTTATTTTAGTTTCAACAAACATTTCTACTCAGATCCTTTTCATTTGCTATCTCTACTGGCTGGAGTGCCCTTTCCCTGGGCCTTTCCATGGTTATCAAAGCTGAGTACAAATGTCCTCTCCGAACAGAGAGGCCTCCTGCGCTCATACCATCTAATTCTGCTTCCTTTCCATCAAACTCTATCATGCCACCATGCACCAGTTTCTTCACTGCATTAATCACTCTGAAATCCTTATTTGCTTGTTGTCAGTCCTCTCCACTAAAATATACATTTATGAGAATAAGGACCCTCTCTGACCTGTTTTCTCCTGTATCCCTAGTGCCCAACAGCACCTAGCATGTGACAGATACTCCAAAAATATCTAATAAATGAACAAACCCAGGATAGGCTTTGGTAGCAGATGCAACATGTCCAAGGAGAAAATTTTTTATGAAAACACATGATAACCTACCTTCAAAGGGAGTTCCACTTATATTATAGAATAATATTAATAATCATGTCTCTCTGTGTGTTAGGTCACTCAGTCGTGTCCGACTCTGTGACCCCATGGACTATAGTTCACCAGGCTCCTCTGTCCATGGAATTTTCCAGACAAGAATACCGGAGTGGGTTGCCATTCCCTTCTCCAGGATTAATAATCAGACAGTGATTTAATACTGAAATAGAATAGAGAGGACTTCATCTTTTATTTTCACCATTTTTAGCCATCACAGAATGGTTTTGAATGGCAAAGTAAAAGTCACTAAGTCATGTCCGACTCTTTGCAACCCCATAGACTATATATAGTCCATGGAATTCTCCAGGCCAGAATACTGGAGTGGGTAGCCTTTCCCTTCTCCAGGGGATCTTCCCAACCCAGGGATCAAAGCCAGGTCTCCCGCATTGCAGGTGGATTCTTTACCAGCTGAGCCACAAGGGAAGCCCTTGTTTGAATGGCAAACATTTGGATGATTAATTTTTTCTTGTTCTTTTATTCAATCTGTACCTTTGAACTGCTTTAGAAATCTCTCTCCTTTCCTCATCCTTGAGGACTCTGTTCCACATTAACCTACATTTAGGCACCTTGTTTCTTCAATGTATTGATGAATTCATCATTCATTCATTGAACAAAAAGGTACTGACAGCCTATCATTGCCAGGCACTGTTCTAAGTGAATACAGAAGTAAAGGAAACAGACAGGATCTCTTACTTTTAGTGGTCATAAAGGGCAAGAAACAAACAAAAAAGAAACAACACTGGAGATCATAGAAAGACCCCTGGATACAGTAACCCTAGGAAGCTCCCCTTTTGTTCTACAGTGATGGAAGAGAGTGAGATTTAGAAACAGACTGCAGAAAACATTTGTTCAGTCAACACATTATTACTGAGCATCTTCTAGGTAACAGGTAAACTGTTAGGTCGTGCAGATGATCAGTGAACAAGATAGACAAGGTAGTTCTTCACAAGTATATAATATTCTAGTGTGGGAGACGATACACTAGGCAAGAGAAAACAAAACAGTGATGAGAGTTCAGAGAAATCAAACAGAGCAATGTGACTGGCACTTCAGATTGCACGAGGGGGAAATCTGAGAAAGCTCAAGTGTTTATCACTCAGTCGTGTGCAACTCTGAAACCCTGTGGACTGTAGCCTGCCAGGACCCTCTGTCCATGGGGATTCTCTAGGCAATACTGGAGTGGGTACCCATTCCCTTCTCCAGGGGATCTCCCTCACCCAGGATGGAACCCAGGTTTCCTGCACTGCAGGCAGATTTTTTCCTGTGTGAGCCATCAGAAAAACCCCTGGAATGGAGGGGGTGGAGGTAATTTGAAAAGATAACATTTAACCCAAGCCTGAATGAAGAGCAGCAACCAACCTTTCAAAGATTGAGCAAAGAATGTTCTAGTCACAAAGAACTGCAAGTACAAGGGCCTAAGGCAATAAGGAGCTAAGAATAGCCAGAGGACAGAGCACGGCAAGTGTGGTTGAAGCAGAGGGGGCAAAGAGGTGAATTGTTAAGGTTTGAGGAAAGGAGAGGGAAGCAGGGATCAGATCATGCAGGAATTCAGCTACTGTGTGAGTGGACTGAGAGGCTCCAGAGTGGAAATCTGCAGACTAGTGAGGAAACTACTTGAGATATAGCCTAGACTAGGGTGGTAGCTATAAAGATGGAGATACACTAATAGATGAGGAAATACTGCTACCATTAACAGTGCAAAGTTTCCCTCTAAGTCACATTTGGTCTGTGATGTTATCCCATATCCATGTTTGGGTGGTAGTGGGTTCCCTTTGCCAAGAAAGGCCCCCAAAGCAAAGGGTGCTGTGGGGGTGTGCCTGACAACCAACTGGTCATACCTACACTTTTGAATTTTTAAACTTTGCATTCAAAGAGCCACAGGTGCCAACTCCACAACAGGGAACCCTTTCAAAAATACTGAGTTCAACCAACTGAGACATATTTAGAGCTCCACTTCTTGGTTTCACTTCCCAGCAATGGGTACAAGTTAAGAAAATAAAACGACTGGCTCTCTCTCAACACTCAGCTTGCCCATCACAATGGGCGAGATTAAAAAGGTGCCTGCTGCTGCTAAGTCGCTTCAGTCGTGTCCGACTCTGTGCGACCCCACAGACGGCAGCCCACCAGGCTCCCCTGTCCCTGGGATTCTCCAGGCAAGAACACTGGAGTGGGTTGCCATTTTCTTCTCCAATGCATGAAAGTGAAAAGTGAAAGTGGAGTCACTCAGTCGTGTCCCACTCTTAGCGACCCCATGGACTGCAGCCTCCCAGGCTCCTCCGTCCATGGGATTTTCCAGGCAAGAGTACTGGAGTGGGGTGCCATCGCCTTCATCGAAAAAGGTGCCAGTGGGTGCAAAATTAGAGGACAGGGACTGCATTCAGCCTTCAACATTCCTAACGTCCATTTACCCAGGCCAAGACCCCAATTCTGTAAATATGGAGGCAGGGGTAGAGGCAAATCCTTCCATGTCTCGACCCGATTTTATCTGTCACCAGGCCCAAGACATTCACTACAGGGTGGACGGAAACGAAACTTATTCTTAAAACCTGCACTTTTTAAGGAGACGCAGAATATCTATACAGTGATTGCAATGGAAGCCAACGCGAGAGAGGCGCTGAAACGCAGGCTAACAAGCCGCGTTTCGACCTTCGTCCCAGCTGCGCCTGGAGCTTGGTGGCATCCGCCTCGCACCGCCCTCCGGTTCTCCAACTTGGGACTCAAGGATTGGATCTCGCCCGGCACCGCCCTCTTCCCTTAGGCGACGGGAAGGCTGCATCTCCGCAATACTTTAGCAAAAGAGGAAGCAAATGCAAATACTGCAAAGGTGTTTGGGGACCCTCGATCGTATGCTCTATGGTCAGGATACGGTCTGGGCCCAGAGTCCATCAGTCCTACAGGACGGTGGGAAGTCCCCGGACCGTCGCCACAGACCACCTCCTGCCAGCTGTCAGTCCCCTGCGTCCCCTCACGGGTGCGCGCTCCCTTGGGCGGTCTGGCTGCACCTGCGCGCTAGATTCCCGGCCCCTTTACCTTGTAGAAAGTGATTGTATCCAGGGGAAGGGCGCCCTTGGTGTGCAGGCCACTGCTGTCTTGCGGAGCGGAGAGGAGGAACAGGAGAAGTGGAAATAATGGGGAGAGAGAAGCGGCGCGGGGAATGGCGGCAGCCATAACGCCGGATTCTGGCAGTAGGTGCTGGGAAGGCTGCAGAGGAGGAAACGCCGAGCCAGGGACCACGAAGTTCAGGCGGGCAGGCTCGGGTGCGCGCACGTGTACAGCCCACGAGGCACACGCCGGCCTAGGCTGAGAGGGAGGAGCCACGCGAGGGGCGGGGAAATGGAGCTGCCGCGCGTGCGCACTCGGCGAAGCCCGCGCAGGTCGAGGGTGAGGGCGGGGCCGCGTAGGGGGGAAGGAGGACGGACGGCAGTGCCGGGGAGGCCGGGGGAGAGGATGAGGAAGCGGCGGAGGAGACGAAGAGTCTACTGCGCACGCGCACTCTGCGAGGTTGCCCGTCCACCCGGCCTTTTCCGCTCATCCTACGCCTGAGGCGCGGCCGGAAGCTCGTGTTTGGCGTGTCTGCAACTTTTCGTTTGCTGTCTCCTTTTTCGAAGGCGACGAGGCAGGCCTTCATTTGTTTCTGCCTCTAGCCCGTCAGGCAGTCGGCTGGGACCTCTTGCTACTTTGTTAGCCAGTATGACTGCAACAAACCCTCCGTCAGGTGGCCCAGAATTTTTCTCAGTCAGTCACACTCCGCTCCCTCAGCTGCGACCGCAGTTGGACAGTGAGACTCAACTCTTCGTCGGTGTGGCGGTCAGGCCTTTCCTGCCGCTGCCCAAATCCGATATTAGGCCTGCTCTGTGGTGAGTGCCTCACCAGGGAGGCTCTGGACTCCTATAAAAATAGGCTTCCTTGAAAGTTGACATGTGACATAGGTCTACCTATGTCCTAGGCGCTCTGAAAATTTTTTTGAAAGTTCTGGTAATTGTCTTCAACCGGTGTTTGTTCAGGGTAGTTTGCACCATATCCTGGTTTTGCCCGCGGGAATACAGAATGCAGAGCTGTGTACTGAACAGATTCAGTGGTGGGAGATGGAGACGCGGAAATAGCCTTATAACCATTATAATGTAATTGGTAGAAAATAAGACTTAATTTCGTGCAAACACAAATGGAGATTCAGTCAGCCAGGAGTGCCAAGGAAAGTTCTGGATGGGAAACCCTCTGGTGGCTGGGTCTTGAAAAAAGAGGTGTTTACAAGGCAAACACCAAAGAGTATTTCTAGCAAGGGGGAAAGTATAATGAATCTGTGGCGGTAAACGGGGGTTGCGTTGTAAGGATCTTATCAAGATAAGAGGTTTGGAGCCACCAGAGCTTTTATCCAGGAGAGTGACTTAGATTTGCCATCACTCAGCAATAAAGGGGGTGCACTGGAAGGCAGAAAGCTGAGGGCAGGGAAATTCATCGCAGTAGTCTTGGTGGGAGAGACTAAGATCCAGTAATAGATCCTAACAGTAAAGATGAAGAGATGAGGATGGAATTGAGAAACTTTTATAGAGTAGAATTCACAAGACTTGATGAACAAATGGATGTGCTGATAAAAGAATAAGTTATATAACACATTATAAGGGGCTTAGCACCAGATTAAGCATTGTTGTGTTGTTGAATAGTCACTGCGTCACGTCCAACTCTTTTGCCACCCCAGAGACAGTAGCTCTCCAAGCTGCTCTGTCCCTGGGATTCTCCAGGCAAGAGTACAGGGCTGGGTAGCCATTTACTTCTCCAGGGGATCTTCTTAACCCAGGATCGAACCTCTATGTGTTCCATCTCCTGCTTTGGCAGGTGGAGTCTTCTCATTGAGCCACCTGGGAAGCCCAGAGTAACCACTGCAGGTGTCCAATAAATGTGTGTATGTATATATGTATGTATAAAAGAGTCATCAAAGATAATAGCCAATCTTGGATGGCCAGTTTAGATAGAAATTTTGAGAGAACCCTCTGTATGTGTGTTGGGAAGGTTCAGAAACATTTGAGTTTTCCCTGGTAAATTATTAAATAAAATGTGCCACATAGACAAATGAATAGAAGTTGGAGGAAGTGATAATTACTGTGAGGTGGTTTAAAAAGTCTTCGTGTAGGAGTTGGAGTTAAGCCTTAGAAGAAAAAATGTTTTAGATGAAGAACAGATTAAAAAGGAGAAGTTGTAATGAGCAGGATGCTTTGGGGAATGACTGGCTTGGCTTGAAGGAGTTCTTGAAACAGGAAGTTAAGACAGTTTTAAGCCCAGTTAGGGGAGAATCTTGAAAATCAAATGCTGTTTTGTCCTGTAGTCAGTGTGTGCTTAGTCACGTAGTCGAGTCTGACTCTGTGACCGCATGTCTGGTAGCCACCAGTCTCCTCTGTCCATGGAGATGCTCCAGGCAAAAAGACTGGAGTGGGTGGCATGCCCTCCTCCAGGGGATCTTCCCAACCCAGGGATCAAAGCCAGGTCTCCCACATTGCAGGCGGATTCTTTATGTTTGAGCCACCAGGGAAGCCCCCTGTAGTCAATAAGGAGCTATTATCCACTTCTGAGTATATGAATGCCTAGAGTACATCTGTGGTAGTTAGTATGATTGATCAGGAGTGACTTTCTAGTCATGATTCACTTAGAAGTGGGTTTTGAAAAAAGTGAAAGAAGTGGCTTGGTTGGAGAGGAAAGGGAAACACTAGTACTTTTGCTATGAACTGCAAACATATAGTAATTGTATTAAGCTCCCTTTCTATAGTGCACTGGTCCCAGTTAGTTACCTCATGATATAATTAGATTTCTTGGCTTCAGGACCTTGACAACCATCATCTATACAAATAAGCCAAGTATAAGTCTCCATATTTAGGAAGTCATAAAATCCCAGTTGACACTTGTGGAAAATCAAAAGGCTCACCCTGGGTATTGTATGGAGGTAGGAAGGAGGAGGTGGCAAGGCATGTTGGTTTAGTGAAATAAGAAGGAAGGAAAAGGACATGGTTTACTGAGACAACTAATATATAAATTCTCCCATCTTTTTTTCCTAACATCATCAAGCTGATGACCCCCCAATCTCACTGATCTCTTTGCTCTTTCTCTTATACACAAGGCATATTCCTGCCTCAGAGCTTTTATACTGGCTTTCTCTCTCTAGAACATTTTTTTTTCAAGATACTCATATGGCTGGCTCCTGCATTTCCCTCAAGCCTTTGCTTAAATGTCAGCTTCCTAAGATCTACCCTGACCATCCTTGAAAAAATCGGTTCTCGCTGAGCATTCATATACTCCGAAGTGGATAATAGCTCCTTATTGACTACAGGGGGCTTCCCTGGTGGCTCAAACATAAAGAATCCGCCTGCAGTGTGGGAGACCTGGGTTTGATCCCTGGGTTGGGAAGATCCCTGGGTTGGAGGAGGGCATGCCACCCACTCCAGTCTTTTTGCCTGGAGCATCTCCATGGACAGAGGGGACTGGCGGCTACCAGACATGGGGTCACAAAGAGTCAGACTTGACTACGTGACTAAGCACACATTGACTGCAGGACAAAACAGCATTTGATTTTCAAGATTCTCCCCTAACTGGGCTTAAAACTGTCTGCTTTCCATCTCTCTTCTCCCTTATTTTTTTCTCCATAACACTCTTCAACTTAACATATTGTATAATTTCCTTATTTTACTTAGTGTCTGTTTCCCGTAAAGGATGAATTTGGTTTTGTTTTTCTTATTGTTTTGTCTTTTGGGTTCACTGTTCCCAGCACCTAGAACAGTGGCACATGGTACATGCTCAGTACATTCTTGTTCTGTGAATAAATGAATCAAGTCAATGAGAGAGAAACTATTCCATGCCTCTTTCAAAATTCCATTGATTCTTTCTTCATTCCCTTCTTAGATCACATCTTGTTCTTTGGCACTATCCTCTCCCTTAGAGCTAATTGCTTTTCCCCTGCAAGGTTTTGGTGATATTAACAATAGTTCTTTTAACAGAGATGTCTTAATGAACACTTAAGGCAGACTTCTCATTAAAAAATTGTTACAGAGGGAAGATTTGCTCCACAGTATGATTTTCTCCAAGCCTTGTACTCCTTTAAGAAGCTTTCAATATTTAATAACCATTTACTGAACATCTTTTACTCACACGCTTCTGGGGACAAGGGTTACACTGGTGAAAAAAACAGATGTGCCGCTGCAGTCCTAGAGGAGAGACTAACATTAAGCACATATACACATAAATATACAAGTCTACCATCCTTTCTCCTTATAAAAATGTTTTAGTTATCAATGGCTTTCTACAATTTCTAGGACTCCTAGCAATTTCTACAGTTTTCTACAACTTTAGCAATTTTTCCAGCTTTACATGAACTCTCACGTTTCATTCAGTGGTTTATTGGGTTAACTTCCAAGTTTTACCAAGGCCCTGGAGTGTAATTTGTTCAGGCGAGGAGTGGTGTATTCATTTAGAGCAGTCAGGTGCTCTCTTAAAATGTTTATCTTCGGTTCCCTCTTAACAGTGTTTGTTTTACACTTTTTATTCTAAATAACATTCTTTTCAGTAGGAAAGACAGAAACATGTTATCCGTTAATCGTTATATCATGAATTTCAGCAATGGGAAATATCCTTCCTTGCTTTTGTACCAAACTTCATTTTTTTAGACATTAGAGTTTTGAGATACAATTTAGATACCATACAATTCATCCTTTTAAAGTATACAATTCAGTGGTTTCCAGTAGAATTGTACAACTATCACCACTAGTTAATTTTAGAATATTTTTTATCACCCTGAAAAGAAAGCCTGTACCCATTAGCAGTCACTCCTCAGTTCCCTCCCAAACTTTCTTGCCCTAAACAACACTAATCTACTTTCTGTCACTGTAAATTTGCCTGTTTTGGACTTTTTGTATGAATGAAATTGTATAATATGTTGCCCTTTGTGATTGGCTTTTTCTCCTAGCCTAATGACTTCAAGACACTTACTCCTTGGAAGGAAAGTTATGACCAACCTAGATAGCATATTCAAAAGCAGAGACATTACTTTGCCAACAAAGGTCCATCTAGTCAAGGCTATGGTTTTTCCAGTGGTCATGTATGGATGTGAGAGTTGGACTGTGAAGAAAGCTGAGCACCGAAGAATTGATGCTTTTGAACTGTGGTGCTGGAGAAGACTCCTGAGAGTCCCTTGGACTGCAAGGAGATCCAACCAGTCTATTCTGAAGGAGGTCAGTCCTGGGTGTTCTTTGGAAGGAATGATGCTAAAGCTGAAACTTCAGTATTTTGGCCACCTCATGCGAAGAGTTGACTCATTGGAAAAGACTATGATGCTGGGAGGGATTGGAGGCAGGAGGAGAAGGGGACGACAGGATGAGATGGCTGGATGGCATCCCTGATTCGATGGATGTGAGTCTGAGTGAACTCCGGGAGTTGGTGATGGACAGGGAGGCCTGGTGTGCTGCGATTCATGGGGTTGCAAAAAGTCGGACACGACTGAGCGACTGAACTGACTGAACTGAGTAGGTGTGAAATGTCATCTCGTGATTTTAATTTGTATTTCCCTGGTGACTTATGGTGTTGATCATCTTTTCATGTGTTTATTGGTTATTTGTATAATTTCTGGGATAAGCCTTTTATTTTAAGCCTTTGTCTATGAATTCCCTGGTGGTCCAGTGGTTAAGGCTTTGTGCTTTCACTGCCAGAGCTCAGGTTGGATCCCTGGTTGGGGAACTGAGATCCTACAAGCTGTGAAGTGCAGGAGAAACAAAACAAAACCTGTTGCCCATTTTTAAATGGGATTGTATTATTGAGTTATAGGAATTCTCTATATACAAATCCCCTTATTAGATATATGGTTTATAAATACTTCCGTGGGTTGTCTTTTTTCCTGTCTTGATGGTATCCTTTGAAGAACTAAAGTTTCTAATTTTGAAGAAGCCAATTTATATATATTTTTCTTTTGTTGCTTGTGCTTTTGTTATCATATCTAAGATGAAATTGTCTAATAAAAGAGTTCTCTTGATGTCCCATTAATTTTTAAATTACCTTTCTCTGTTTCCCCATTAACCAGTTTCCTATTAGTATCACTGTACTGTTAAGAGTAAGAACTGTGATCAGACTGAGTTTGATTGTAGGTGTTATCACTTGATAATTCTGTAATCAGAAGGAAACTGACTCAACTTCTTTAAGCCTCTATTTCGTCATCTGTAAAATAGGAATAGTACTTCTTACCTCAAAGATTGTGTTGAGGATTAAAATGCTTACATAGAAAGCACTTGATAACTGGTAATGATTATTATTAAAAGTTTTCTTTAAGTACTATTTTTGCTTAATTAAAATACTTTATTACATAGGTGTTTTTCTTGACTTTGTACCCCACTGCAGTAACTTGATTCTGGTAGAAATTTAGTGAATATCTGTTAAATTGATATGTCCTATATACTAGTAGGGCTTCTCAGGTGGTGCTAGTGATCGAGAATCCACCTGCCAGTCCAGTAGATTTAAGAGACTCAGGCTCAATCCCTCGTTTGGGAAGATCCCCTGGAGGAGGGCACAGCAACCCGCTCTAGTATTCTTTCCTGGAGAATCCCACAGACAGAGGAGCCTTGCAGGCTGCAATCCATAGGGTCACACGAAATCAGACGTGACTGAAGTGACTTAGCACACATGCACATATACTAGTGCAGAAGAATTGATGCTTTTGAACTGTGGTGTTGGAGAAGACTCTTGAGAGTCCCTTGGACTGCAAGGAGATCCAACCAGTCCATCCTAAAGGAGATCAGTCCTGGGTGTTTGTTGGAAGGACTAATGTTGAAGCTGAAACTCCAATACTTCGGCCAGCGAGGCGCTGACTCAGTTGAAAAGACTCTGATGCTGGGAAAGATTGAGGGCAGGAGGAGAAGGGGACGACAGAGGATGAGATGGTTGGATGGCATCACCGACTCAATGGACATGAGTTTGGGTAAACTCTGGGAGCTGGTGATGGACAGTGAGGCCTGGCGTGCTGTGGTTCATGGGGTTGCAGAGAGTCGGACACGACTGAGCAACTGAACTGAACTGAACTGAACATATACTAGTAGCCCATTACATTGCAAACTGGGATGCATTTTAACTTGCTAAGAAGAAAAGAGAAAACTGAAAATATATATCACCCACTTCATCATTTGGACTTGGATTAGCCCTTGTAGAAAAGGATTTGGGAGGATTATGTTTCCAAAGACATTTCACAGGGAAACAGTGCTAAATATACAGGCAGGGGATTAATTTATAGAGAAAAATAGAAAATAAATCCCTAAATGTTGGTTGGTGGTATAAGCCATTTTAGAAGAGAGACCAAAAGAGAAAAGTTCTCTTGCCAAGAGTAGCAGACTGATTTGCCGTGGCTGTTCTTGACATTTGTTCTTGACTGAGACAAGAGTCCTTTGTTCAAAAGCATTCTCTTATCACTGGTGAGACTGTCATTAGTCCTTCACCCTTATTAGATAGATGTGTGATTAGAGGCCTCAAAACATTCCCTAAGACTTTATGGTAGGAGTTTCTGATCCAGAAATATACTGGTATTTTAATTTGTTTATCTAATAATTTAAGCAAAGTGATTAGAGCCTACCTCCACTTAACAATGTCCTGTCTTCCACTGCACATGATATTCTTAATTTCATGTGAAAATATGAATAATATATTTAAGTTACTCATGATTGAACTTATATTATCATTAAATATTTGTGAAATGTATAAGGGAATGGTTAGATGAAATATAGTTATGTAAATGAAATATTCTTCCTTCTGCTTTCTCCTTCCCCCAATTTTTGTCCAAATTTTTCCAATTCTTTCAGATAATGTTCAAATGACAATCAGTGTACATTATTTTTTGTGACAATTATTCAAGATTTTGGAATTCAAGTTATTTTTCTTACTATAGTATAAGGTCCTGGAAGTCTAGGTCTGTGTCTTTTTTGTCTTTATATATTTCATACCAGTGTTTTGTACAAAGTTGATATATAAACATAAGCATATTAAATTATGTAATTTAGTAATGTAATTATATGGTGGGAATTTTGGTACAGAATATTGAAGAAAATGTTACTGTTAAATAAATATGAGACATTAATAACCACTTCTTCTTTCACACCTTTTCCAGATATTACTAAAAACTGACTAATTGAGTGAATATACAGTCTCTCTTCCCCAATACAGGCTATTGTCCCTAAACAGGAACAGATTTCAAACAGAACTCCCTTCTTCCCTATTTTTCTCTCCATTTTTTTCTATTCCATTTCTCCCTTGCAGCTCCATTTATCTTTTCTTAGTGACTCATTCTGTGTACTTTTTATTATTCCTACCTCTTGCCCCTTCTTAGAATTCCTCATGCTTTTTAGAACTTTGTTTCCTTGTCACCTGCTCTTTCTATTTTTGTTCTTTCTGCTAGGCTTTCTCCTCCACTTCTCACTACTTTCTCTCCTTGCCCTCAAGATACAGGGCAGGATTGGGTAGGGAGGAGCCCAGCTGGTTAAGGGTGGAGCTACCTGTTTACTGCTTGGAATTCAGAACCTGACCAGGAAGGATCAGGCTGCTTAAATTTAGCTGAGGCTGAGTTCCGTATGGCCTTCCTACTGGAGACTAGCATTTTGGAGGACAGTTGGGATTTGGTGAGACTAGAAGCAGCCCCTCTCTTCTTTTTGGTTCCCCCTTCCTTCCTCCCTGGTCTGTATTTTTCACTAACAGTATCTCTCTCCATGCGATTAACTTTTCTTCTTCCTTTTCCCCTGTTGCTTACTATTCTGTTTTTTCTCTGTCTAGCTCTCTGGCAGTCAACTTCATTTAGTGTCTGTTTGCCTTTTCTGTTACCTACTCTTTCCACTTACCTGACTGTTCTCTCTCAAAATTTAACTTTTTCTACCTCGTCCCCATTTTATTCTTGACTCTCTTAATTTTCTCATCCAACTCTTTTTATTCAGTCATTTTCTGTCCACCTCTCTATTCTTTTTATCTTAGTGTTTCCCAGCGATGTAGCAATAAGGGAGGAAAAAGGGCCACCCTGGCTTTCCAGGGGCCTATTCACCCCTTTTACTCATTTTCAGACCTAACATGTTTTGATTAGGCAATGGAAGGTTTGTGTTCTGCGCAGACAGTTAATAAATAGTGAAATTAGAGTAAGGTTGAATATTAAAATTTAAAGACTTTATTTTATTCTCATTTTCTCTTTTTATTTAGTTTTTTTCTGCAATACAGTGGATACAGTTTGTCATGGCTACTCTGAGGTAAGTTTATTTAATCTCATGTAATGTGACTGTTTAAACTACTACAAGCAGAACTGGAGAATTCTTGTAGTTTCTATATCTCCACCCCCCACCCCCTGGGGATTTACTTTTATTCTTTAGAGAGAGATGCTCTTCTTTACCGTGCTGATTTTTTCTGAATAATAAAATGCAATAACATCAACAACTACAATAATAAAAAAACAGATTGAAGAAATCAAAGGATATTTCGGTCAACAGGATTGATTTTCAAAACCAGTTGCAAAGTGTTCACTTTGGTAGCCCATATACTAAAAATTGTAACGTTACAGAGATTAGCATAGCCCCTGCTTAAGGATAACACACAAATTCATGAAGCATTCCATATTTTTAAAACTGTGCAGTTTAATTTATATCAATTATATGTCAGTAACTATATAAAATCAATAGCAAAAACAAAGGAGCCCCAATTGTCCTGTTTAATGAAAGTCTTTTATCTCTGTCAGTGTTATAGGTTCAAGCTCACTTGTTGCCTATGCTGTATTCCAGAACATACAGAAGTCTCCAGAGGTGAGCCATCTGTTTTCGTGTTGGATTTGAATTTTCAGTGACTTAGCCTTTGAAATAATTAAGTGAGGTGGGTGTCCCCTGTAAGTGATGGAATCTATAAGTTGCTTGTGAATTTGTCATTTTGATCCATTGGGATGCTTTAGACATTGCCAGTAGATCTCCCTTTTCTTTTAGTAGTTATTTTAACTATAATTTTTAATACTGAGAAATGGACTAGATGTGGATTAGTGGATAAATGTAGATTTTTTTGGAGTATGCATTAATTATTAAAGTCAAGGAGATGGAAGCCTATAATTTGCTCTAAGCATGGCAGGGTCCTGCCAAGAGGTGAGTTTTCTGATGTTGATATGTCGGTAAAGTTGCTAGTGGGGCTGGAAATAGTTCAAAGACTGCTATACAAAAGATATTTATTTTGCTGTTCTGGCCTTCTGGCAATTACATTTAACAGTGAAAACAGAACAAAAATACATCCTATGTAAAACTAATCATACCAAAAAACCCCTTTCCTTTTGTTGAGATGTAATTGACAAATAAAAATTGAATATTCTTTAGGTATTAAAAAAAACCAACCAGGGAGTTCCTCAGTGTCCTAGTGGGTAGGTTTCTGGGCTTTCACTGCCTTGAAAAAATATTTTAAGAAAAATATAAGGAAACTTTAAAAATCAGGCCAGGTGGCACAGAATTAAGCAAAATGTAATTTAGAACATGTATTAGAGAACTTTTGTAATGTAGAAAATGTCACTAGGTTTTATTTGGCCCACTTTAACTCCATATGTTAAATACTTTATCTTGTTGGTCCTCATCACTGTCCTGTGAGAAGAATGGTATTAGCTAAATTTTGCAGATAAGGAAATTGAGACTCAAAGTCATGAAATAAGTTGTTCAAGTTACACGGTAAGTAGCAGAGCAGGGATTTTTCAAAAGCCTTAACTCTTAACTACAATCCCCCTTCAAATTAAACGCAATTTTCATAATTATTGTATTATTGCTACATATGCCCAGCATTTTAAACACGCTCTTCAGGACTTCCCTGGTGGTCCAGTGGTTAATACTCTGCTTCCACTGCAGTGGGCATAGGTTTGATCCCTGGTTGGGAAAGTTCCGCATGCTGCTTAGGGCAGCCAAAAAAAAAGAAACATTTTTCATTTAATCCTTAAAATAATCCTGTGAGGTAGATATTATTAGTCTGATATTATAGATGGAGAAATGGAATCCTTATTAAATTGATGGATTTTCCTAAGGTCTCATAGCTAGTAAGTATTAAAACTAGTATTTGGATGCAGACTTATCTTGTTCCAGAGCCTCTCCTCACCTGTATTTTTTTTGTTGTTGAAGATTTTTTTTTTTAATGTGGACTATTTTAAAAGTCTTAACTGAATTTGTTACAATATTGCTTCTGTTTTATGTTTTGTTTCTTTGGCCCTGAGGCATGTAGGATATTAGCTCCCTGATCGAATCTGTACCCCCGGCACTGGAAGGCAAAATCCTAACCGCTGGACCACCAGGGAAGTCCCTCTCCCATACGCTTTAAACCGCTGAAATATAGTGTCTAATGAAAAGAGAATTTTGAATTTCAGAGATAGAATGTGGCTATGTAAGTAAAACTAGAAAGTAGAAGTCTTGATACTGTATTGTTAGTTGCCTGCCAAAGTAATCAGGCCACACATCTTCCTGTGAGGTGAAATTACTTAATGTTTGCTTCCTGGATGTTTATTAAAATTTTCATCCAGGTGTGATTAAGTTAATAAAATATAAGTTACATAGAAAGGAGTAAGCAGAGATTCTCAGTCTCAGCCACTATTGACCTTTAGAATTATATGATTATTTGTTATAAGTGGCTGTCCTGCATCTTAGGATGTTTAGCAGACTTTACCTATTGGATGTTACAGAAATCTTCCTCACCCAGTTGTTATAACCCAGTTGTTCAAATGTTGTCAGATGTCTCCTGGAAGAGACAGTCACTCCTGATTGAAAATCGCTGCTCTAGGGTGACCTCTGCCATGACAGTGGGTTAGAGCTTTATAAAGATGTGGTGTCTAGTTTGGCCTGGGGTACAACCTTTAATTTCTCTGGCTTCAGTGCTCATACCTTTCACATAACCAGAGCCTGAAGGACCTTCAGTTCAGTTCAGTTCAATCGCTCAGTTTTGTCTGACTCTGCGACCCCATGAATCGCAGCATGCCAGGCCTCCCTGTCCATCACCAACTCCCGGAGTTCACTCAGACTCACGTCCATCGAGTCCGTGATGCCATCCAGCCATCTCATCCTCTGTCATCCCCTTCTCCTCCTGCCTCCAATCCCTCCCAGCATCGGAGTCTTTTCGAAGGAGTCAACTCTTCACATGAGGTGGCCAAAGTACTGGAGTTTCAGCTTTAGCATCAGTCCTTCCAAAGAAATCCCAGGACTGATCTCCTTCAGAATGGACTGGTTGGATCTCCTTGCAGTCCAAGGGACTCTCCAGAGTCTTCTCCAACACCACAATTCAAAAGCATCAATTCTTCGGTGCTCAGCCTTCTTCACATTCCAACTCTCACATCCATACATGACCACTGGAAAAACCATAGCCTTGACTAGACGGACCTTAGTCAGCAAAGTAATGTCTCTGCTTTTCAATATACTATCTAGGTTGGTCATAACTTTTCTTCCAAGGAGTAAGCGTCTTTTAATTTCATGGCTGCAGTCACCATCTGCAGTGATTCTGGAGCCTCCAAAAATAAAGTCTGACACTGTTTCCACTGTTTCCCCATCTATTTCCCATGAAGTGATGGGACCAGACGCCATGATCTTTGTTTTCTGAATGTTGAGCTTTAAGCCAACTTTTTCACTCTCCTCTTTCACTTTCATCAAGAGGCTTTTTAGTTCCTCTTCACTTTCTGCCATAAGGGTGGTGTCATCTGCATATCTGAGATTATTGATATTTCTCCCGGCAATCTTGATTCCAGCTTGTGCTTCTTCCAGCCCAGCGTTTCTCATGATGTACTCTGCATATAAGTTAAATAAGCAGAGTGACAATATACAGCCTTGACGTACTCCTTTTCCTATTTGAAACCAGTCTGTTGTTCCATGTCCAGTTCTAACTGTTGCTTCCTGACCTGCATACAGGTTTCTCAAGAGGCAGGTCAGGTGGTCTGGTATTCCCATCTCTCTCAGAATTTTCCACAGTTTATTGTGATCCACACAGTCAAAGGCTTTGGCATAGTCAGTCAAGCAGAAATAGATGTTTTTCTGGAACTCTCTTGCTTTTTCCATGATCCAGCAGATGTTGGCAATTTGATCTCTGGTTCCTCTGCGTTTTCTAAAACCAGCTTGAACATCAGGAAGTTCACGGTTCACGTATTGCTGAAGCCTGGCTTGGAGAATTTTGAGCATTACTTTACTAGCATGTGAGATGAGCGCAATTGTGCGGTAGTTTGAGCATTCTTTGGCATTGCTTTTCTTTGGGATTGGAATGAAAACTGACCTTTTCCAGTCCTGTGGCCACTGCTGAGTTTTCCAGATTTGCTGGCATATTGAGTGCAGCACTTTCACAGCATCATCTTTTAGGATTTGAAATAGCTCCACTGGAATTCTATCACCTCCACTAGCTTTGTTCGTAGTGATGCTTTCTAAGGCTCACTTGACTTCACATTCCAGGATATTAGTAATTATTAATTCAGTAGTTCCTACACATTCTGTTTTCTTGGTTTAGGGAAGATTCCAATTTTTCCAGCTTAAATATCAGTCATACTGCTGCTGCTGCATCGCTTCAGTCGTGTCCAACTCTGTGCGACCCCCGAGACGGCAGCCCACTAGGTTCCCCGGTCCCTGGGATTCTCCAGGCAAGAACACTGGAGTGGGTTGCCATTTCCTTCTCCAGTGCATGAAAGTGAAAAGTGAAAGTGAAGTCGCTCAGTTGTGTCCGACTCTTAGCAACCCCATGGACTGCAGCCTCCCAGGCTCCTCTGTCCATGGGATTTTCCAGGCAAGAGTACTGGAGTGGGGTGCCATGGCCTTCTCTGGTCAGCTATACTACACTTTTTTTTTATTTGTTAAATAACATTTTTAACAACAAAGACATATGAGCAATAATCTGAATGAAAGATAATTATTAAATTAATAATTATGGTAAATTGGAGAAATCCATGGGAAATCTTTGAGTGGACTAGCTGATTAGACAGTGACTCGGAGAGGCAACCTTAAAAGAGAAGAAAGTGGCTTAGGCCAGCCAATGTTAAAAAAAAAAGGCAGATGTACTTCACTACACTTGTGTGGCTTCATTTCCTTATGAAGGTCACTTTTGATATTCTTTGTAACTTGATTTCACTGGAAATATTGGGAAGTGGGGTTTTGGAAGAGTGTTAATATGGGTTGCTTTAGGTGTTTTACCTTTCCAGATAGACCTGGACCCAGAACCTTCTCAGGGAAAGCCTTTCACATAATGCATTCTGTCTCTGCATTTTATTTTGCTCTTGATTTTAATTAAGTAAATACAGATACATGTTTTTTTTTAAGATTTTTCTTTCATGTTTAGGATCATTATTAAGCTTTTTCATGTCTTTCTTAACTACTGTTCTGATTGTATTTTTATTAAAACATTTTTTATTTTAAAAAAATATTTGGCCAGGCCACATGGCATGTGGGATCTTAGTTCCCTGACCAGGGATCAAACCAGTGCCCCTTGTAGTGGAAGCATGGACCACCAGGAAAGTACCTTTTTAAAAAAGTTTTAAATTTTCTATATTTTGTATTTTTCTTAAAGTATGGCTTCTATCATACATGTCTTTGTGTTGCCTTTTATATAGTATCTTGTTAAACCGAAGGGGTGACATATTTTTTTAGTTCAATAATGGATGCATCAGTTTTGTTTTTTAATGGTATATTCTTTACATATATATTTTTTAGAAATATTATTTATTTATTTGACTGTTCCTGGTCTTAGTTGCATCACATGAGATCCTTTAGTTGTGGCATGCAAACTGTTAGTTTCATTATGTGGGATCTAGTTCCCTGACCAGGGATTGAACCTGGATCGCCTGCACTGGGAGTTGGGAGTCTCAGCCACTGAACCACCAGGGAAGTCCCAGGTTTTGTTGTTTATTTGATTTTGTCTCCTGTTAATAGAACTCATGATTTTCCATCCATGAGTGAAAGTATATAAACCTCTTTTTATCCTTTATTTCTCCATGAACAACCTTAGGTATGTTTTAATGACCAGCAGTTCCCTATGTTTAAGGTTATTTGTTGAATCATTGACTATAATTATGTTCTTGCTCACAAGAGCTGCTTGGCTGCCTTTCTGCTCCAGAGTTTATTTTGTATTCTGTTTTAATTTTTTACCCATTAACAGTTATAAACTTGTGGTAGGTCATAGACCAGTAAAATCTGTGAAAGAATTTAGGTTTTGCATTTTTGAGCTTAATATAGATGGGATAACACTGCATTTTTGAGGATGTATTGCTTTGTGATTTGCTTTTTTCCCTCATTATTACTTCTGAGGTTTGTCCATGGTGTTGTGTATAGCTCTGCTTCATTTCTTTTTCATTGATGTTTAGCACTCTGTATTATGAACATACCACAGTTTATCTATCTGTGCTACTTTAAACAATCTGGTAGATGTCTTCTGATGCCCACATGCAAAAATTTATCTAATGTATTTACCTAATAATAGAGTTGCTATAGGATATGGATATCCCGTAGATAATGCCAAGCTTTCTTCAAATGGTTGTGCCAACGGTGTATGAAATGTCTCATTGCTTCATGTTCCCCTCAGTAGTTGATATTGTCAGACTTTAAAATTTTTTGTCATGGTGTGTAATTTTTGTCTCACTGTAGATTTTTTTAAAAACTAAAGTTTATTTATTTTTGACTGTGCTGGATCTTCGTTGCTAAATGTGGGCTTTCTCTAGCTGCAGTAAGCAGGGGCTATTCTCCTGTTGTGGTGCACAGGCTTAGTTGTCCCAAGGCATGTGGGATCTTAGATCCCAGACCAGGAATTGAACTTGTGTCCCCTGCATTGACAGGCAAATTCTTAACCACTTAATTGGGCCACCAGGGAAGTCCCAGTCTCATTGTCGATTGGTTGATTTGACTTTTGGTCCCCTTGTAGTTTATGATTGATTGACTTTGGTCTCCTTATAATTTTAATTTTTTAATTTCTTTTATTACTGATTGGGTCAGATGTATTTTCACATGTTTATGGTTATTTGAATTTCTTTCTTAACTACCTGTTCAAAGCTTATGTCCTTTTTTTTAATTAGTTTTTCTTATTGCATTTTAAGAGTTTTTGTTTGTCTTTAATATTGTTTGGATACTATTCCTTTGTTAGTCATATGTGTTACAAAGATCTCCCACTTTGTAGCTTGTCTTTTCACTTTCTTTATGGTATCTTTTGACAAACATTTTTCATTTTAATGTGGGCAAATTTTTAACTATTTCTTTTAGAATTTTGTTTAGGAAAAACTTTCCCTAAAATTGAAGACATTCTGAGTGTGTGAAATAGAAAGTTGGGGCCCAATTTCATTTTTATCCATATGGATACCCAGTTGTTCTAGTATCACATTTTGAAAAGCCTGTTCTTTCTCCACCCAGAAAGCTACCTCTGTCTTGTATCAAAAGTTTATAAATCTTATATATATATATATATGTTTGCATGCTTGGGCTTGTTTGAGACTCCATTCTGTTCCATTGATCTATTTGTCCGTCTCTGGGCTAGTACCACTGTATCTGCTTTATATTATATCCAGCTTTATATTGTTTTGGTATGTGTAGGATAAGTCCTCTTTCTCATTTTTCTTGAAGAATGTCATGGTTAACTTGATATTTTGTGTTTCAGTATCAAATTTAGAGCTAACTTCATCAAACTATATAAGAAAATATGTTGAGATATAATGATTTACATTTAATCTGTGTATCAGTTAAAGGAGAACTGACATTTTCATAATACTGGATCTTACAGTTCATGAGCATTCACCTTAGATCTTTGGGGTCTTTTAATAAACATTTTATTATTTTCTCCATGGGGGTCCAAAACTGTTTTCAAGAAAGTGGGAGTGTGTAGACCAAAAGGAGAAGGATACTAGAAAGTGAGACAGACAAACTTCAGAATGTAGCTAGAAATTGAAAGACAACATATATAATTCTTGCTGGTATTTTTCTCTACCTTGACTTTCATTAATATGAAAGCCTATAAGATGAATAAAATCTTAGGATCTTGTCCATAACATGATAACCATAGTTGATAACACTATATTGTATAGTTGAAATTTGCTCAGAGGATAGACTGTAAATGTTAAATGTTCTCACACACATTTATGTTACATAGGTAAATATGTGAGGTGATGGATGTGTTCACTAACTTGAGGGAAATCCTTTCACAGTGTATATATACATCAGATCATCACATATACTTTAATTATCTTATAATTTTATTTGTCAGTTATATATCAGTAAAGAAATATTGCAAATTAAAACTATATGAAAATTTAAAAACACCTGTTTTCATGTTCTTTGTGTTCTTAACCATATCCTAAAACACTCAGATCTCATTTCTTGTTGTTAGAAGATGTTGGCTGTGCAGCTAGAACACTTAAAATTTCCCATTTGAGCTATGTCTCCATTACAAAATTTTTCATTTTTTCTTTGTTTCCTTTGACCCTGTATCTGAGGAAGGAATGTCTCTGTGAGGGAGAAGTTCCTCTGGTTCCAGAACAGTTGGAATAATTGAGATTTCAGATTCCTTCCTACCTGGATTGTTCATTTAGATTCCCTACAGTTAGCCAGTAGCAGAGGGCCCAGAGAAATTATGCCCAGTTTTATATTAGAAAGGTTAAACCTAATTGATTGTTACATTCTTTTGGCTGCATCATTTTTGAAAGTATGAATTTTCTTGCTTTGACAGAGAAGACCACTTTTTTACCTGAGCTTCTCTGACCTCCTTTTGGGGATATACTGGCTCACTGAGGCACTTCTCTATGGTACTTCAACAGCCAATAAGGACATTGTCTGCTATAACCTGCAAGTAGTTGGACAGGTGAGTGCTACTAGATTGTGACAACATCTTGTATGAAAGGCACACTCTGATCTAAATAAGAAGTGAAGAAAACCCATTCTGGAAAGTGGGACCCTTTTATTTATTGTTACACTTTGAAATAATAGCTTTTACTGTTTTTCCACATTAAAAAACTACTTACTATAGAAAACTTGGAAAATATGGAGAAGCAAAAAGGTAATTAAATCACCCAGCTATAATTACTCTTTAATATTTTATCTATATTATAATATACATAATATATATTATATGTAATATACATAATATATAATGTTTTCAATCTTCTCTATAGATAAATGCATTTTAGAGCAAATATACTATATTAATACTCTTTATAATCTGCTCTTATTATTCAACATACTGTGACCATACTTTCACATAATGGAGTATATTTCAACATCTTCTGCGATTATTGCATTTTTTATTAATATAATAAACATTGACTTTTAGAAATACTACATATGATTATATGTAAGTTATATATCTTTCATAGATTTTATCAGTGGATTAACCTATCTAGTACTATCAGTATATAATGTTTCTGAGACTTGGGATGTGAAAAAAGTAGAGGTTAATGTGCAGTCTATACTCACTGCTGGTTACTTCCTCTGGGAGTTGTTGCAAGAGGGTAAATTTGTTTTAATTTAGTAGGAAAATACTAATATGTAATTAGTGATATGAACTCCAGGTACTGATAATATGTTACCTATCTCATATGAATTTAAGTATCTTAGAGACATACTTTATTCAGTCCTGCTTATAACCTCATAAATAGGGTTAAGGCTGTGTTTTCTCAGGTAATAATAAACAATTATTATATTATAATATTATAATCTTTGTTGTTGTTCAGTAGTTTCAGTTGTGTCTGACTCTTTGCAACCCCATGGACTGCAGCCCTTCAGGCTTCCCTGGCCTTCATTCAGTTCAGTTCAGTTCAGTCGTTCAGTTGTGTCCAGCTCTTTGCAACCACATGGACTGCAGCACACCAGGCTTCCCTGTCCGTCACCAACTCCCGGAGCTTGCTCAAACTCATGTCCATTGAGTCAGTGATGCCATCCAACCAACTCATCTTCTGTTGCCTCCTTCTTTTCCTGCTTTCAGTCTTTCCCAGCATCAGGGTCTACTCCAGTGAGTCAGTTCTTTGCATCAGGTGGCCAAATATTGGAGCTCCAGCATCAGTCCTTCCAGTGAAAGTTCAGGGTTGATTTCCTTTAGGATTGACTGGATTGATCTCCTTGCAGTCCAAGGGACTCTGAAGATGATTCTTCATTCAGCACACAGTTTGAAAGCATCAGTTCTTCGATGCTCAGCCTTCTGTAGGGTCCAACTCTCACATCTGTACATGACTACTGGAAAAACCATACCTTTGACTATATGGACCTTTGTTGGCAAAGTGGTGTCTCTGCTTTTTAACATGCTGTCTAGGTTTGTCATAGCTTTCCTTCTAAGGAGCAAGTGTCTTTTAATTTCATGACAGCAGTCACAGTCCACAGTGATTTTGGAGCACAAGAAATTAAAAGTCTGTCACTGTTGCTATTTTCTTCCCCATCTATTTGCCATGAAGTGATTGGATCAGATGGTGTATCTTAGTTTTTTGAATGTTAAGTTTTAAGCCAGCTTTTTCACTTTCCTCTTTCACCTTCATCAAGAGATTCTTTAGTTCCTCTTAATTTTCTGCCATAAGGGTGGTGTCATCTGTTTTTCTGAGGTTACTAATATTTCTCCTGGCAATCTTGATTCTAGCTTGTGCTTTATCCAACCTGGCATTTCACATGATGTACTCCGTATATAAGTTAAATAAGCAGGGTGACAATATACAGCCTTTGATGTACTATTTTCTTTTTTTTTTTTTTTGATGTACTATTTTCTTAATTTTGAACCAGTCCATTTTTCCATGTCCGGTTCTAACTGTTGTTTCCTGACCTATATACAGGTTTCTCAGAAGGCAGTTATGGTGGTCTGGTAAAATTCTCTATAAGAATTTTCCACAGTTTGGTGTGATCCACACAGTCAAAGGCTTTACTATAGTCCATGAAGGAGAAGTTTTTCTGGAATTCTCTTGCTTTTTCTGTGATCCAGGGGATATTGGCAACTTGATCTTTGGCTCCTCTGCCTTTTCTAAATCCAGCTTGTACATCTGGAAGTTCTCAGTTCATGTACTGTTGAAGCCTAGTTTGAAGGCTTTTGAGCATTATCTTACTAGGAAAAAAAAATCTGCATTGGAATTCTGAACCTGATTAACTTTGTGACCTTAGGCAAGTACTTCATCTTTCCACACTCAGTCTCCTAAATCTATAAAACTGTCACTAGTAACAGTTACGTTGTGTTTGGCACGGATGTGATTGTTACTTTATTTTTTGAACTTTACTGAGCTATGTATTCAAAAACTACATATATTTAAAGTGTACATTTTTTTATATATGTATGAAATCGTCACTGCAATCAAGTTAATAAACATTCCTATTTCTGTCACCCCCTAAAATTATTTCAAGTGTTTTTTCCCTTAAATGCATTATAAATAGTTGCTTTTAAAAATACTAGTTGGGAAGAAGAAAATGGCAACCCACTCCAGTATTCTTGCCTGGAAAATCCCATGGATGGAGAAGCCTGGTAGACTACAGTCCGTTGGACATGACTGAGCGACTTCACTTTCTTTCTTTTACACAGGATTAAAAGAGGCTCCATGACGACACTTGGTTCCTCCTGAACTCGTTTTTCTCAAGCATTGAGCTGCTATTGGCTCAGCAAACCAGTATGTCTTACTCATGAAAATGTTTTTCTTAATTAGCTGTATTAATGAACCTCTGTATTTGCTTGGAAATCTGCCTGTCTTCAAGATTCATGTCAATTGTTTTATGGCCAGAGATGACTCTCTTTCTACCAATTCTATCTCAAAATGCTTGCTAACCAGTATAGAATGCTTTGCTAAAAACTAACAACTATCTCAAAATTCTTGGTGATCAGTATGTAATGCTTTGCTAAAAACTAACAAGGGGCCACTGTTTATGTCCCCTTCTGATGTCTATGTCAGAAGCTTTCTCTATCCCTTTACACTTTAATAAAACTCTGCTACACACACCAAAAAATAAATAAATAAAAAAATACTGGTTGGATGTTTCCAACATCTGGCTCATTTCTGAGTTGATGTTTGATGATTATCTTCTCCCATGAGAGTCAGTGACATTTTTCTTTTCTTTATATATAGAATGTAATTATCATCTCATCATCTTTAGGCAGTGGTTCAAATCTCAGTCTGTTTCTCTAATCCTTGGCTATGCTGTTTTGGGACTGCCATGCTCATGCATGGTGTAGGGATTAGGCTGAGACTTCTGTGGAATCACACACAGAATCAGAGCATCCTCATTTCTGACTCTTATCATTTCTGGGATTCTCCCCATACATTTCCATACCTTCCTACCTGATGGGAGCCCTTCTCCGGTTTCTGTAGCCTAAAGGATGGGTTTCTATTAGAGTTTTAGGTGCCTACATTGAGCAGCATCATGATTGGGGCACACATTTGAGGCAAAACTGTGAGAAAAAGTTTGGGAAACTTATTTCTGTGCAGTTCACTTCTTCACATTTGATTCCCTTCTGTAATCCAGTTGCTTTTGTTTACTTTTCACAGTCCTCAAGTAGTTGATTTTTATATTTTTACCAGACAGTTTTTGTTTGTAATCAGTGGAAGGGATGGACTATAGAGGGCTTAAACACAGTAGCTTATTTATTTAATGAATTAGTTGTAGTTTTTGAAATTGTGGTAAAACACATTTAACATAGAATTTTCCATTTAACCATTAAAAAATTTTAGGTTTTGGTAAAAATACATAACAAACTTTAGTAGTTTAGCCACTTTTAAGTATACAGTTCAGCAGCATACATTCACATTGCTGTGCAACTGTTACCACTATTCACCTCTAGATATTTTTATTATCCCAGACTGAAATTCTGTATCCTTTAAATAATACCTTTCCATTTCTTGTACCTTCCAGCCTCTGGTAACCACCTGTGAATTTGACTACTCTGGGTACCTCATGTGTGTACTAAGTTGCTTCTTGTCTGACTCTTCATGTCCAACTCTTTGCGACCCTGTGGACTAAAGCCCACAAAGCTCCTCTGTCATGGGGATTCTCCAGGCAAGAATACTGGAGTGGGTTGCCATGCCCTCTTCTAGGGGATCTTCCCAATGCAGGGATTGATCCCATGTCTCTTTTGTCTCCTGCATTGGTAGGTGGGTTCTTTACCATTAGCACCACCTGGAAAGCACTGGGTACCTCATATCAGTAGAATAATACAGTATTTGACCTTTTGTGTTAGCTTGTTTCACCGAGCTTAATGTCTTCAAGGTGTATCCATGTTGTAGCATGTGTCAGAATTTCTTTTTTTTTAAATTTAAGATATAATTGATGCATAATATTTTATTAATTTCAGATGTACAACCTAATGATTCACTTTTTAATAGATTATCGTTTATTTTATACATAGTAGCTTGTACTTGTTCATCCCCTATCCATTTTTTGCCCCTCCCTCATCTGTTTTTTTCCACTGGTAACCACTTGTTAATATTCCAGGCAAGAATATAAACAAGTGGTTTCAATCCATAGGGTCTCAGAGAGTCACACAGGACTGAAGCAACTTAGCACAACCAGTTGTTTATTAGGTATATCTGTGAGTTTGTTTCTGTTTTGTTACATTTATTCATTTGTTTTATTTTTTAGATTCCACATATAGGTAGTAACATATAGTATTTATCTTTCTCTGATTATTTCACTAAACATTATACTTTCCCATTCCATCTATGTTGTCGTAAATGGCAAATTTTCATTCTTACTTATGGCTGAGTAATATTCTATTTTGTGTGTGTTTGTGTGTGTGTTTATTTATTTATACCATGTATTTTGTATGTGTTCATTTGTTGATGGACAGTTAAGTTTCTTTCATATCTTGGTTATATAAATAATGCTACTATGAATATTGGGAAAAGTTATGACCAACCTAGATAGTATATTGAAAAGCAGAGACATTACTTTGCCGACTAAGGTCCGTCTAGTCAAGGCTTTGGTTTTTCCTGTGGTCATGTATGGATGTGAGAGTTGGACTGTGAAGAAGGCTGAGTGCCAAAGAATTGATGCTTTTGAACTGTGGTGTTGGAGAAGACTCTTGAGAGTCCCTTGGACTGTAAGGAGATCCAACCAGTCCATTCTGAAGGAGATCAGCCCTGGGATTTCTTTGGAAGGAATGATGCTAAAGCTGAAACTCCAGTACATTGGCCACCTCATGCGAAGAGTTGACTCATTGGAAAAGACTTTGATGCTGGGAGGGATTGGGGGCAGGAGGAGAAGAGGACGACCAAGGATGAGATGGCTGGATGGCATCACAGACTCGATGGACATGAGTCTGAGTGAACTCCGGGAGATGGTGATGAACAGGGAGGCCTGGCGTGCTGCGATTCATGGGGTCACAAAGAGTCGGACACGACTGAGCGACTGAACTGAACTGAACTGAATATTGGAGTTTGAAATTGTCTTTTCAAATTACTGTTTTCTTTTTCTGTGGCTATATATGCTCAGGAGTAGAATTGCTGGATCATACGGTAATTATATTTTTTTCATGAACCTCCATACTGTTTTCCATAGTGGCTGAACCAGTTTACATTACCAGCTGTTCTAGGGTTCTCCTTTTCCCCACATCCTCACCAACATTTGTTATTGGTGGTCATTTTGGTGATATCCATTCTGACAGATGTGAGCTAATATCTCATTGTGGTTTTTATTTGCATTATCCTGATAATTAGCAACACTGAACATTTTTGTGTGTGCCTGTTGGCCATCTGTATGTCTTCTTTGGAAAAATGTCTATTTAGTTCTTCTGCCCATTTAAAAATTTGGTTTTTTGGCTTCTTGATATTGAGTTGTATGAGCTATTCATATATTAGCTCCATATTGGATATATCATTTGCAGATATTTTCTCCTGTTCTGTAGTTTGTCTATTCTTTTTCTCACTGGTTTGCTTTGCTGGGCGAAAGCTTTTAAGTTTAATTAGATCTCATTTGTTTATTTTGCTTTTGTTTCCATTGCATGAGGAGACATCCTAAAAAATATTTCTGTGTCAGAGTATTCTGCCTATGTTTTCTTCTAAGAGTTTTATGGTTTCCTGTCCTACATTTAAGTCTTTGATCCATTTTTAGTTTATGTTTGTATATGGTGTGATCATAGGAGTTGTTGTTGTTTGGTTGCTAGGTCGTGTCCAATCTTTTACGACCCCTTGGACTGTAGCACACTAGGCTCCTCTGTCCATGGGATTGCTGGGGCAGAAATACTGGAGTGGGTTGCCATTTCCTTTTCCACAGGTCTTCCTGACTCAGGGATCAAACCTGCATCTGCTGCATGGCAGGCTGATTCTTTACTGTTGAGCTGCCAAGGGAAGCATTGTATGGTGTGGTAAAATGTTTGAATTTCATCCTTTTACACATAGCTGTCCAGTTTTCCCAGCAACACTTATTGAGGAGTATCTTTTCACATTGTTTATTTTTACCTCTTTTGATAGATTAATTGACCATAAGTGTATGGTTAATTTCTGGACTCATTATTTTGTTCCATTGATCTGTGTGCCTGTTTTTATGCCAATACCATACTGTTTTGATGACTTACCTTTGTACTGTAGTCTGAAGTCAGGGAATGTGATACTTCTAGCTTTGTTCTTTTTTTTTCAAGCTTTCTTTGGCTATTCTGGGTCTTCTGTGGTTCCATATAAATTTTAGGATTATTTGTTCTAGTACTCCTAGGTATTTTGATAGAGATTATTGCCTTGAGTCTGTAGATTGCTTTGGATACTATGGACATTTTAACAATATTAATTCTTCCAATCCGTAAACATGGTGTATCTTTCTATTTCTTGGTATCATCTAGTTGCCTTTGTCACCATTCTATAGTTTTCAGAATATGTCTTTCACCTCTTTAGTTGTTTATTTTTTTTTTTGATGCTATTTTAAATGGAATTAGTTTTTTTGCTTTCTCTTTCTGATAGTTCTTTATTAACGTATAGAAAAGCAACAGATTTCTGTATATCAGTCTTGTGTCTTGCAACTTTACTGAATTCACTGATGAGCTCTAGTAGTTTTTTGGTAGAGATTTTTAAATTCTGTATGTGTAGTATCATGTCATCTACAGATGGTGACCATTTTACTTCTTCTCTTCTAACTTGGAGGCCTTTTCTTTTTCTTGTCTGATTGTTGTAGCTAAGACTTCTATTACTGTTGAATAGAAGTGGTGAGAATGGGCACCTTTGTCTTATTCCTGATCTTCGAGGACCACTTTTCACTGTTGAGTATGATATTAGCTGTGGTTTTGTCATCCATGACCTTTATTATATTGAGGTATGTTCCCTCTATACCCAATTTGTGGAGAGTTTTTTTAATAAATGGATATTGAATTTTGTCAGAAGCTTTTTCTGCATCTATTGTGATCATCATGATTTTTATTTTCCTGTTTGTTAATATGGTATAACACATTGACTGATTTGTGGATATTGAACCATTCTTGCATTCTGGGATAAATTCCACTTGATCATGGTATATGTTCCTTTTTATGTATTGTTGAATTTGGTTTGCTAATATTTTGTTGAGGATTTTGACATCTAATTTCATGATTATGTTGTACCTTGGTATGGTTTCTTCATGTTTCTTATGTTTGGTTTTATTAAGTTTCTTGGACATGGTGGTTGTATTTTCATCAAATTTGGAAAATTTTTGGTTATTATTCCCTCAAATATATATATTTTTTCCTCCCTTCCTCTCTACTCCTGCTGGAATTCCAATTCCATATTAGGGATTATTAGCCTGCTTGTATTGTTACATAACTCACTGAAGTTTTGTTCCTTCTTTTCAAAGTCTTTTATCTCTAGGTGTCTCATTTTAGTTTCCAATTCTGTGTCTTCAAGCTTACTAATTTTTTGCAGTTTCTAATTTTCCCATATATTTTTCATCTCTAGACTTTCAACTTGGATCTTTTTTATATCTTTCATTTCTCAATGTTGTGCTAATGCTTTCCTCTACCTTCTTGGACATACTGAGTATATTTACAGTAGTTCCTTTAACTTTTTTCCCCCAATTTTTATAATCTAGGTTGTTTCTGGGTCCATTGCTATTGATTAATTTTTCTCTTGATATGGGCCATAATATCCTGCTTATCTACATGACTTAAAATATTTTAATACACACCAGATATTATAGATTTTATATTGTTGACTATTAGGTTTTATATATACATATAAATCCCCTTTAAATTCAGTAATTTTGTCTTCAATGTAGTTAACTCTGAGTTCATTTGATCCTTGGTTTGTTTTGAAGGCTTGCTTTTAAGCTTAGTTAGGGCAGTATTTCATGTATAGCTAATTTGGTTTAATTAGTAGGGCAGTACTCTTCTTACGATTTTACATTATTATTCTACAATACTGCCATTCAGCCTATGGATTAAGAAGTCTTTCCGCACTGGCTTATGGAGACATAAACTATTCCTTTAGGGATTTTTTTCTTTTGAAGATTGTTCTACATGTTCCTTTCTGGTGCTTCTTTCTCTGTTCTTCATGGTTTTCTCTCTCATGTGTATAGATTAATACTTAACCAAAGACTTGAAGGTACCTCTGCAAACCTGCAGAGCGCTAGGTCTCTATGTATCTGCCTCTTCTCTGATAAGTTGCTTCACACATTTTAGCTGCCTTGGCCTCCATGAACACTGAAATCTGTCTCAGCTCATAGACAGCTTATTTCTTTTGGATTCCCCTTCACCACACTCACTTTGCCCAGCTGGGTAGCTGGGTTCAACTTGTTTGTTTTTCTTTTTTCAGGGATTACTGTTCTGTACTGATTGTTATCCGATGTTTGAAAACAGAGTATTTTCATGTATTTTGTCCAGGTTTTAGGTTTTTAAGGCTGAGGTGCAAATTCTATTCCTTTTATTTCATCAAAGATGGAAGCAAAAGTTCCTTCTCTTGGATTTTTGTCGTGCTGGCTTGTTGCAATCTTGTCAGCTCTTCGATGTTTTTAAAGATTAAAAAAATATTCATGTTTAGTTCTTTTGAATGGAAAGTTCAGTTTGGATAGTCTAGGCTTTCATTATTAGAAATGGAAATTCTTATGTCCTTTTCTTTATTTTTTTTTCTTTTCTTTATTTTTTAAATTTTTATAGGAGTATAGTTGATTTACAATATTGTGTTAGTTTCAGGTATACAACAAAGTGAATCTGTTCTACATAAACAAATATCCACTCTTTTTTTAGATTCTTTTCCCACATAGGCCATTTCAGAGTATTGAATAGAGTTCCCTGTGCTATACAGTAGGCCCTTACTAGTTAAGTATTTTTTATATAGGAGTCTGTAAAAGCCTCTTGATGAAAGTGAAAGAGGAGAGTGAAAAAGTTGGCTTAAAGCTCAACATTCAGAAAACAAAGATCATGGCATCCGGTCCCATCACTTCATGGCAAATAGATGGGGAAACAGTGGAAACAGTGTCAGACTTTATTTTCTGGGGCTCCAAAATCACTGCAGATGGTGATTGCAGCCATGAAATTAAAAGATGCTTACTTCTTGGAAGACAAGTTATGAGCAACCTAGATAGCATATTGAAAAGCAGAGACGTTACTTTGCCGACTAAGGTCCGTCTAGTCAAGGCTATGGTTTTTCCAGTGGTCATGTATGGATGTGAGAGTTTGACTGTGAAGAAGGCTGAGCGCTGAAGAATTGATGCTTTTGAGCTCTGGTGTTGGAGAAGACTCTTGAGAGTCCCTTGGACTGCAAGGAGATCCAACCAGTCCATTCTGAAGGAGATCAGCCCTGGAATATCTTTGGAAGGAATGATGCTAAAGCTGAAACTCCAGTACTTTGGCCACCTCATGCGAAGAGTTGACTCCTTGGAAAAGACTCTGATGCTGGGAGGGATTGGGGGCAGGAGGAGAAGGGGACGACAGAGGATGAGATGGCTGGATGGCATCACTGACCTGATGGATGTGAGTCTGAGTGAACTCTGGGAGTTGGTGATGGGACAGGGATGCCTGCTGCGATTCATGGGGTCGCAAAGAGTCGGACACGACTGAGCGACTGAACTGAACTGAACTCTATATGTCAGTTCCAATCTCACAATTTATCCCTCCCCCACCCCTTATCCCCTGGTAAATTTAAGTTTATTTTCTACATCTGTGATTTTACTTCTGTTTTGTAAAAAACGTTCGTTTGTACCCTTCTGATGTCCTTTTTTCAATTAAAAAATGAAATAGGAAAAGATTCTATGATATCCTTATAAAAATAGAACAGTTGACTGAGAGGAAGTGAATAATGTGGTTCCTCTGAACAGTCAAAAGGATAAAATAAGGACGCTGGGACATATTTTAGGTAGGCCTGGGTTGAATTCTGACTTGGCCCAGTTTTGCATAATAGAGATACTAGATGGTAAGTTACTAATAGACCAGTAGTTAGGATTCTTACAGTAGAAAATAATGAAATAAATTGAAAGAAGCCATCAGTTCAGTTCAGTTGCTCAGTCGTGTCCGACTCTTTGCGACCCCATGAATCGCAGCATGACAGGCCTCCCTGTTCATCACCGACTCCTGGAGTTCACTCAAACTCACATCCATCAGGTCAGTGATGCCATCCGGCCATCTCATCCTCTGTCGTCCCCTTCTCCTCCTGCCCCCAATCCCTCCCAGCATCAGAGTCTTTTCCAAGGAGTCAACTCTTCGCATGAGGTGGCCAAAGTACTGGAGTTTCAGCTTTAGCATCATTCCTTCCAAAGAAATCCCAGGGCTGATCTCCTTCAGAATGGACTGGTTGGATCTCCTTACAGTCCAAGGGACTCTCAAGAGTCTTCTTCAACACCACAGTTCAAAAGCATCAATTCTTCAGCGCTCAGCCTTCTTCACAGTCCAACTCTCACATCCACACATGACTACTGGAAAAACCATAGCCTTGACTAGACGGACCTTAGTCGGCAAAGTAATGTCTCTGCTTTTGAATATACTATCTAGGTTGCTCATAACTTTCCTTCCAAGGAGTAAGAGTCTTTTAATTTCATGGCTGCAATCACCATCTGCAGTGAGTTTGGAGCCCCCCAAAATAAAGTCTGACACTGTTTCCACTGTTTCCCCATCTATTTGCCATGAATTGATGGGACTGGATGCCATGATCTTTGTTTTCTGAATGTTGAGCTTTAAGCCAACTTTTTCACTCTCCTGTTTCACTTTCATCAAGAGGCTTTTTAGTTCCTCTTCACTTTCTGCCATAAGGGTGGTATCATCTACATATCTGAGGTTATTGATATTTCTCCTGGCAATCTTGATTCCAGCTTGTGTTTCTTCCAGTCCAGCGTTTCTCATGATGTACTCTGCATATAAGTTAAATAAGCAGAGTGACAATATACAGCCTTGACGTACTCCTTTTCCCATTTGGAACCAGTCTGTTGTTCCATAGTGGGACAGTTATGATCAGTTGTTTTGATTTTCATCTAGGTATTGTACATCTCCTCATTTTTCTACACCATCAATTATATCTGGTATCTGTACAAAGAACTGAGGATGAAACCTAGCCAGAGTGCACAGAGGACATTTTCACTGGTAAGTTTTATTCAGAGGTGATAGTTAAGAACAGTATGCTAAAACAAATCCACATGTCTTTGACAAATAGTTGAGCACTTAGCACTGACTAGGTGAAATCATGGGAGTTAATAAAAGAGAAAACTCATGGAATTTCCACTCTGTTGACATGATTTCTCTACTCTTTTGCCACCACCACCACCACCAACAGGATTTGATTATAGGAAACATTATTTACAATATTACCATTCTTGCCTGGTTCCTTTCAGTAGGGGAAATCCTTCTTGGCTCTATGCCAATCCATCATTGTTAAAGAAGATGATCTTGGTGAGCAGATAGGGAAATGCCCAGCTAGTTAACCTGGGATTTGGGTTGTGGATATTGGAAAGGCAGAGTGTTGTGCTCTAAAGTATTTTGTTGGTATGTGTGGGTTACACATATTGGTTTGCAGAAGGGCAGAGGAATAAATGCGTGGTAATTAGAAAACAGGATGGATCCAGGAAGCAACCTGTTCCTTCTTTGAGTCACAAGAGTTTTGGACACTGTCTAGCATTACAGAAAGAGAAGAGAACACTTGGTAAATAAGTCAATATACCTGGATCCTTTTCTGTGTATACATATCTTACATATATAATTCACCTATTTCATGTGTACAGTTCAGTGGTTTTAAAACTAAACTTATCAGGTTGTAAAATTATCTTAAATCAGTTTCAGAATATTTTCTTCACTCCAGTAAAATCCTTCATGCATATTTACTGTTAAATTTGTTTTCCATACCCTGCCCTGCCCTTGTTGTTCAGTCTCTATGTCGTATTTGGCTCACCCTGCCCTAGGCAACTGCTGATACACTTTCTATGTCTGTAGATTTTCATTTTCTGGACATTTCATATAGATATTTTATATATCATACAAAATATTTTGGTGTCTGGTTTATTTGGCATAATGCTTTTGAAGTTCATTCATTGTATATAAGTAATGCATTCCTTTCTATTGCTAAATAGTATTCCATTGTATAGTACTCTTAGTTCCTTATTTTTGATTCTTTAAGTAAATCACTAGGTGATTTAGCAGATTACATTTTTATGTTGTTAGCAATGTTCATTTCTTTAACTGTCTATGTTTATTTTATCTTACTCAGTATTCTAGTCATTTTATTTATGCCGTATCCATTCTGTCATGGCTTTTTGAAGGAAAATTTTTGTTCAAGAGCACCATAGAATAAATGAATCTAGAAAGCCTCCCAGCATATTTTTTCCAAAGCCTACAGTTTTAGAACAAATGAAAGTGGTATCCTGTCATGCACATGATGAAATGCAGCAAATGTTTGTTGAATGAATAAGTGGTATTATAGCATTGTGAAAAGAGCATTTGAAAGTAAATTAGGAGATCTGTCCTCTAAACCTATTTCTGTCATTTATCTCCTGTATGACCTTGGGCACATCATCTTCCTTTCTTGGGCCTCAATTTTTCATCATAAAAATGAAGTGCTGGGGGACTTCCTCATGGTCCAGTGGTTAAATATCCACCTTCCAATGCAGGGAACATGGGTTCCTATTTTCTAGATAGGTCTTATATTCAAGGTGCCTTTTTTGATTCTGTCTTATACTAACCCTGGGTTGTGAGTGGTTTCTGCTGGTCATCTTATACATAGACTTTTACTCCACCTATAAGGTCTGAACAGTTTACACCTCCCTTGATCTAAAAGAGGAGAGGATTGAGCAGTTATTAGAAGATGAAGATTTACTATGTAATTTCATATTTGCCTTTCTTCTTAAGAGAATTTGTTGTGGTATCCAAATCTTATATTAAGCTACTCTCTGCAGGCCCTCTACTGGTGTATTTTTTAATATACAATAATACAGATAAATTCTCTTTATCTTCAGTGCTAAGGAACTATTCATTTCATTTACTTTTTTATCAAATATTGCTTAACTGAAGCAAACCTGCTATTGGGAATTTTTGTACTATCAAATAGTAAGTGATGACCTGGTATTATTATAATATGATTGGCAATATCCTGAGACATAGTCACATTTATTATTTTCATAGGTTATAGATTATACCTGCCGAATTAGTCAAATAGCCATCATTTTGTCCAGGTAAGATTTTTTTTTCCTTCCTAGCATGGTGTAGACTCATTATTCTTGGGTCCAGGTGGGAACAATTAAAAGGACAGAGCTCTTATTTCCATTCATTCTGTCACTCCTTGGTCCTCACATAGCTTTACTGAGTAGGAAGCAACAAATGTGTAATTACTGATTTCATTTTCCCAGGTAAATAGGCAAGCAATTTGAAGTTACAGACTGGGTTTTAGCCCCAGTTCTGCCATGAACTGTGTGTGACCTTGAGTGAATATTTTTCCTCTAAGCCTTTTGACTTCAGATTCCTTTTCATATATCATGAAAGCTGTAATAGATGATTTTTAAGAACTTATTCACCTTTATAACATTGGGTGAGACTCTTTTACTAAACTCAGAAAGTATCTGACCTAAAGTGATGGTCACATTGAGTTGATTTTAGACATTGTTATCTTTTACTCCTGGATCTTTTCCAGTTATAGGAATCTGCATATATTAAGCTGGATAAATAACTGTTTGCTTAAGGCTGTGTTTTGGAAAATTTCTCAGGGAATGGACAGAGCACATAGGTCCTTGATAGATTTTTCATTTCATTTTGACCCACTTGGTTTTTTAATCTGATCATGCAACTCCCAGAGTGCATGCTTAGTCACTCAGACATGTCCGACTCTGCAATACCATGGACTGTAGCCTGCCAGGCTCCTCTGTCCATAGAATTTTCCAAGCAAGAATGCTGGAGTGGGTTGCCATTTTCTGCTCAAGGAACCCTACCAACCCAGAAACTGAACTCACATCTCTTATGTCTCCTGCCTTAGCAGGTAGATTCTTTACTGCTTTGCCACCTGGGAAGCCCATAGCTCCCAGAGACTGTGAAAATCTGTTAGGTTTTATTAACCTAGATATAAAATGCATTTCGTGCTTCATTTCACCAGGAACTTGAAAAGAAAGTATACTTAAAATTTTTGAAGTATTTTTCTTGAAGAAATTAAATGTGTATGTTTTCATGGAGAGTGGATAGGGTAATGGTATTGGGAGAAGGATAGGAGAATATTTTGCACAGGGAAAAAGGCATAAAAAAGTCTGAATATTAGGGTGATAATTTTTTTCCCTCCCAGTCTGATACCTCTACTGTTGATGGTACCTGTATTCTGTTTGGGCAACGTCAGTGAATGTTTCCGCAACTTCAGCCAGAGCCACAGGTAAGTAAGGACCAAACCTATCATTTTCATGGTAGACTACACCTATTCTTTTCTGTAAATAAAGATGGAAGATGACTTTGTACATCCATGCTATCCAAGGTGCTTGTATTTTAAATAGGCTATGGATAGGGGCTATAGTCAAGGCTAAAAGTACATTAAGTAGAAATATGACATAAAGTGACTAGATGAGAATGTTTCAGTGAGAAGGAACAAGGTATTATGGACAAGGCTTAGCTAGATGATAAGTAAAATTGCATACTCATTAAGTTTTGTCGCACTGAATGGCTCTCTCTCTGGTCTTACACCTGTAGCAACACTCCAGACCATTGATTCTCTTCCTAGGTGTATCCTGATGTACTCACCACCACCAGCCATGGCTGAGCTCCTGCCTTCTGCCAACACATCAGTCTGTAGCACACTTTATTTTTATGGGCTCATCATTTTCCTGGCCAGCTTTGTACTCAGCTTCTTCACCATTGTGGTACTGTACCTCCCTATCTGCCTTTATGGAAAGTGGGATGGGGTGGGGTGAGGTGGCGCAATATTTCTGGGCCTCCATGGGAAAGATGTGGTACATAGGCACTTCTTATAGTCTTAGAACCAAGGAAGTGACTGGTACATATTGATAATTTAATTACTTTCTCAATCTTTTGTACTTCCCAAAGTCAAATGATGAGTGGGGATAAGAGCCTGTATTCATTAGGTGAGAATTATGCTCACTCTAGAACTAGTATGTGTTCCTATGGATCCTCACGAAGGACCAGACCAGAAAACTAGTATGTGTCAAGTATATTCTTTATATAGTATGATTTTCTGGAGCACAGAACATGTTCTTTGATTTAATTTTCCAAATAATTAAGAGTTTTCTTTTCTTGGTTCTTCATTGAATATAAATTTGTGCTTATCCTATATCTAACTGAGTTTAAAGTATTGAGTGGTTCATACAGTTACTAAATACTCCTTTGATATCATCAGAATGATGGACAAATAATCATCTGTGGGACAATATGTTATTTATATATAACTGCCTAGGACAAAATCAGTAAGCAAGGAAATATGCCTTTTTATTTGCCAAATCTACTTTTCAGTATCATTTTCTCCTCTTTACATGCTAGTTCAGGGATTATAAATTATGCTTGTAGACCAACTTTATCCCACAATTTTTTTCTTTTTGCTAGCATACCTAGCATGTGTGAATGAAATGCAGTTGTGGAATATTTTCTTTGATAATTCAAAAGTAAGTTATGGAGGTAGCTTTGATCAAATCAGCAACTTTGTAAAGAAAGCACAGTGACTACTTTATGTTAAAATGACCTTGATGGTTTTCGCTTAGAACTGATTGACAAGAGAGACCAGTCTCCCAAAACATGAGACCCTGGGGATTCCTGTTTGCTCCTTCAGAATAACCTAGACTTCAATGGGCATTCAGAACTGGCATTCTGATTCTTTTTTAATTGGAAGATGGTGAACTGATTTCTACTAGACATAAATAATCTCAAATCAAGTTTTGGCCTCCTTTTGATTCCTGTATCTGTGGGTAAAGGAAAATGCATGACTGAACTTAAGGAATTGGGTTATTAACTTAGATAGTGAAAAGTGAAAGTGAAGTTGCTCAGTCGTGTCCGACTCTTTCCGACCCCATGGACTGTAGCCTATCAGGCTCCTCCGTCCATGGGATTTTCCAGGCGAGAGTGCTGGAGTGGATTGCCATTTCCTTCTCCAGGGGATCTTCCCGACCCAGAAATCGAACCTGGGTCTCCCACATTGCAGGCAGACACTTTACCATCTGAGCCACCAGGAAGATCTGGATTATTTGAAAAAAGTTTCAGATTTGGTCACTTTTTTTTTGTTGTTGTTGTTTTACTTGTTTTACTCACTAAAGTTGTGTCCAACTCTTTTGCAATTCTATGGACTATAGCCCCACCCAGGCTCCTTTGTCCATGGGATTTCCCAGGCAAGAATACTGGAGTGGGTTGCCATTTCCTTCTCCAGGGAGATCTTCCCAACCCAGGGATAGAACCCACATCTCCTGCATTGGCAGGCAGATTCTTTACCACAGAGCCACCTGGGAAGCTCAGGTTTATTACCTAATTTACTCCCCAACAGAAAAGATATTTAACTGATTTATATTTATTTCGTTAACTAAAGCGTGTTCAAATTGCTCCCAGTTGAAAGGGAAAAACAATCTGTTTTCCATCTAAAGATAGTAAGAATCTTCCTAAAACTTTTTTTGGGGGGAGCTGAGAATATTAAGCTCTGCCAAGTGCTAAACTATTTATTTAAAAGGTTTTAAGCTAGAACACTGTCTAACACAACCTCTAAGAAAGTATTTTGTAAGAGAATCTGGTTATATCTTAGTTTTAACTTCCCATGCATATTGTAGGTAACCTCATTGAGAAAAATAAAAGCCTTAGGGTTGATGTAAATTTTACATATTGAACATGATAACCACAAGTTTGACTAACATTTGTCCATTTCCTTGGCCAAGCAAAGGATCACTCTGGAGAATTTTCTCTCCAAAAAAGAAAAAAGAAAAAAAGAAAAACCTTATCTCAGATAGTAAAGACAATAAAGATAAGAGGATGGTCTTTCCTGCTGTCAGATCCTAAGAGAAGGCTCTCTCCAAAATGACAGACTAGACAGGGAAGTTTTAGTAAGTGTTAGGCAGACTACTCACTGCTCTAATCCATGTTTAGGTTTTACTCATTCAAGCCCAGACACTCTACAAGAAGTTTCTGAAATCGACTGGCTTTCTGGGGAGTGAACAGTGGGCAGTGATTCACATCTTGGAGCAGCGAGTACGTTTCTACCCAGTGGCCTTCTTTTGCTGCTGGAGCCCAGGTGGGTATCTTAACTGAAAGATCTAGGCAGTGAAAAGGATAATTGTTAGACTGTAATCAAGCAAAGTAGTTTCACCAAAAAGTATGACTAGAAATTCCCATCCAGCATATAAAATTTACTTTGGTCCCACCCATATTTCCAGTTTTTCTCAACCTCCTTAACTTCTTTTCCTTCTTATGTTTTTAGAAGCTGAGAGAATTAGACATGTAATAATATGAGAGGAAATGTCATGACAGAACTCAGAAATATTAACACCTGCCCTTCCGACTGCACAGAGTTGTAATGTGAGGATCAGATTGGATAATGTTTATGAAAAGGCTTGATAAACATGTTAAAAATCATAACTTGTGTCCTCCCTATAGTATGTTTTGCTTCCATTACTACTCTTAATAATCTGCAAAGTTTAATCACTGAGGAATAGCAGTGGAGACCTGCTGTTGGAGGAGACCTGAAGCCAGTGGTTTATATAACTGGTTTATCTCACTGCTAGTCTTCATCATGCCTCTAATTCTCACAGTGCTCAAGTGTTTATACTGAAAAAATTTATGCTCAGATACCCAGAACTGGCAACAAGATCTGTGCTTTGTGTTTTCACAGCTGTCATTCTGATGATCATAAAGCTGACAAAACTACAGGACACCAGACTTCATATGGCCCTCTATGTTCTCCAGGTAACATCTTCAAAAAAACATCCAGCATGTCTGTTCTTACACTTTGTTATCCTGTTCTCTTACACTGCCAAAATTCAGTAAGCACCTTTTCCCCCACTTAGGGTATTTCTTTCTACATTGCAAGAGAAAAATATATTATTTGCATTCAGTTCTGAAAAATGTGAAGATTTCCTCATTGATGAGGTAGATATCTTTATGAAAGCGCTGCCATGCATTTCAGAGCTTGTGTGTCTCTAGCCAATTTCATTTTATTGATGTGTTTTTTTAAGGGATGGGTAACAAAAGACAAGCTCTTCCAGGTAATGTTCTTATGAAACACTGATAGTGACATGACTGTCTCTCATCCAGAGTGAAATGAATAGATAAATTAGCTATTCTAGGTGAACAGAGAGAAAGAAACAAAGAAAAGAATGATTCTTTCCCCCCTTGTCAGATTTAAGTAGGTTTTTGGGGGCTCTCAGACTATGCTGCTTGGCAGTTTCCTCAAGCCTAACCCAGGAAATAGGGGAATAAGGTGGGATATTGAAACCACTTCATTGTCTGTATGTATATAGTAAGAAATATGACTAACTCTCATGACAAAGAACAGTGTGAAAAGTGAGTTCAGGAAGAGATGAAAAATAGTTTTTAAAAACAACACCGAATCTTGATTTTTGAAGTGAATATAACAATGATTTATAAATAAGAGGAATGGAACTCCTCCCTAAATCTCTGAAAACCTGAAGGATGGGCTCCATCACCCCTTCATCTCCTCCAGGCTCTAACAACATCATCTCTGGGTCTGCTCAACTGTGGAGTATATGGCTGGACACAGTACAAGTTCTACCAACTAAAGCAAGAGGCTCGGCGTGATGCAGACACCCAGACACCATTATTATGCTCACAGAAAAGATTCTATTGCAGGGGCCTGGATCCGTTGGAGTCAACTCTTGCTTTTGCTACTAGCACCTCTACCATTCTTTGAAACTAAAAACTAGAACATCCAGAACTGGAATTATTCTGCACTAGTGGTTTGGGCAGAGTGTTTGCGGCCAACATCTTAAGTCTTTTCTAACCATACCTTAAGGTATAGAAGTGAAAGAGAATATAGTACCATGATTAGTAGCTACTGTAGTTGAAGTGGGTGGAATCTATCCATTATTCTTAGATCCACAGATTAAGTCACTGTTCAGGGAGATGAAGCTACTTTCCACCTAAGATACACTCATATTACTTGAATAGATATTAGATTTGTGGAGTCTCTTCTGGAAAAAAATAAATTTCAAGTTATTATTAGTTATTATTTATACAAAATATTTCCAGGCCCTCTACTGAGTGGTTGTGGGGGAAGCAGTGTGGCATGCAACAACTTTCTCAGATATTTACATTGCTTTTCCTTCTGTTGAACAAAGAAAGTCCTGGTTTTACATTCTTTGAACAGAGTTTTGGAAATTCAGAAGAAGCAAGGACAGAAGGTGTCAAAAAAGTGATAGGGAGATCCTCAGACACTTGACATCCTAGTCTCGTATATATTCCATGCTGTTCTAGGTCTTAAGAATAGAAACCATTCCCTTCTAGAAAGTTAAGGCCAGTCTTTTGAAGTTACAGTGGATAATAAGATTTCAGAGAAATCAGGACTAAAACTGAAACAAAAACTTCTCAACTCTCATTTATAAGCAGAAATCCTAGGTTGTAGGTTTCATAGTGCTTAGATGTGGAATTAGATTGAACATTATGAACTTGCCATTTTTGTAGGTTAAAATGGTCTAATGTCATCTATTTTACATGGTTCAACCTGACTGGAAGTGCTAAATATATGTTTATTGAATAAATGAATAAACAGGTGAATGAATGACTAACAAGTAGAATTGAACCTTTGGGAAAGAAAAGACTCCCACACTGAAGAGGCTCATTCGTGGGTAGGGATGTTTAATGTTTCTTCCTCTTTAGTCATGTAACAAATGATGTTTGGTCTCTCCAGTTAAGTCAAGAGCAAAGCCAAACCAGGGCCAGGGCATCAGATGCTGTGATGTCTAAACAAAGGGGAAAGCCAAATGGACAAAAACTAGAATGATAATCAACTAAAACATCTAGAATGTTTATTAAATCAGATACTTTTCGCCTAATATATTTCCTTGGCCTGTGCAAGCTAAAATCATTAAGATTAGAGAAAATTGACAGAGTAGATTATAATGGGAGATAAAACAGTATACAATATATTAGAAATATATTAGATTATATATTAGAAATCAGTCCTGAATATTCATTGGAAGGACTGATGTTGAAGCTGAAACTCCAATACTTCAGCCACCTGATGCGAAGAACTGACTCATTAGAAAAGACCCTGATGCTGGGAAAGATTGAAGGCAGGAGGAGAAGGGGACGACAGAGGATGAGATGGTTGGATGGCATCACCGACTCGATGGACATGAGTTTAAGTAAGCTCCGGGAGTTGGTGATAGACAGGGAAGCCTGGTGTGCTGCAGCCCATGGGGTCACAAAGAGTTGGACACGACTAGGCGACTGAACTGAACTGAAGACAATATACTCTGAAAAGTAAGTACCAGAGATCTTCCCAAAGGAATTCTCAATAGAAATGTTGTTCAGTTGCTAAGTCATGTCTGACTTTTTGCGATCCCATGAACTGCAGCATGCCAGGCTTCCCTGTCCTTTACTGTTCCAGGAGTTTGCTCAAACTCATGTCCATTGAGTTGGTGATGCCATCCAACCAATAGAAATGTTAGGAAACTCTTTAGGTTTTAGGCCATGAGCTTCAGCCTTTCTAAGGATGGTAACCTGACCTCATTCTATCAAGATATCTTGAGGCCTTTCAAGGGGTGTAGCACAGATTTTTGGGTAGCACAGAATGATAAAGATACCTCACCTAGAGAGCTGCCTTCACTTCTTTTAATTTAAAAACTAATAAGAATTCAGCATATAGAAAGACAGATGGAAACAAGAATTCTTTCCATAGGCCTTGAGGGATACCTGAGGTAAGGAGCCCATTTCTTAAAAAGTCCTATCAGTATCACTTTATATTTGACTTTATTTCCAAAAAGAAGATAATTATCAAATGTCTGTCAGGTTTGTTTATTTTCTCTGATGAATTTTTTGCATTGACACTGGTCTTGGATATTCTATAGATGTAGGCAAGCAAAAAGATAGTAGGAATGAAAAATAATAGAAGGTTAGGCAAGATTAGGATCATCAGCTCTTCATTATACTGAGAGTAGGAGGGCCACTATTCAGACTGCCCCTGTCGCCCTTGAATTCACATGTAGGAGGAGCATAGACATAGATAACAGTGGCAGTTCTTAAAATTTCTGTGAACACCCCTCCTGTGACTCTGATACTTGTCTAGGTTGCAGTCCTAGTGGGATACAGTGATATCTATGCAGCTTTGATTAATACAGATCTTTCTTAGACCACATGTTGTATCATCTGTCACCTTCCCCTCATTAGCCCTGTCCGTGGCTTCAAAAATCTCTGCACTGCACCACCACATGTCCTGCATGGAGAAATGGGTAAATGTTTGAGGTTTTTTTCAATGCATGAGAGCCTTTGGATATTTTCACATAGGCACCTCCCACATTTTACATCTTTGGCGTTGCACTGGCTGAAGACTTCACTGCCACAGTTCCAAAACCTGTCTCCCTTGGTATTCATTCACATTAGCAACTTTCCTGGGCAACCTTTGTACCCCTTTCAAAGATTTTAACAAAGAGATTGTCTAGGCTTCAACCCTGGCCTTGGCAACAATAAGCTTGTTCCTTGCAAGGGGTGCCATTTTGCTTGTAGGTATCTGTGTGGCACCACTTGGGGTGACATTACAGTATTCTGGGAGGTCACGCTCATCCACACTGAGGGGGCAAGGTGTGGTTGTCTTTAGAGATTTGTGGTTTTTGCAGCAAGATCCAAATGCAAAATCTGACCCCTTCTTCAGCTGGCATGAGGGCAGACAACAGTGATTCTTTTGAAGAACACTGCCATAGTCACATTCTTCACCCTTATCTACTGTCTTTTTCCCACAGTACAGCGTTCAAAAGGAGCTTTGGACCTCAGGTTTATTAAATAGGCAGCCCTTTCTGTGCAACAACATGTGGAAATACGGAAGCTGCAATTGCTGAAGCTCATATCTATAATAAATTCATGGGCTGTATAGAGATTCTGGCCATGGAATTTACAGACCACATGGTCATGCTTCATTCCCAAATGATGGCCAACCTCATGAGCTATGAAAGCTGTGAAGTTTGGTGTATCTTTTTGAAAGAAAGATTCATCAAGGTTGCATTCTTGGCAGTGCAGATACCACAGAAATAATGCATGGCCCTGGTAATTCCCAAAACTTTGGCCAGTAGTCACATGAGCAGCATCATGTTCACCTCTCCCAAGAGATGCCAGTCTCTCTAGTGGTTAAAATTTTTAAGTGTTTGGTACAAATTCAGGAAGATTTGCACAATGGTTGTTTTCTGCCCATATCTCTAACTTAGTAAGTACCACTTTCATGTTATATCCTTGGTGTACCTGTTGACCAGTGGAGAAGGAAATGGCAACCCAATCCACTATTCTTGCCTCGAGAATCCCGTGGACAGAGGAGCCTGGCAGGCTTTTAGTCCGTGGTGTCTCAAGAGTCGGACATGACTTAGTGATTAAACCACCACCACCACCTATTGACCAGAGCATGGAATCTGTTAACATCTTTGGGATCTTGGTAACTTATTATTCCCACATTTGGAATCACTGTCAACCACAGTCAACTTGAACATACTTGGGAAGTGGCCATATATAAGGCATAGGAACTGAGGAAGTCCTGTTCTGCTCTGAAATTGTGACATGCTTAAGAGTTCCTCTTATTTATCTTCACGGATTACACAAGACTAACCTGATTTTGAAGATATGCATAAACCATATGCTGAGGATGTATAGGCTTGATGCTAAAGACAGTGCCATATAAGGTCAGGATTCCCTTTTGACCGGAGCAAGGGCTGATTATCGCAAAAGAATCCAGGTCATCCTCTGAGTACTCAGTCATCCTGAATAAAAGCAAGACTAGTTTCCCATTTTGACATGTATGAAGAGGGAACTTGTGTAAAACAGAAACAAATAATCCTTTTTTTTGCTTCAAATTAATAATAATATGTCATTTCCCTTGTTTGGGCAGGACTTTGTACACTTTTTATGCTTTTTCTTCTTGTCCTCTGAATATCATCAGGTTCCTAGGAAAGACTTTTATAATAAAGAGATTCATGCTACAATGTATCCCTGGAAAAACAGTCAGAATTACCAGTCAAGTGACACTAGGCTTTATATGGGAAGGGCCCATTCTCAAATGCCCTAAGTGGGATTCCTAAAAGAGAAATCACTCCAAAACTTAACCCATTATCACTTGATTTCATAGAAGAAAGGATAGGAGGCAGGCAGAGTAACAAACTGGGGTCGTCATTATCATGGCCCAAGTGAAACAGCAAATTGATTGTGAGTTGATTTCCCTGGGACACAGTTATTTGTCAGTGACACAGTTGTTTAGACAAAGATCAAAAGTGTGTTGCCTGCAAGAAGAATAGCTGCTCCCACCCTCAGAGTACTACATGATGACACCTACCTTTTGTCTATGTCACTTCCTATTCCTCTCGAGCTCTCACTCTTTAGGGGTGTCCTCACTTTGTAACCACCCTCAAAAAACAGCAGTTGTAGTACTCTTTGGAGAAGGCAATGGCACCCCACTCCAGTACTCTTGCCTGGAGAATCCCATGGATGGAGGAGCCTGGTGGGCTGCAGTCCATAGGGTCACTATGAGTCAGACATGACTGAGCGACTTCACTTTCGCTTTTCACTTTCATGCATTGGAGAAGGAAATGGCAACCCACTCCAGTGTTCTTGCCTGGAGAATCCCAGGGATGGGGGAGCCTGGTGGGCTGCTGTCTGTGGGGTCACACAGAGTCAGGCATGACTGAAGCGACTTAGCAGCAGCAGTACTCTTTAGCCGAGTTCCTGCTGTCTTCATAGAAAGGTATATCAAGGAGAGGAAACTTTTAGACGTCCAGCCAGTACAGTGATAACAGATCAGGCCCCAAGAAAAGAAAAGTATATAACCTCTTCCCTCAGTCCTAGTTTCTGTGGAACAGCTTTCTCCTCCTATCATCTAGTACGCTTTTGAATATTGACACTATAAAGTTTCCAGAGCAGGGGTTCGTGGATTTCTGAGTAAGTCACCGGCCTCTGCTGTTTAATGCCATTTACACCATTCTCTGCTCTATATCTTATAGCCCATTTCAAACCTCCAGTCCTTTTCCTTTTTTTACATTATTCACAATGTTTGTTTATTTGCTCAATCCTAGAATACATGTGAAGTATTTTTAGAGGAACTAACCCAGGCCTCTGTGAAAAGGAAGTCTATGAACTAGAGAACAGAGTTTATGTTCAGTTCCTTTATTTTTAGCCTTACATATGAGGTCAAAATAATGTTTCCAAGAATTATTTAGATTGGTACTGTTTTATCCAGACCTATTCAGTGTGGTCATGTTATTCATTTCTAATACAGTTAAGGTCATATGTTACTTTTTGTATTTCATTCTGATTTGCTCCCATATTTTGGATGATGCTTATTATTTTGAGGGAGTATGTGAAATGTTACCATGATTCTAAAAGTCAGTGCATGCTAAGTTGCTTCAGTTGTGTCTGACTCGTTGTGACACTGTGGACTGTAGCCTGCCAGGCTCCTTTGTCCACGAGATGCTTCTGTCATGAGAAATACTGGAGTGCGTTGCAATGCTCTCCTCAAAGGGATCTTCCCAACCCAGGGATTGAACCCACGTCTCTTACATTTCATGCATTGGCAAGTGAGTTCTTTACCACTAGTGCCACCTACTATACCAAAAAAGTGTATTCATAGTACACCTCCTTGAGCCTTTAATCTGTTCCCATGTCCTCATTCTTTCCACTCAGTTTTCAGTCATCAGTCTCAATAGTACTTGGTTTATTTTTCCTGTATTTCTTTCTGCACAAATAAGCAGATTTTCCAGTACTTTTGCCTGGAAAATCCCATGGATGGAGGAGTCTGGTGGGCTGCAGTCCATGGGGTCGCAAAGAGTTGGACACGACTGAGCGACTTCACTTTCACTTTCAACTTTCATGCATTGGAGAAGGAAATGGCAACCCACTCTAGTGTTCTTGCCTGGAGAATCCCAGGGACGGGGAAGCCTGGTGGGCTGTCGTCTATGGGGTCGCACAGAGTCGGACACGACTGAAGCGACTTAGCAGTAGCAGTAAGTATATACATGTGTATTTCCTTACATTCCCATTTTTCATATGTAAATATAGCATAACATTATCTACTTTCTGTAAGAAACGCCGCGGGAAGAAGGAGCCACCCCTATGGACTGTTGGTCAGGGCCTTTTATTGGGCGGTTGCTCTCGGGCAGAACTCCCGGGGGCGGGTAAGCAAGGGAGCGAGGGGGTTCTGTGAAGCAAAGGGAGTCTGCGAGGTATGAGGGGTGGGGAAGGGTTTTATAGCCCGGGCCGGGCTCCCATATAAGGAAGAAAACACGGGCTCAGCGGTGATTGGTGTCCAAGGGCTCCGTGTCGGCTCCTGATTGGACGGCGAGGGCTCTGTGTCGGCTCCTGATTGGACGGCTTGGTTGTCAGCCCTCCTCCGGGGCGTGTCTGCAGCACTCTCGGCCGGGACATGTCCCGACATGCCCGGGCATGCCCAGGCATGCCTCAACACGCCCGACCTTGCCCTGACCTTTCATCCCGGCCTTTTTGATACAGGACAAGGGGCGCCGATTCTCTCTGGCTACTTCCTGCTGAACGGGGGCGACGAGGGGTAGGGTGAGGCCAGGATGACAGGGGGCGTCTGCCGTTAATCTTGCCACGGAGTGCTTGTTGGAAGCCCTTGGTACTGCTGTCGGCGTACCATCAGCTGGACCGTGCTGAGCCGTTGTTTGATGAAAGCCAAAAGCTTATTTAGGATCCAGGGCTCGAAAGTCAGGAGCAGCAGAATGATGATCGGTCCCATTAGGGAGGATAGCAAAGTTGTCAGTCAAGGCGAGGTCTGGAACCAGGACTCGAACCAGCCCTGCTGAGCCTCCCTCTCTCTCACTTTTTGCCTTCCTTCCTTCCTTTGATCCTCTGTATTCTCTGTCTCTCGCTTCCTTCGATTCTGTCTCTCTTCTCTGCTTCTCTGCCTTGCTCTCTCCTTTCTCTCCTGTCTCACTCTCTAACTCCTTTCTGTCTCTCTTTCCTTTTTCAGTTTCAGTCTTTATCTTTCTTCCTCTCTACGTTCCTTTTCTCTTTCTCTGTTTCTCTTCATCTCCTCTTTCTCTCCTCGCTCTCTCCGCTACTCTATTTCTCTCTCCTCCTCCGTTCCTCTCCTTTTCGCTCTTCAGCTCTTTCTCTTTCCTTTCTCTCTTTCTCTTTCCTTTCTCTGACTTTCTTTTGCTCTCTTCAGCTCTTTCTCTGGTTTCATTTCCCCCTTGTTCTTTCCTTCCCTCGTCTTCCTTCCTTTCTCTGTGTCTCCTCCTCTCTGTCTTACTCCTTCTGTCCTCTCTCTCTGTTGCTCTCCCTAATGTCTTCCTCCCTCTCCTCTTTCTCTTCTGCTGATTCTTTCTCGATTCCTTCCTACTTGGATACCTTTTCTTTCATTTCTCTTTCCTGTTCCTTGCTGCCTCTTTCTGCACACCCTCTCCTGTGTCAGGCGTGCCCCTTCCTGGTGTGTGTGTGTCCCACCCCCAGCCTCTTCCAGCCCAGCCTTCTCAGCCTGGGGACAGAAAGGTCTCCACAGGACTCAGGAAGCAGCACCAATGAACAGGCTGTGCAGTGAGAGGCCTCCCCAAACTGTCCCCCCTTAATAAAAGATTTGGACGATGGTCTCTCAGTCACTCAGGAATCGGCAACAGGGGTTTGGGTAATGGTCAGTTTGGTCAGCCCCGTGGGGGTGGAGCGATAGGAGTGATCGGGAGAAGGAGTCGGGGCCAGGGCCACCCCTGTCTCCGGGAGACCCGGGGGAGCTCGTTTGAGTTGGGTCAGGTGGTACCAGGGCTCGTGTCCCAGGAGTTTGTCTGCTGTAGGAGTGGTGAGGATTACAGTATGGGGTCCCGTCCAGCGAGGCTGTAGTGGGCGGGGACTCAGGGTTTTTAGCAGTACCTGATCTCCTGGGGCCAGAGGCTGGGTGGGCCCCTCATCATCTGTCGGTTGTGGCAGGACCCGATCTGCGTGTTCCCTCAGCAAGGATCGTAGGAGGGAGAAGAGGGGGAGGTACCCCACGAGTGGGGGAGCCTCTCCCTCTGGGAGGTAAGTCAGGAGATAGGGCCTGCCATAGAGCAGTTCAAAAGGGGTCAAACCTGTTTTGGAGTGTGGTGTGGTGCGAATGCGAGTGAGCGCCAGAGGAAGGAGGTCGACCCAAGACAGCCACAGTTCTGAGGCTAGCTTGGACAGATGTGTCTTGATGATGCCGTTCACCCGCTCTACCTTGCCTGACGATTGGGGCCGATAGGGGATGTGGAGATGCCAGCCGATACCTAGGGCCGCAGCTACCTGCTGAGAGATCTGTGAGATAAATGCAGGCCCATTGTCAGACTGGAGAGAGTTTGGCAACCCAAATCTGGGAATGAGATGAGCCGTCAAGACCTCCGCCACTGCCGCTGCCGTCTCCCAGGCTGTGGGGAAGGCCTCGACCCATCCTGAAAAGGTGTCCACCAAGGCTAGCAGATAGCGGTAGGTTCGATATCTGGGCATGTGGGTGAAGTCTATCTGCCAATCCTGCCTGGGCATATGTCCCCTCAACTGGTGAGTCTCCTGTGGGGGTCGGAGTCCTCTCTGAGGAGAGGTGGAGGCGCATGTTAGGCAGGATTGGTGGACGGCATATATGGTCTGTCTGAGATGTAAGGGAGAAAAGACAGGGCTGAGGAAGGAAAAGAGAGCCCTTGGTCCGATGTGGAGGGTATTGTGAATTTGGGATATTATGGTCTTAGCCTGGCGCTCAGGAAGCACCGGTTTATTATGGAGTAGTATCCATCCCAACGGGTGCTCTGAGCCCCTTCTTGCGCCAGCAAGGCTCTGGCTTCCTTGCTTGAATAATCTGGGTTGAGGGTGGATCTCAAAGTCAGCAGGGGCTCGGGGGCTTGTTGTAAGGTAATTTGTCGAGCCACTTGATCTGCCATGTTGTTACCCAGAGCGACAGTGTCATGAGTATTTTGGTGTCCCTTGCAGTGTATGATAGTGACCTCTTTGGGCAGGGACAAGGCATCCAACAGTCGAGTAATGTGGGGGGCATTACAGATGGGGGATCCTTTAGTGGTCAGGAAGCCCCGTTCTTTCCAGATTGCCGCGTGAGAATGGGCAATCAAGAAGGCATATTTGGAGTCTGTGTAAATATTGGCCCTTTTTCCTTCTGCTAGGTGTAAGGCTCTAGTTAGGGCTGTTAGTTCAGCCTTCTGAGAAGTCGTCCCGGGTGGCAAGGGCTGAGCCTCCAGGACTTCCCGGGTGGTTACCACAGCATAAGCCGCCCTTTGGTTTCCATTGGGATCTCGCTTTGAGCTCCCATCGATGAACAGTTAGCTCTGGATTTGGTAGAGGTTTGGAGAACAGGTTGTGGGGTGGTTGCATAAGGGACTCAAGGACCTCCGAGCATGAGTGGGCTGGGGGTTCTGAGGAGAGAGGGAGTGAGGGTAGCGAGGAAAGCGGGTTTAATTGTGGGGAGCGGCCCACGGAAACCTGAGGATTGTCCAGGAATACCAGGTGAAATTGTTGGAGCCTGGACTCGCTGAGTTCAGAAAGAAATCTAGAGGCTAAAAGGTCACCAAGACGGTGAGGCAAGAAGATGGTCAGGGGTTGGTCATGAATCAGCTTTCTTGCATCGGCGTACAACGTTGTCGCCGCCGCTAGTGCCCGCAGGCAGGGGAACCATCCCCTGGCTGTGGGGTCAAGTTGTTTGGATATGTAAGCAATAGGCAGCAATTCGGGGCCAATCGGTTGCACCAAGGCTCCAAAGGCTATCCCTCCCTTTTCATTAGAGTATAGATGGTGCAGATAGTTGGGATTTGGGAGAAAGAGAGGGGGTGCAGCCAGTAGAGTTGAGCGTAAAGCGTGGAAGACCCGAATCACTTCGGTGGGGGAAGACAGCGGCCCTGTGGGAGTCTCTTTAGCTGCCGCATATAGAGGTTTGGCCAGGGTAGCATAATTTGGGACCCAGTGTCGGAAGAATCCCGTCAGTCCTAAGAAGGACAATATCTGATCTCCGTCGGCCGGAGGGCAAATGGACCGGAGGAGGCTACACCGCTCTGCTGTCAGGGCTTTAGTGGTCAGAGTGATTTGGAGGCCCAGATAGACGACAGAAGTCTGAGTCAGTTGGGCTTTGGATTGTGAGGCTCTGTAACCCTGGGAACCAAGGAAATTGAGGAGAGTTGTAGTATGTTGTCAGGAGGTCTCTTCTGAGGGGCTGCAAAGGAGCAAGTCGTCTACATATTGGAGGAGGGTGCTAGGGCGAAGTGAGCACCTAGCCAGATCCCGGGACAGAGCTTGCCCGAAGTAGTGGGGACTGTCTCTGAACCCCTGAGGGAGTACGGTCCATGTGAGTTGTGTGGTCAGCTGGGTGTAGGGGTCAGTCCAGGTGAACGCAAAGAGGAATTGGCAGTCGGGGTGGAGTGGGATGGTAAAAAAGGCATCCTTGAGGTCAATAACGGTGAAATGAGAGGTCTGAGGAGGTATGGAAGAAAGGAGGGTGTAGGGGTTAGGGACAAGTGGATGGGCAGGGATTACCGCCGCGTTGATCAGGCGGAGATCCTGCACTAGCCGGTAGTCTCCTGAAGCCTTCCAAACAGGGAGGATAGGCGTGTTACAGGGGGAGGTCATGGGGATCAGGAGACCCTGTCCCATGAGACGGTCGATGATGGGCTTTAGCCCCATGAGGTTGCGAGTAGACAAAGGAAACTGGGACCGGGCTGGGAAACAGGTGGAGTCCCTTAGCCGGATGAGGACCGGAGGGTGATGTCGAGCCACCACCGGGACTCGGGTGTCCCAGACCTCAGGATTAACAGAAGGGGTTGGAGGGTCAACCAGTAGCATTAGAAAGGCCCCTGACATGCGAGCCGATCCTGGAGCTAGCTGAAGAGTGGCCTTCAGCTTAGCAAGTATATCTCTTCCCAAGAGAGGAGCAGGGCAGGAGGGGATGACTGAAAAGGAGTGGGTAAATAGACAGGAATCTAATTGACAGGATAGTGGTTGGGTTTGGAGCGGACACGAGGGTTGGCCGTCAATGCCCATAACCGAAACCTGGGAAGGACGTAAAGTGCCTCCAAAAGAGGGAAGGACCGAATAAGTAGCCCCCGTATCAACCAAAAAATTGATGGACTTACCCGCTACCTGGAGCATTACCCTGGGCTCGGCTTGGGTTATTGGGGTCCCTGAGTCTGGGCGGCGTCAGTCACCATCGAAGTTCAGCAGCTCCGAAGCCGAAAGAGGGCAGGAGGTCTCCCTGGGGCGCTCTGGTCCCCGGCCCCTAGAGGTCGAGGCCCGAGAGGCCTGGGGACAGTCACTAGCCCAGTGTCCTCGTCGTTTGCACAACGGGCACGGCGTGGAAGGAGGTCGTGGACCGGGGCACATCCTGGCCCAGTGCCCTTCTTGGCCGCACTTGAAGCAGGCCCCCAGAGGGGGGTTTTGGGGCCCTGAGCCCGCCACCGGCCGCAGGGCCGCTACCAAGGCCTGGGTTTGCTGGTTTAGGAGGCTTGCCTGAAATTCGGCCTTTTGCTTGAGCCTTGCCTTTCGGCTGGCCTCAGCAGTTTCCTCGCGGGCATGGTAGACCTTAAAAGCCATTTTTACCAGGTCTCGGATAGGGGTCTAAGGGCTGTCCTCGGCCTTGGCCAACTTTTTTCGGATATCGGGGGCAGACTGGGAAATAAAACGATTGGCCAAGGTGGCCGCCCCGATGGGGGACTCAGGTGACAGCCTGGTGTATTGGACGAGGGCCTCGGTCAGCCAATTAAGGAACATGGCTGGGTTTTCGTCGGGCCCCTGGGTCACCTCATCTAGTTTGAGGAGGTTTACAACCTTATGAGAGGACGTTTCCATCCTGTCAAGGACACACTCTATCATATAGCGTACTCGCAGCTGGCCACCACCCCTTTCCTGGTAGTTCCAATCAGGGTCAGTGTCAGGAACCGCCTGAGCCCCCGGGGGGGCGCTCGGGGGAGGGGTTGGCATAGTGCCGCTGGTTGGCCTGAGCCTTGGCTGCCGTCCAGATAGCCTGCCTCTCTTCGGGGGTGGTGGTAGACCCTAGGATGACATATATGTCCTGCCATGTCAAGGCGTAGGCCCGGGTCAGACCAGTAAACTGCTTAATGTACTGAGTGGGGTTGGAGGAGAAGGAACCCAGTTTAGCCTCAATCTGTGCTAAGTCTTAGAGGGAGAAGGGGACATGGACTTGGGCTAGGCCCTCAACTCCGGCTACTTGTCGGAGAGGGAGTAGCGGGGCTGGGGGAGGGGGAGGGGAGGCTCCCGGAGGATTGCTGTGGGAGCGAGTGTGGGAGCTAACCGGAGAAGGGGAGGGAGTGACGAGGGGAAGAGGAGGATACAAGATAGGGTTAAGGGCCGGAGGATCCGGGTCCAGCGGTGGAGTCTCGGGGGCTGGAGCGGAGGTAGGAGAGTCCGGAGTGGAGGGAGAGGTAGCAGAAACTGGAGTGGAAGGGGTAAGGGCCGTGGGAGAGGTATAGGGAGGAGGGGCCACCAGATCTTCCAGGGGAACAGAGAAAGCAGAGGACTCAGAGACGGGAGGAGCTGGTTTGGCCCGGGAGGGTGGAATTGGGGGAGCCATGGTAAGCAGGATTTGGCGGGGAGTGCACGTGGTGCACAGGGTGGGGCAAGAGCGCAACGCCCAAAAGGCCTGAACATAGGGGGCCTCAGACCAGTTTCCCGTTCTCCGGCAGTAGTTATCTAAATCACAGAGGACGTCAAAGTCAAATGTCACTGTGGCTGGCCACTGTGAGCCATTATCTAGGGGATACTGAGGCCAGGCTTGTGAACACAGAAAAGTAAGCTGCTTGGGGCGGATATATCCCTTTAGTCTTAGGGTCCGCAGGTTAGCCAGCAGGCACTCTAAGGGGGTGGAGTATTGGGGATCGGGTTTGGAGGCCGTCGATCCCATGGCGATCACTGAGCTTGGAGGCAACCCCCGCTGCCCGAACGTCTTCGGGTGCGCCAAGGAAGCCGGAGGTCCGTACAGCCGTTCGGAACGTCTTCCTCCCGAGCTGGGGGACCGGAAAGGCCAAAGCCGGAGGCCGAAGCCGGAGGTCCGTACAACCGTTCGGGACGTCTCCCTCCCGAGCTGGGGACCGGGGAGGCCGAAGCCGGAGGTCTACACAGCCGTTCGGGACGTCTCCGTCACGAGCTGGTGACTGGGAGGGCCCAGTAAGTGGCCACTTGTTACCAGGTCCTAGGAAGTGGTCGCCAGGGAGGGCGGGCCCCAAAGCCGAAGGGACTTACCCCGGATCCTGCCGTCCGGGGGGTCGGTCAGCCGCCTGGGTCTGGGGGCTACCGCGGCGGTGGAGCTCGAGGGGGCCTCTACAGTGAGTGTCGGAGGCCCTCACCTCGAGCCCCACGTTGGGCGCCAGATGTAAGAAACGCCGCGGGAAGAAGGAGCCACCCCTATGGACCATTGATCAGGGCCTTTTATTGGGCGGTCGCTCTCGGGCAGAACTCCCAGGGGCGGGTAAGCAAGGGAGCGAGGGGGGTCTGCGAAGCAAAGGGAGTCTGCGAGGTATGAGGGGTGGGGAAGGGTTTTATAGCCCGGGCCGGGCTCCCATATAAGGAAGAAAACGCGGGCTCAGCGGTGATTGGTGTCCAAGGGCTCCCTGTCGGCTCCTGATTGGACGGCGAGGGCTCCGTGTCGGCTCCTGATTGGACGGCTTGGTTGTCGGCCCGCCTCCGGGGCGTGTCCCAACATGCCCGGGCATGCCCAGGCATGCCTCAACACGCCCGACCTTGCCCTGAACTTTCACTTTCCTTTCTAAACTTAAAGATATAGCTTGTAAATCACTTCATATCAGTTTATAAAAAATCTTCCTCATTCTCTTTTTTATAATTGTGTAGTATTTAGATTTATGGATATACCATAATTTATTCAGTCACTCTCCTATATGTGGGCTTTTAGGTTGTTTATTTTGAAATTAATACACTATCACCAGCAAATAATGTTGCACATACATTATTTTGTGGAAGAATATTCTTAGAAATGAGAAGATTGTGTTCATACTAATGACAGTTATAGCTTGTCTGATATTCCCAAATGTATGAAGGGAACTTCAGAAGCTTTTTGCCACTTTTAATTCCCACTAGCAATGTATTAGAATGCCTGTTTCCCCAAAATCTAAGCAACAGAATGTTCGCAATATATCAGTTCACCAAACTGATAGAGTATAAGTAGCATGTCAGTATTAACATTTACTTTTTTTAATTTTGAGTGAATTTAAATATTGAATATGTTTAAAAGCCATTTTTGTATCTTTTAATAATTGTTAATATTTTTTCTTATCAAGCTCTTGGTATTTTTTTCTCAATTTTCTCCCTGTAGCTTTATTGAAGTATAATTTACAAATAAAATGTATTTGAAGTGTACAACATGATTTGATGTATGTATAATTGTGAAATATTTATTGTGAATATAAATTTTATAAAAGACAATAAATAGAATAGTTTAAATAATTTTGGGAATGAATAATGTGGGAGGAACCACTCTACTGAGTTTCAAGACTGTGTGGTATTGGTGATGGGATAGACACATAGATCAATGGAACAGAATAAAGAATTCAGAAATAGAGAACCCACATGTATGGTCATCTGATTTTTGACAAAAGGGGAAAAGCAATTCTGTGGAAGGAGAATAGTCTTTTCAACAAATCTTGCTGGAAAATTGGACATACATGGACAAAAAAGAGGAACTTTAACCTAAACCTAACACTTCATACAAAAATTACCTCAAAATGGATCATAGATATAAATGTAAAATATAAAACTTTTTAGAAAAAAACATAGCATATATTTTAGATCAAAGACTTGCTGAAGAATTCTTAAACGTGGCACCAAAAGCATGATCCATAAAATTTTAAAATCCATAAATTGGACCTAATCAAAGTAAAAGCTTTTGTCAAGAACCTTAAGCTGAGACAGAGACAAGATGGCAAGAGTAGAAGAATGTGAGCTTACCGCTTCTTATGAAAACACCAAATCACAACTAACTACTGAACAACCACCAACAAAAATTGCTGGAACCTACCAAAAATGATCCCCTTCATCCAAAGAGAAAGAAGCCACAAATGAGATGGTGAAGTGAAGTGAAGTTGCTCAGTCTTGTCCGACTCTTTGTGACCCCATGGACTGTAGCCTGCCAGGCTCCTCCATCCATGGGATTTTCCAGTCAGTGAGACGGTAGGAGGGGTGCAAGTGTAATAAAATCAAATCCCATACCCACCAGGTGGGCAGTTCACAAACTAGAAAATAATTATACCACAGAAGTTCTCCCACAGGAGTGAAAATATTGAGCCCCATGTGAGGCTCCCCTGCCTGGATGTCTGGCAACAGGAGGAGGCGGCCCCAGAAAATCTGGCTTTGAAGGCCAGTGAAGCTTGATTATAGGAATTCCACAGGACTGGGGGAAACAAAAACTCCACTCTTGGAGGGCACATACAAGGTCTTGTATGCACCAGGACCCAAGGAATAAAGCAGGGACCTCAAAAGAAAGTGTTGCTGAAGTTCCAGTACTTTGGCCACCTGATGGGAAGAGCCAGTGCACTGGAACTTCCCACAGCAACTTCCCACTGTTTCTGGGAATGATTGAGGGCAGTAGAAGAGGGCGACAGAGGTTGAGATGGTTAGTTAACATCACCGACTCAATGGACATGAATTTGAACAAACTCAAATTTAAATAATTTTGGGAATGAATAATGTGGGAGGAACAGAGTAGCCTGGTGTGCTATAGTTCATGGGGTTGTAAAGAGTAGGGCACGATTCAGCAACTGAACAAAAACAACCTAAAAGACTGGGCTAGATTTACCTGCTACTGTAGGAGGATCTCCTGCGGAGACAGAGTTGAGAGGTAGCTGTGACTCACTTCCTGCTGCTTCCTGGGGGAGAGAAAAAGTTGGGAAAGGCCCCAGGAATCTCTGGCCAGAGTTACTGGTGGAGGTCTTGTCCTGTATTTGGCCAGTCTGTGAAGACAGAGAGGTACCTGGTTTGTCTGACACAGACACCAACAGAGAAAGTTAAAGAAATGAAGAATCAGGCAAACATGTTTCACATAAAGGAACAAGATAGATCTCCAGAAACTGACCCTAATGAAATGGAGGTAGATTATTTACCTGATAGAGAATCCAAAATAACTTATGAAAATGCTCAGTTCAGTTCAGTCACTCAGTCATGTCACTCCAGGCCTCCCTGTCCATCACCAACTCCCGGAGTTCACTCAGACTCACGTCCATCGAGTCCGTGATGCCATCCAGCCATCTCATCCTCTGTCGTCCCCTTCTCCTCCTGCCCCCAATCCCTCCCAGCGTCAGAGTCTTTTCCAATGAGTCAACTCTTCACATGAGGTGGCCAAAGTATTGGAGTTTCAGCTTTAGCATCATCCTTCCAAAGAAATCCCAGGGCTGATCTCCTTCAGAATGGACTGGTTGGATCTCCTTGCAGTTGAAGGGACTCTCAAGAGTCTTCTCCAACACCACAGTTCAAACGCATCAATTCTTCAGCGCTCAGCCTTCTTCACAGTCCAACTCTCACGTCCATACATGACCACAGGAAAAACCATAGCCTTGACTAGATGGACTTTAGTTGGCAAAGTAATGTCTCTGCTTTTCAATATGCTATCTAGGTTGGTCATAACTTTTCTTCCAAGGAGTAAGCATCTTTTAATTTCATGGCTGCAGTCACCATCTGCAGTGAGTTTGGAGCCCAAAAAAATAAAGTCTGACACAGTTTCCCCATCTATTTGCCATGAAGTGATGGGACCGGATGCCATGATCTTAGTTTTCTGAATGTTGAGCTTTAAGCCAACTTTTTCACTCTCCTCTTTCACTTTCATCAAGAGGCTTTTTAGTTCCTCTTCACTTTCTGCCATAAGGGTGGTGTCATCTGCACATCTGAGGTTATTGATACTTCTCCCGGCAGTCTTGATTCCAGCTTGTGTTTCTTCCAGTCCAGCGTTTCTCATGATGTACTCTGCATATAAGTTAAATAAGCAGGGTGACAATATACAGCCTTGACGCACTCCTTTTCCTATTTGAAACCAGTCTGTTGTTCCATGTCCAAACTGAAGTCAAAGAGAACAGCACATGAACAAAGTGAGAATTTCAACAGGGAGATGGAAGATACTAAAAAGTATCAGATACTAAAAACTCACTAGGTATTCATACTTTAAAACTATAATGGGAATACAAAGATACTACATTGTTATTGTTGCTCAGTCACTAAGTCATGACTCTTTGTGACCCCACAACTAACTAACTATCCCCATGGACTCCATAACTAAGTCATGAAACTTAAGAACACAATAATTAAACTGAAAAAGAAAGTCAATAGAAGGGTTCAACATTAGAGTAGATCAAGCAGAAGAAAGGATCAGTGAACTCAAAGAGCACTGGAAGTAATTCAGGCAGAGAAGGAAAAAGGAAGAATGAAAAGCAGTGAAGACAGCTTAAGGATTTTATGCAGTATCATCAAGCCAACCAATAGACACATTTTAGGAGTTCTAATTGGAACAGAGAAAATAAGACCAAACAGCTTGTTAAAAATTTTGAAAATTTCCCAAATGTAGAGAAGCAAATGGCCATACATATCCACAAACCCCAGAGATCACCAAGCAAAATGAATCTGAAGATAATTCACACTGAGACGCATATAAACAAATTATCTAAAGTCAAAGAGTGGACTTTGAAAGAGGCTATAGAAAATTGACTACTCAGAATTTTTCTTTGTTAAGAAATGTCCAAAAATTCTCATTAGTTTTTCCAGCAAGAACTTTGTAGGCCAGAATGGTATTAAAAAGATATTAGCATTTCCTTGTTCACTGTGACCAAGATTCACAACAAGGTAATGTTTTTTCAACAGATACAGAAAATGTGATATATATCATACTGCCGCTGCTGCTGCTAAGTCGCATCAGTCGTGTCCAACTCTGTGCGACCCCATAGTGGCAGCCCAATAGGCTCCTCTGTCCCTGGGATTCTCCAGGCAAGAACATTGGAATGGGTTGCCATTTCCTTCCCCAGTGCATGAAAGTGAAAAGCGAAAGTGAAGTCGCTCAGTCGCATCCGACTCAGCGACCCCATGGACTGTAGCCTACCAGGCTCCTCCATCCATGGGAGTCTCCAGGCAAGAGTACTGGAGTGGGGTACCATTGCCTTCTCTGATATCATACTCCTGAGCCTTAAAAAATAAAGATATCTTGCAACATGTGACAACATGGATGAACCTTGAGGATGTTATGCTGAGTCAAATAGACCAGTCATAGAAATACAAATACCTCATCATTCTATTTACATGAGGCATCTAAATTAGTCATATTTATAGAATCTGAGAGTTGAATGGTGATTGCCATAGAGTAGGGCTATGAGGAAATGGAGCTTTACCCACTAATGATAAAAAAATTTCAGTTCAGCAAGATTAATAAATTCTGCAGATCTGCTGTACAGCATTGTACCTAGAGTCAACAGTACTGTATTATACACTTAAAATTTTGTTAAGAATTGTTGTATTCTTACCACAATAAGAAGTGAGTAAGTTAGAAATGTATAATATGTGTACAGAAGATTTTAAATTATATAAGACTATTTGTGCAACTCCTTCATTACTAAATTTTAAAATCTAAAGGAAAATGTGAAAAATTCTTTGTGGAGGTAATATAATCTTAATTCCCTAACTTGATAGAGCTGGCATTTCTAAAAAGTCAGAAATAAATTTCACTTTTTCTGGATGTAGATTAAAACAATTTTAGAAATATATTATAATTAAAATCTTGTACAATATTCAAGGCAAACACCATGCTAAAAAAAGTTTATGCCAGAAACATAAGCATGAGTTTAGCATTAAGAAATACATTATCATAATTCATCACATCACAAACTAAAAGAGAAATAAAATGAACATATGAGTACATGCCCAAAAGTTGTTAAAAGTCGCTAGTTATTCATATTTTAAAACTTTAATGGGAATACGAAAATGCTACATTGTTATTGTTGTCCAGTCGCTAAATCGTGTCAGACTCTTTGCAATCCCATCCTTCACTATCTCCCAGAGTTTTCCCAAACTCATGTCCACTGTGTTGGCAATGCTATCTAACCATTTCATCCTCTGTTGCCCTCTTCTCCTGCCATCAATCTTCCCCAGCATTAGGGTCTTTTCCAGTAACTCAGCTCTTCACATCAGGTGGCCAAAGTATTGGAGCTTCAACCTCAGCATCAATCCTTCCAAAGAATACTCAGGGTTGTTTTCCTTTAGGATTGACTGGTTTGATCTCCTTGCAGTCCATGGGACTCTTAAGATTCTTTTCTAGCACCACAATTCGAAAGCATAAATTCTTCAGCTCTCAGCCTTCTTTATGATCCAACTCTCACATCCATATATGACTACTGGAAAAACCGTGGCTTTGACCATATGGACCTTTGTCAGCAAAGTGATGTCTCTGCTTTTTAATACACTGTCTAGGTTTGTCATAGCTTTCCTTCCAAGGAGCAAGCATCTTTGAATATCATGGCTGCAGTCACCGTCTGCAGTGATTTTGGAGCCCAAGAAAATAAAATCTGTCGCTATTTCCCCCATTTCCCCTTCTGTTTGCCATGGAGTGATGGGACTGGTGCCATGATCTTCATTTTATGAATGTTAGGTTTTCAGCCAGCTTTTTCACTCTCCTCTTTCATCTTCAATAAGAAGCTCTTTAGTTCCTCTTCACTTTCTGCCATTAGAGTGGTATCATCTGCATATCTGAGGTGCTTTCTCCTGGCAATCTTGCTTCCATCTTGTGATTCATCCAGTGTGGCATTTCACACAATGTACTCTACATATAAATTAAATAAGCAGGATGACAATATACAGCTTCGTCTTACTCCTTTCCCAGTTTTGAACTGGTTCATTTTCCCACAGTCAGTTCTAACTGTTGTTTCTTGACCTGCATATGGGCTTCTCATGAGACAGGTAAGGTATTCTGGTATTCCCATCTCTTTTAAGAATTTTCCACAGTTTGTTGTGATTCACACAGTCAACGAAGCAGAAGTAATATGTTTCTCTGGAATTCCCTTTATGATCCAACAAATGCTGGCAACTTGATCTCTGGTTCTGCTGCCTTTTCTAAATCCAGATTGTACATCTGGAAGTTCTCTATTCATGTACTGCTGAAGCATAACTTAAAGGATTTTGAACATTACCTTGTTAGCATGTGAAATGAGTGCAATTGCACAGTAGTTTGAGCTTTTTTTGGCATTGCCCTTCTTTGCAATTGGAATGAAAAGACCTTCTCCAGTCCTATGAGTTTTCCAAATTTGATGACATATTGAGTGCAACACTTTAACAGCATCATCTTTTAGGATTGTAAATAGCTCAGCTTGAATTCCACCACTTCCTCTAGCTTTGTCTGTAGTAATGCTTCCTGTTTGTAGTAATGCTTCCACTTGACTTCACACTCCAGGACGTCTGGCTCCAGGTGAGTGACCACACTGTCGTGGTTATCTGGGTCATTAAGACCCTTTTTGTATAGTTCTATGTATTCTTGCTACCTCTTCTTAGTCCTTTCTGCTTCTATTATCCTTACCATTTGTGCCCTTTACTTGGCCTGTCCTTGCTTGAAATGTTCCCTGGATCTCTCCAATTTTCTTGAAGAGGTCTCTAGTCTTTCCTATTCTCTTATGTTCCTCTGTTTCTTTGAATTGTTCACTTAAAAAGGCTTTCTTATCTCTCCTTGCTGTTGTCTGGAATTCTGTATTCATTTGGGTTTATATTTCCCTTTCTCCTTTGTTTTTTGCTTCTCTTCTTTTCTCAGGTATTTGTAAAATCTCCTCAGACAACCAATTTGCCTTCTTTCATTTCTTTTTCTTTGGGATAGTTTTGGTCGCTGCCTCCTATACAATGTTATGAACCTCTGTCCATACTTCTTTAGGCACTCTGTATACCAGATCTGACGCCTTCAATCTGTTGTCACCTCTACTTTATAATCATAATGAATTTGATTTAGGTTTTACTGGAATGGCCTAATGGCTTTCCCTACTTTCTTCAATTTAAGCCTGAGTTTTGCAATAAGGAGCTCATGATGTGAGCCATGGTCAGCTCCAGTCTTGTGTTTGCTAATGTATAGAGCTTCTCCGTCTTTGACTGCAGAGAACATAATTAATCTTATTTCAGTATTAACCATCTGGTGATGCCCATGTGTAGAGTTGTCTCTGGTGTTGTTGGAAGAGGATGTTTGCTATGACCAGCATGTTCTTTTGACAAAACTCTGTTAGCCTTTGCCTGCTTCATTCTGTACTCCAAGGCCAAACTTGCCTGTTACTCCAGGCAAGTTGCTTCCTACTTTTCATCCCAGTCCCCTGTGATGAAAAGAACATCTTTTTTGGGTGTTAGTTCTGGAAGGTCTTGTAGATCTTTGTAGAACCGTTCAACTTCATCTTCTTCAGCATTAGTGGTAGGGCACAGGTGGGGATTATTGTGATGTTGAATGGTTTGCCTTGGATACAAACCAAGATCATTCTGTTGTTTTTGAGATTGTACCCAAGTACTGTATTTCTAACTCTTCTGTTGACCATGAGGGCTATTCCTATTTCTTCTAAGGGATTCTTGCCCACCATAGTAGGTATAATGGTCATCTGTATTAAATTTGCCTGTTCCCAACCATTTTAGTTCACTGATTCCTAAGATGTTGACATTCACTCTTGCTATCATTTCCTACATGATCATGTCCAATTTACTCTGGCTCATGGATCTAACATTCCAGTTTCCTATGCAATATTGTTCTTTAGAGCATTGGACTTTACTTTCACCTGCAGACATCCATAACTGAGCGTTGTTTCTGCTTTGGCCCAACCTCTTCATTCTTTCTGTAGCTATTTCTCCACCCTTCCCTTGTAGCATATTGGACACCTTCCGATCTGGGGGGCACATCTTCCAGTGTCATGTTTTTTGCCTTTTCATTCTGTTCATGGAGTTCTTGAGGCAAGAATACTGGAGTGGTTTGCCATGCCTCCTCCAGTAGACCACGTTTTGTTAGAACTCTCCACTGTGACCAGTCCATCTTGGTTGGCCCTGCATGGCATGGCTCATAGCTTCGTTGAGTTACACAAACCCCTTCACCACAACAAGGCTGTGATCCATGAAGGGGAGGATATGCATAACCAGGTAAAGACCATTTACCAAAATGTAATGCCAAACAGTGTATTAATTAGTGAAACAGTGAATGTATTTCCACTTAAAATCTCTTTGCTTTTTTGTCCTGGACAATTTGAATTCTACTTTCAGTGGATTCTCCCCAGCATGCAGTTTTGTCCTTTACTTTTTAAAGTCATAGGTCCCAGACTCCTCTGGTCCCTTAATCCCTTAAAATCAACCCCTTGCATTCTCCCCAAAATTGAGATGTCAAAAACTTCAGTTTCAGGTACTTCTTTTCAGATTGGCTCACTATACTTTCCAGTGAGTATCTGTTGGATATTTGGATTTTTCCTGGTCTCAGGTCCAGAAGGTGTCCCATCACTTCTGTCTACTTTCTCTGTGACAGTTACTAATATCACTTGGATTTCAGAGCTATTGGTAGTTTGACCTTTTAAACTGTTTGGGGTTTGTAAGATGCCTTATCATCATTTTTTGTTGTTTGTAGGGTTTAGTTTTTTACCATCATAGTGCTTTATCTGTTTTTATGCTGTGAGTTGAGATTTTGTTTTTTAATTGCACTACTGTTGCCACCTTCTGCAAATCTTCCTTCCTAATAATTGAATATGTTTCCTAGCCTTTAAGGAATTGAATGCTACATCTTGTGGCAAATCAACTTTTTCCATGCACTGTGATATGGAGCCTTACTGAAAGGTTTTTTTTTTTAACCTAGAAAACCCAAATTCAGGATTCAGTTATTTGCGGATTTTGATATTTTTGTCATTTAATCTCTTTGAGCATCAGCTTCTTGTTTATAAAGTGGAAATAATATCTATATGAGCTTTACTAATGATTCAATAGCATTTGTAAAAATGCTTTGTAAAATAAAAAGTGCTACACAGATAAAGATAGTATTATTAATTTCCCTCACATAGTCTCTTTTGACAGAACTTTGCTAGGATTTCCTTTGTTTTTAAGGCTTTATTGAATTTGTTACAACATTGCTTCTGTTTTAGTTTTTTGGCCCAAGGCATGTGGGATCTTAGCTTCCCAACCAGGAATCAAACCTGCACCCCCTGCATTGGAAGATGAATTATTACCACTGGACTGCCAGGGGAAGGCCTTAGAATTTCCTTTTTCCCATGCATTTTTCCAAAGTTTTATTTATTTATTTGCTTATTTTTTTGAGGTACAGTTGATTTACAATGTGTTAGTTTCTAGTATACACCAAAGTGATTCAGTTATACATGTATGTACATATTCTTTTTCATATTCTTTCCCACTATGGTTTATTATGGAATATTAAATGTAGTTTCCTGTGCTATACATTAGGACCTTGTGTTTGTGTATAGTAGTTTGTATCTGCTAATCTCAAACTTCTAATTTATCCCTCTCCTTCTCACTTTTCCCTTTGGTAACTAACTATAAGTTTTATTTGTGTGTGAGACTGAAAACAGTTTCATAAATAGTTCATTTTGTATATTTTAGATTCCACATATAAATGATATCATATGGTATCACGTGTTATTCTCTTTCACTCAGTGTGATAACCTCTAGGCCCATCCTAGTTGCTGCAAATGACATTATTTTTATGGCTGAATAGTATTCCACTGTGTGTATGTGTGTGTGTGTGTATATATATCATATCTTCTTTATCCATTCATCTATCAATCGACACAGGTTGCTTCCATGTCTTGGCTATTGTAAATAATGCTGCTGTGAACAGTGAAGTGCATGTGTCTTTTTAAATTAGAATTTTGTCTGGATATATGCCCAGGAGTGGGATTTTTGGATCATATGGCAACTCTATTTTTAGTTTTTTAAGGAGCCTTCATGCTGTTTTGCATTGTGACTGTGCCAATTTACATTCTCACCAACATTGTGAGAGGATTCACTTTTTTCCACACCCTCTCCAGCATTTATTACTTTTAGACTTTTTAATGATGGCCGTTCTGACTGATATGAAGTGGTACCTTGTTGTAGTTTTTATTTTTCTTTGCTAATCAGTGATGTTGAGCATCTTTCCATGTGTCTGTTGGACATCTGTGTATCTTCTTTGGAGAAACATTTAGTATTTCTGCCCATTTCTTGATTGGGTTGTTTGGTTTTTTGTTATTGAATTACATGAGCTATGTATATATTTTGGAAATTAAGCCCTTGTCAGTTGCATCATTAAAGAATATTATCTCCCAGTTCATAGGTTGTCTTTTTAATTTTGTGCATAGTTTCCTTTGCTGTTCAAAAGCTTTTGAGTTTGATTAGGTCCATTTGTTTATTTTTGCTTTTATTTCTATTGCCTAGGGAGACTGACCTAAGTGTGGCTATGATTTAGTCAGAGAATGTTTTGCCTATGTTCTCTTCTAGGAATTTTATGGTGTCAAGTGTGATATTTAAGTCTTTAAGCCATTTTGAGTTTACTTTTGGTAATAGTGTCATGGTGGGTTCTGACTTCATTGATTTACATACACTGTTCAGCTTTCCCAATAGCACTTGCTGAAGAGACTGTCTTTTCAAGACACATATTTAAACTGCAGCCTGATTGACATTATAAGTTTTGAGTGAGACTACCTGTAATTGTTTCAAAGTATCCTATAATGCCTGACATATTCATTTAGCATTAACATTTTGGTATATATTGGAAGTCCTCTTACCTTTTACGGACCTGTTCATTTCATTAACTGATGTTCTCCATTCTTTCTGTAAAACAGTGATAATCACAACTCACTGGAGATTTAGCATCAGTAGACTGGACATTTAGCATCAGTAGGCTGTACTTCGGAGAAGGCAGTGGCACCCCACTCCAGTACTCTTGCTTGGAAAACCCCATGGACGGAGGAGCCTGGTGTGCTGCAGTCCAAGGGGTTGCTGAGAGTTGGACACGACTCAGTGACTTCACTTTCACTTTTCACTTTCATGCATTGGAGGGGGAAATGGCAACCCACTCCCATGTTCTCGCCTGGAGAATCCCAGGGACAGTGGAGCCTGGTGGGCTGCCGTGTATGGGGTCGCACAGAGTTGGACACGAATGAAGCGACTTAGCAGCAGCAGCAGCAGGCTGTACTTTAATACCTACTTTCCTTATGTATCTGTTTCCAACAAGTACGAGGTTATGTTTATTTCCAAATGTTTTTGTGCCAGTTGTACTTAACGACTATAGTACGTGTGACTATAGTACTTAGTATTGTACCTAATTACCCACTCTCTGCCTCAGCTTCTTCCACCTCAGCTTTTCCTATGAATTTGTCTATTCTAGACATTTAATATAGATGGAATCATACAATTTGTGTCCTTTTCTGACTGGCTTTTTTCACTTAGCATAATATTTTCAAGATTCATCAATACTGTTAAGTTCACTTCAGTTGCTCAGTCGTGTTGCCGACTCTTTGTGACCCCATGGACTGCAGCATGCCAGGCCTCCCTGTCCATCAACAACTCCTGGAGCTTACTCAAACTCATGTCCATTGAGTTGGTGATCCCATCCAACCATCTCCTCCTCTGTCGTCCCCTTCTCCTCCCGCCTTCAGTCTTTGCCAGCATCAGGGTCTTTTCAAATGAGTCAGTTCTTTGCATCAGGTGGCCAAAGTATTGGAGTTTCAGCTTCAGCATCAGTCCTTCCAATGAATATTCAGGACTGATTTCCTTTAGGATTGACTGCTTGGGTCGCCTTGCAGTCCTAGGGACTCTCAAGAGTCTTCTCCAACACCACAGTTCTTTGGTGTTCAGCTTTCTTTATAGTCCAACTCTTACATCCATACATGACTACTGGAAAAACCATAGCTTTGACTAGACGGACCTTTGTTGGCAAAGTAATGTCTCTGCTTTTTAATATGCTGTCTAGGTTGGTCATAACTTTTCTTCCAAGGAGCAAGCATCTTTTAATTTCATGGCTGCAGTCACCATCTGCAGTGATTTTAGCAAAAATGTCTGTCACATTTGTTTATCTTCTCTGATGAATGTAACAAAAAAAAAGTCCAATTTAAAAATGGACAGAGGTGGGGCTGGTGCAGGGGGATGACCCAGAGGGATGTTGTGGGGAGGGAGGTGGGAGGGGGGTTCATGTTTGGGATCGCATGTACACCCGTGGTGGATTCATGTCAATGTATGGCAAAACCAATACAGTATTGTAAAATAAAGTAAAAATAAAAATTAAAAAAAAAATGGACAGAGGATCTGAATAGACGTTTTTCCAAAGAAGACATAAAGATGGCCAACAGGTCCCTAAAAAGGTGCTCAACATCACTAATCTCAGAAATGCAAATCAAAACCACAATGAGATATCACTTCACACTTATTATCAAAATGACAATAAATAAGTTTTGGTGAGGATGTGGAAAAAAAGGAACACTGTTCATGGCTCTGCAAACTGGTGCAGCCACTATGGCAAGCATTATGGAGGTTCCTCAGAAGTTAAAAGTAAAGCTACTGTATGATCCAGCAATCCACTTCTGGACATTTATCCAAAGGAAACAAAAATGCCAACAAAGAAAGGTATCTGCACCACCATGTTCATTGTAGCATTATTTACAATTGCCAAGACATAGAAGAAACTTAGGTGTCATCTATTAGTGGATGAGTGAATTAGAAAATGTTATACAGGACTTGGTCTGGTGGTCCATTGGTTCAGACTCTGCATCCCCTCTGCAACCCAAAGCCTCATCAACGGTGATGAGGAAACAGGTCTATAAAATCATTTCTTTAATCTTTCCTATTCAGCTTCTTCCAAATGGGCAATTTGGGGATTCTCTCATCATAAGGGGGCCACCATTTAGCTGAAACAGAAAAAGGAGCATGCCTTAATCCACTAGAGTATGCTTAATGAAGCCTGCAAATTTCTCCCTCCCTTTCTTTCCTCTCCCCTTCTCCCTCTACTTCTCCTTGTTCCTTTCAAGCTCACTTTGAAAGTTGACCTGAATCTCTAGCAGAGGCCCTGAATCAGTCCAACCCAGAGCTTAGGGCCCAGAGATGCACCACAGCAATGATTTGCATTTCCACGTTATACTCAACATTGCTCACAAAGGCCAGCAATTCTGCCTTCTGCTGTGAAACACAGTTGTTGAGAAGACTTGACTTTAGCTTCAGAGAGACCTGCTCGGACACCTGTCTACCCTTCTCACCTATCATGTGACCTTAGGCAAATTGCTTAACCCCTCAGGTTCTTCATGGGGAGAGTGGGGTCAATGACAGTGGGTACCTCATAGGACTATTATGGAAATGGTGAGATAAAATATGAAAGTGCTTAGAACAGTGCCTGCCACATGGTCCATGCTCAATCAACCGTAGCTATAATGCTTGATGTGGAAACCACAAACCTCCAGTGAGAAGACACCCAACCTTGGTGAACTCCAAGAAACAGGAACCCTACCTCATGAAGCTTATATCTACAGTATCTGAAACACTTAAAACACTAGTTCCTGCCATAGAGGTAAAAGGACAGTATGTGGGCTAATTTCGAGTTAAGCACTCCTCGGAACTCAAACGTTCTACTGGCGATTTTTGTGGCCTGAGCAATACATGCAAAAACATAGGTGTCTGTGGCCAGTGAACTAAAATGTGAAACAATGACTACCCAGCAACAAGCCAGGAACACCTGCTGGTGTCTGTTAGATGCCACCATGTGGCACAAGCCTGTTGTTTCTTCCTGCATCATTTAGTAGATAAACTTTTTCATGTGACTAAAGATACTAGTTGTCATCACAACTTCCAAAAAAAGAAAAAAAAAGACTCCATGTTCCCAATGCAAGGGGCCCTGGTTCAATCCCTGATGAGGGAACTAGATGTGTGCTGCAACTAAGACCCAACACAGCTAAATTTAAAAAAATATGTTACACACACACACACACAAAATGTTACTCAGCCATAAAAAGAAGGAACTCTTGCTGTTTGTGACAACATAGATGGACTTTGAAGGCATTATGCTAATAAGTTACAAAAGAAAGACACATACCTTATTGTCTTACTTATATATCTTTCAAAGACATCACTTTGCTGACAAAGGTCCAACATAGTCAAAGCTATGGTCTCTCCAGTAGTCATGTACAGATGTGAAAGTTGGACCATAAAAAAAGCTGAGTGCTGAACAATTGATGCTTTCCAGTTGTGGTGCTGGAGAAGATCTTGAGAGTCCCTTGGACCACAGAGATCAAACCAGTCAATCCTAAAGGAAAGTAACCCTAGATACTCATTGGAAGGACTGATGCTGAAGCTTAAGCTCCAATACTTTGGGCGCTTGATGCAAGGTGCCAACTCATTGAAAAAGACCCTGATACTAGGAAAGATTGAGGGCAGGAGAGGGGGGTGACAGAGGACAAGGTGGTTAGATAGCATTGCTGACCAATTCAATGGACATGAACTTGAGCAAACGCCAGGAGATGGTGAGGGACAGGGAGGTCTGGCATGCTACAGTCCATGGGGTCAGAAAGAGTCAGACGCGATGTAGAGTCTGAACAACAACAACATTTCTAAAAGAAACAAAACAAAAAGTTGAACTCATAGAGAACAAATCAATGGTTGCCAGGGGCGGGATGTGGGGGATTGGTGAAATGGATGAAGGTGGTCAAAAGGGGCAAACTTCCAGTTAAAATGTCCTGGGAATATAATATACAGCATGGTAACTATGATTAATACTACTATATTGTGTATTTGAAAGTTGCTCAGGTAGTGGCAGTGGTTTAGTTGCTAAAGTCATGTCTAACTCTTGTAACCCCATGGACTTTAGCCCACCAGGCTCCTCTGTCCATGGGATTCTCCAGGAAAGAATACTGAAGTGGGTTGTCATTTTCTTCTCCAAAAGTTGCTAAGAGTAGATCTTAAAAGTTCTCAACATAAGAAAAAAAAATTTGTAATGATGTGTGGTAATGAATGTTAACTAGATTTATTATGGTGAGCATTTCACAATATATACAAGTATGATCCCTGGGTTTGGAAGATCTGGAGGAGGAAATGGCAGCCCACTCCAGGAAGATGTCCTGGAGGAAGAACTGGCAACCCACTCCAGTATTCTTGCCAGAAGAATGCTATGGACAGAGGAGCCTGGTAGGCTACAGTCCGTGGAGGCACAAAGAGTCAGAGATAACTGAGCATCTGAGCAGACCCCTACCATAGTCTGTCTTTGATTGAAGTGTGGGGTTTTATAAACTTTTAATGTCTTATTTGTCTGTTTATAAGTAATTTAGCAGTATTGAATCTGAGCAAGATTTTGGTTGTGTTAGGGAGTGGTAAGAGGCATCCTGCCCCAAGAATGAATTTGGCCCTATATTTTAAGGTTAAATCCTTCACTTGGTAAACACTTATTAAGCATGTTCAATATGCTGGGCCCACAGCATTGAATAAGATGGTAATCTGCCACACCATAATGGATATAGTAGGAGGAAAGACATTTTCATCAATAATGACTACACAATTTGTGGATTCATATGTAGTAGAAGTTAGTTAAGGACATTTTGAAGGTCTTCTCTGTCACTTTTTATTGAAGGAAAAGGTTCAGGAAGTATTGTAAATTGTACATTGAGTCATACTTTGGAAAATATGCAAATACCACTACTTACTATCTCTAGAGAACATTCTCCTTGGTCTGTTTCCTCATGAAAGATGGAGGTTTCATAGCGTGTTTAGGAGGATTAAATTAAGACAATGAATATAGTGTGTTTAACACAGTTCTTGGCACAGAATGAATAGTGTTAATATTATCCTTGCTTTGTGCTTTCGTCACAGAGAAGTATCTCGGAGATCTAAAGCTATTACTTGTAATTGTAGAGATTCCTTATGATGTCAACAAGTTGTTTCAAAAAAGAAAAAAGGAAAAATAGAAAAGACAAAATTTTAGTTTAATACATGTACTCAGCACTGTGGTAGAGGCCTCTATACTATATAAAATTAAGTCTAAATGCAGTTTTATAACTAGGTAATGTTCATCAGACATGACATCTGAGGGTATGAAATTCATCCAAGGAATATTAAAAGAAGGGGATTAAACATTCTCTAGGAGAAAAGGGGGGCTTTCCTGGTAGCTCAGCTGGTAAAGAATCCACCTGTAATTCAGGAGACTCTAGTTCAATTCCTGGGTTGAGAAGATCCCCTGGAGAAGGGATATGCTACCCACTCCAGTATTCTTGGGGTTCCATGGTGGCTCAGATGGTAAAGAATCCACTGCAATGTGGGAAACATGGGTTCGATCCCTGGGTTGGGAAGATCCCCTGGAGGAGGGCATGTTAACCCATACCAGTATTCTTGCCTGGAGAATCCCCATGGACAGAGGAGCCAGGCAGGCTACAGTTCACAGGGTCACAAAAAGTTGGACATGACTGAGCAACTAAGCATAGCACAATACAGGGGGAAAGGGCCACCCAAGATGGAGAGCTCATGGTGGAGAGTTCTGACAAAATGTGATCCATTTGAGAAAGGAATGGAAGCCACTTCAGCATTCTTGCCTTGAGAACCCCATGAACAGTATGAAGAGGCAAAAAAAAAATGACACTGAAAGGTGAACCCCTCAGGTCAGTAGGTATCCAATATGCTTACTGGAGAAGAGCAGAGAAATAGCTCCAGAAGGAATGAAGAGCCTGAGGCAAAGTGGAAACAGTGCCCAGTAGTGGATGTGTCTGGTGGTGAAAGTAAAGTCTCATGCTATAAAGAACAGTGTTTCATAGGAGCCTGGAATGTTAGGTCCATGAATCAAGGTAAATTGGAAGTGGTCAAACAGGAGATGGCAAGAGTGAACATCGATATTTTAGGAATCTGAACTAAAATGGACAGAAATGGGCAAATTTAATTCAGATGACCATTATATCTACTACTTGGACAAGAATCCCTTAGAAGAATGGAATAGCCCTCACAGTCTAAAATACAGTCCTTGAGTGCAATCTCAAAAACAACAGAATAATCTCAGTTCATTTCCAAAGCAAACCACTCAGTATCACAGTAATCCAAGTTTATGCCCCAACCACTAATGCCAAAGAAGCGGAAGTTAAATTGTTCTATGAAGACTACAAGACCTTCGAGAACTAACACCAATAAAAGATGTCCTTTTCATTACAGGGAAATGGAATGCGAAAGGAAGTCAGGAGATACCTGGAGTAACAGGTAAGTTTGGCCTTGGAGTACAAAATGAAGCAGGACAAAGGCTAACAGAGTTTTGCCAAGAGAACGTGTTGGTCATAGCAAACACCCACTTCCAACAACACAAGAGATGACTCTGTACATGGGCATCACCAGATGGTCAATATTACTATTAGATTGATTATATTCTTTGCAGCCAATGATGGAGAAGCCCTATACAGTCAGCAAAAACAAGACCGGGAGCTGACTGTGGCTCAGATCATAAACTCCTTATTGAGAAAATCAGGCTTACATTGAAGAATGTAGGGAAAACCACTAGGCCATTCAGGTATGACCTAAATCAAATCCCTTACAACTATGCAGTGGAAGTGACAAATAGAGTCAGGGATTAGATCTGATAGAGTACCTGAAGAACTATGGACGGAAGTTCATGACATTGTACAGGAGGCAGTGATCAAGACCAACCCCAAGAAAAAGATGCAAAAAGGCAAAATGGTTGTCTAAGGAGGCCTTGCAAATAGCTGAGAAAAGAAGAGAAGCTAAAGGCAAAGGAGAAGAGGAAAGGTATACCTATCTGAATGCAGAGTTCCAGAGAACAGCAAGGAGAGATAAGAAAGCCTTCCTCAGTAATCAATGCAAAGAAATAGAGGAACACAATAGAATCGGAAAGACTAGAGATCTCTTTAAGAAAATTAGAGATACCAAGGGAACATTTCATGCAAGATGGGCATGATAAAGGACAGAAATGGTATGGACCTAACAGAAGCAGAAGATATTAAGAAGAGGTGTCAAGAATACACAGAAGAACTATACAAAAAGAGGTCTTAATATCCCAGATGACCTCGATGTCATGATCACTCACCTAGAGCCAGACATCCTGGAGTGTGAAGTCAAGTGGGCCTTCGGAAGCATCACAACGAACAAAGCTAGTGGAGGTGATGGAATTCCAACTGAGCCACTTCAACTCCTAAAAGATGATGCTGTGAAAGTGCTGCACTCAGTATGCCAGCAAATTTGGTAAACTCAGCAGCGGCTGCAGAACTGGAAAAGGTCAGTTTTTATTCCAATCCCAAAGAAAAGCGATGTCAAAGAATGTTCAAACTACTGCACAAATGTACTCATTTCACATGCTAGTAGAATAATGCTCAGAATCCTTCAAGCTAGGCTTCAACAGAATGTGAACCAAGAGCTTCCAGATGTGCAAGCTGGATTTAGAAAAGCCAGAGGAACCAGAGATCAAATTGCCAACATCCGTTGGAGCGTAGAGAAAACTAGAGAATTCCAGAACAGAATCTACTTCTGTGTCATTTACTATGCTAAAGCCTTTGACTGCATAGATAACAACAAACAGTGAAAAATTCTTAAAGAGATGGGAATACTAGACCACCTTACCAGCTTCCTGAGAAACCTGTATGCAGGTCAAGTAGCAGCAGTTAGAACCAGACGTGGAATAATGAACTGGTTCGAAATTGGGAAAGGGGTATATCAGGGCTGTGTATTGTCACCCTGCTTATTTAACTTATATGCAGAGTACATCACGTGAAATGCCAGGCTGGTAGAAACAGAAGCTGAAATCAAGATTGCCAGGAAATATATTAATAACTTCAGATATGCAGATGAAACCGCCCTTATAGCTGAAAGTGAGGAATTAAAGAGCCTCTTGATGAAGGTGAAAGAGGAGAGTGAAAAGCTGCCTTAAAACTCAACATTCAAAAAAAAAAAAGATCATGCATCCAGTTCCATCATTTCATGGCAAATAGATGGGGAAACAATAGAAACAGTGACAAACGTTATTTTCTTGGGCTCCAAAATCACTGCAGACGGTGACTGCAGCCATGAAATTAGAAACACTGGTTCCTTGGAAGGAAAGCAGTGACAAACCTAGACAGCATATTAAAAAGCAGAGACACTTAAGTCAAAGCTGTGGTTTTTCCAGTAGTCATGTACAGATGTGAGAGGTGGACAATAAAAAAGGCTGAGCGCCAAAGAATTGAACTGTGGTGTTGGAGAAGGCTCTTCAGAGTCCCTTGGACTGCAAGGAAATCAAACCAGTCAATCCTAAAGGAAATCAACCCTGAATATTCACTGCAAGGACTGATGCTGAAGCTGAAGCTGAAGCTCCAGTGCTTTGGCCACCTGATGTGAAGAACTGACTCATTAGAAAAGACCCTGATGCTGGGAAAGATTGAAGGGAGGAGGAGAAGGGGACAACAGAGGATGAGATGGTTGGATGGCATCACCGACTCAGTGGACATGAGTTTGAGCTAACTTGAGGAGATGGTGAAGGACAGGGAAGCCTGGTGTGCTGTAGCCCCTTGGGTCATAAAGAGTCAGACACGGCTGACTGACTGAACAACAGCAAGGAGAAAAATATTTTAGTTAAAAAGGGAATATGGCCAGGGACTTCCCTGGTGATTCAGTGACTAAGACTTGGTACTTCAGATGCAAGGGACATAGGTTCAAGAATTCAGTCAGTGATGAGGGAACTAAAATCCTGTATGCTGCTAAGTGCAGTTAAAAAAAAAAACTAAAGAATAAAAACTGGACGAAAAAGAAACTGTTTTTTACTCTTGGATCCATTTGATTTTTTCACTTTAAGTCCACATATGCTTCTATAAGAGTGATCCTTGTAATAAAGAGTTAAAGAAAAGGAATAAAAAATGGAAACAACAAAAAAAGGGGAGTATGGCTATAAAAAGGACCTGGAGATCCTGGGAAATAATGAATTGAGTATGTAATATATCAGTGTTTAAACATCTTCCCAGGTGGTGCAGTGGTAAAGAATCCACCTGCCAATGCAGGAGACAGAGGAGACGTGGATTTGATTCCTGGGTGGGGAAGATGCCCTGGAGTAGGAAATGGCAACCTACTCTAGTATTCTTGCCTAGAAAATTCCATGGACAGAGGGGCCTGGTGGATTACAGTGCATGAGGTCACAAAGAGCTGGACACGACTGAGCATACTCACCAACATCTGCCAAAACTGAAAAGTTAAATGACTGAAACACTAGCCCCTTGACCCTGGGTTGATTAGGGTCTTTTGACTTACTGGATATAGTCCACCCACAGAGTCCCAGAAGAAAATAGACTCAATAAATATACCGCATGGAATCTGAAGAGATATCTAATCTGAATAGGGTTTTATTTTTTGTTTTAAAAAACTCATTTCTTGAATGAACATTTATAAAAGGCCAAATTAGAACAATGAGTCACATAAATAGTTGTTCTTGTATAGTAGGTAGCTGTTGCTTGAAAATCCAAGTGATAATAGTAAATGCAGGTATAAATAGTGGTATATGTCAAACAACTTTGATGAAAGATGGAATTTCCTGAAAAAGATTCTGGTACCTGGAAAAATTAGCCCAATACAAGGATGTTGATGTCAATAGATGCATGTGAAGAGTTCAAATTTAAATGTGGAAAAGCGGTAAGTTATTTAATATATAATTAAAACCATAAAACCTTAATGACTAAAGTGATGAAAGTGACAGAATCCCTCCTCCTACAGTAGTATATTTTTATAGAGTATATAATCGTAGTCAGAGCCACTGAGTTATCAATTCCCACTTCACCTTTGCTTCAGTGAACCTGTCATTCCCACTCAGCGCTTGAGGTGTTTGACATATTATGCTTCTTTCTCCCATTGCTTGTCTTATGGCTCTGATTCTTCCTCTTCCTCCTCTTCCTCTTCTTCCTCCTCTTCCTCCTCTTCCTCCTCAGCCTCCTCAGCCTCCTCAGCCTCCTCTTCTGGAGGCTTTGCTTCCGGAGGCTTCACTTCCGGAGGCTTTGCTTCTGGAGGCTTCTCTTCTGGGACAGCTGGTTCCTCTTTTGGTTCAGCAGCTGCTCCTTTGTCCGCTTTACAAAACATGCAGATACAACAAATTATAAATAGTAATAATAACGTACAAAGTATTGCAACTAATGGGATTATTGTTCCTAAGACGTCTTTGGCACCGTCCCCTTCGTCAGAGGTAGTATTTCCTTGTCCACCTCCCTCTGGTTTGGGATTATCTGAACCAGGGTAGCCACTGTCCACACTACCACCAGGTCCTGGGTTTTTGCAGTCAGGAGGGGAAAAACCATCATCACAATGGCAGTTCTTTTTATTGTTGCAAACTCCTTTCTGGTTACACTGTACCTTTACATCACAATCGTACCCAAGAACACTGACATCTGAGCAGGTGAAGTCCATGCAGACTTTCCCTGGGGCACAAATATTGCCCTCCCTTGTATCTCCAGAATCAGGGACATCCTTAACACTATACTTATCCATGGACCAGCAGAAGTCATCTTTATAATGAGTCTGCAACAATGTATAATTGACTTGGGTCTCTGGTAACTCTTGAACATTTGTACATATCATTTTCCCACAAAATACATTATCGTTTTCACATTTAGTATATGCTGAGCCACTCTCACTGGGAATACCACAGTTTCCAAATCTGTTCCCTTTACCATTAAATGACCGAAAACATTCTTCTGAAGCAGCTTTTGCAGGAAACCCAAAAATTTCAGAACACTGAGCATCAGAAGACATGCATACACCCTTAACACAATAGTAACCACCCATACATCCTGAACCATCTTGCTTGTAGGTGTCCGGGGGACACTCCCCAGAGGTACCAAGACAAAATTCTGGAAGGTCACATTCTCCTGAAGCAGGACGGCAGCTACGTCCAGTTCGTTCATACTGGCATGTAGCATTACAGCAGGGTCCAGGATTACACAATGCAGTCGACTTCAGTCTACATGTGTCATCACAACATTGGTCAAAGGCACAAACAGTACCACAGTCACACTGCTCATCTCCTTCTACGATGCCATTGCCACAGGTGGAATCCCTCCGTAAGCGGCTTTTGTGCCCAGGCTTGTTAAACAGGCAGGCCCCCTTGTGTTCCCAGAGGAACTGGTGGAAGAAGTCAGAGCTGCAGTTGCTGAAGCCACTTTCTTTAGTGATGTTTTCATGCATGAGGCAGAAGGGCCTGTCTTTACAAATGCAGGCCGAATGGTCGTGCCGAATACCCAAGTTGTGTCCAAGCTCGTGGACCATGAGTGCTGCAAACAGGAGGACATCCTCGTGGTGGAAAGATTCCACGGCTGCTGCAAAATCACTGGAGCAGGCACCACTGAGAAATGCCTGCCCCGTATCCTCTTTAGGATGCTGTCCCACGATCATGTGGGCAACATCATGCTTGACACGATGGAAGAGGTTCTCTTGTCTCCAGCTGTTGAAATTCCTGAGTGCAACTTGCAGGTCCACGGGGACCTCTGTGAGGTCCCCCTCAGTCCAGATCTCCATTCCGGCCAGCACCACCTCTGTGTTTATTCCCCTTGTGAAGCTGTTGGCCAGAGCGATGATGTCCATTACTCTCTGGACTGTCTGCTTGACGTCACTGCCCCACATTTGGAACCGCTGGTTGTTGACCACGACAAACATCTCCACGTACTTGATATGTGACCACAAGTCGGACGGCACCTGCCAGCTGTGAGCCTTGCCGCTCTCCGGTCGCCGGCTGGTGGACGCCACTTGGCTGTCTTTGGACGTGACGCCACAGGAGACGCGAGCTTCGTGGGCCATGGCGTACAACACGTGTTCAAACCGTTTGGAAGAGTGCACGGGCTCAACGCCATAGGACTTTTCCTCCTTAATCAGGAGGCCCCTGAGGCCTGAACAGGTGTTGACAGAAACGAAAGAACCTGGGACTCCTTCTATGTAGCCTTCATAGTGACAGTCCTGCGAGACGGGAGGCATTTCTTGCCCCAGGATGCCATTGTGGTAGCTGAAGACCGGGAAGTTATCCACAAAATAGTCTCTCTTCACCGTCAGGTGAATCAGCTGCCTCTGGCCCTGCATAAATAGCACGTAGGAGAGCTTTTCCACTTGGTCTTCCCTTCCTTCCACTGTCAGACTCTTGGGAATGACTATTTCATAGGAAGAGTGATGTAGTGAGCCCAGGTCACCGTACAGGCTTGGCAGAGAAATCAGTACCAAGAACAACAGGATCCCCAACCCGGCACATGAAAGTCCTGGCACCGGGGCCAGCCTCAAGCCCTTCGTGTGAGGAGCCCAGGTTTGAAGCGCTCTCATAGCCTCAGACATAGCCACTTGCCTTTTCCACAGAGAAGGCAGTATAGAGGCAGAGTCTCTCACAGACGCTGCCACTGACACGGCCCTAGTGAATCAGTTGATGATGCAGGGCTTGTGTCCAGCAGCAGCAGCAGCTCTCCCTGACACACAGACCCTCTGTCACAGGTACTCACTTCAGATCTATGCTGGCTGCACGAAGGATGGCTCTTGCCTGCCTCTCTGAGGTCAGCCTCTGGCTGTGTCCTTTCTAGTCTTTTGGATCTCTCTGTTACGCTTCAGATAGTCTTTTCTGTGTGACTTCCCTCCACAGCCTCAACTCCAGTGCTCCTTGGTTAAGGTCTTCCTGACATTAGGAAGAGCTGTAATCATGAAGAGGGACTTCAGACTCTAACATGCAAGACTGTACCTTGAGAAAGGAAACAAGACCTCCATGCCTTTCTCAACTGTACCGCATGGAACACCCCTCCCCCACTCCTCCCATCGTCCGTTGCTCAGCTGACTCCTAATGTTCTAGACCAGGAGGCTTGGACGTCTTCAGTGGGCACACTCCATTGCCCATGTCCTCTCTCCTAAAGCTCTTGTTCTCTATCACATGTAACTGGATATAACATGGCATTATAGATGCAATGCACAACAGACCAATCTGTTAGATAAAGCCAGTGTGGTACCTGCCTGTGCCCCCAGATATGTAAGCCCCAGTGTGGTGGTCACCCGTAGGACAAATGACATTCCCTACTTTTAAAAAACATCATCAGAATTCAGTTTCTCAAGTTCTATTTATAACACAGTGTATTATTTATAGCACTAAAAGTGTGTATGGGAGATGCCAACAGAGCATTCTCCCCTTTTTTGCACGTTATCATGGGAACCTTGGTTGGTAAGTATCTCCAGACCTATTACCGTTCTTGGGCTGGTCCTGACATAGCAGTACCTTAAGACCATGCCTGTTGAAGACTGCTGCTGCTGCTGCTGCTAAGTCGCTTCAGTCATGTCTGACTCTGCTGCTGCTGCTGCTAGGTCGCTTCAGTGGTGTCCGACTCTGCGACCCCATAGATGGCAGCCCACCAGGTTCCCCCATCCCTGGGATTCTCTAGGCAAGAATACTGGAGTGGGTTGCCATTTCCTTCTCCATTGCGTGAAAGTGAAAAGTCAAAGTGAAGTCGCTCAGTCGTGTCTGATTGTTAGCAACCCCATGGACTGCAGCCTACCAGGCTCCTCCGTCCATGGGATTTTCCAGTCAAGATTACCGGAGTGGGGTGCTATCGCCTTGTCTGCTATTGAAGACTAGGAATCCTGTGTGTTCAGTGGCCACTTCTGTGTGTTCCTCCTTATACACTCTCCCAGGTCTAGAAGAGTGCTTGTCCAAGAGGAGACAAGCAAGAATTATTGAATGAATAGATAGCTCCCAGGTATGGTTGCTGTGGTGTCTCATTTGCTGTATCTTCTGTGTTTCTACTTGGCTTCATGCCTGCCCTGAATATCTGTAAATGTCTTCAGAAAAACCCACGAAAACCATGCTGGCACAGACATGATCTCAAAATGTACTTCTTTCTACATTTCACTCTCAGTCTCCTAATTTCTTCTGGCTTCATATTTCACTGAGAAAAATATTAATAGAAGCAGCCAAAAGAATACCTCCACATACAAACACTAGCTGAGTCCACCACCTGCATCTAAATATTCCCCCCACTATCATGAATAAATTGTCCTTGCTCCAGTCTAAGACCAATCCTTTTACTTGTGTGTGGGGTGTCCTTCCCTTTTAATTTCTCATGGACTTCACTTTTAGACTTCTCCCTTCTCTCTTTTATATCTTCGGCATCTGTTTGTCTGCTGGATCCAGTCTTTCTATTTGCTGTAATTTCTCACCTTTATAAAACCATCCCTCTCAGCCCACATGACCTTCCAGTCACCAGGTAGTTTCTCCTTTTCTGTTTTACAGAGAAATTCTTTGAAAGAGTGTGGAGGCATTCTGTTCTAATTTGTATCACTCCTTTATTTTGTGAAGTTTTTAATTTTGACTCCTAACTCAGTCACAAAATATGCATAAAACATAAATGTGCTTTTCAGTGAATTAGTGGAATGAAAACCAGCCAGACACAAAAGGACAAACATCGTGTGATCTCACATATATGAAATTCCACAAATAAGAGACATGCAGAATAGATGTTACTTGCGGTGGGGTAATAGAGGAATGCTGAGTTCTTGTCTGATGGGTTCAGACTTTCAGTTTGGGATGATGAAAAGTTCTGGAAGTGGATATTGATGATGGTTGCACAACAGTATGAGTGAACTTAATGCCAATGAACTGTACACTTAAAAATGGTTAAGATGGTTGTTTAATGTTGTGTGTATTTTACTGAAAAAGAGATAAATAGGAAAGGAGGGAGAAAAGGAGAGAAAAATAGCTGTGTAAGTACAGCTCTGGTGAGGTGATCTGTTTAATCTTCATAGAAGTCATCTATGTGCCATTGCCAATCACATGCCTTCCTGCTTCAGTGGTATCATTATCTTGTCTTTATGGTAACTACTACTTCACCTTCTTGATTGTTTTTGCTTTCTAAATGTGTGCTTCCCCAAATTATGTTATTTTAGTTTAGTTATCTTTTAATAACAGCTTTATTGAGATATAAAGTCATATACCAGAATACTCATCCTTCAAATTGTACTATTGAGAGATTTGTAGTGTGTTCAGGAAGGTATGCGGTCATCATCACAAGCAATTTTAGAACATTTTCCTCATTCTAAAACAAAACTCTCCTGTTCATTCATAGTCACTCTCCATTCTTAGCTCCCTCCAGCCCCTGATTACCACTACTCCCTTTTCTGTCTCTATGATTTTTGTCTATTCTGGACAGTTCATAGCAATGGAATCCTGTATTATAGTTGTAGTCTTCTGTGACTGGCTTATTTCACCTGTTTTTCTGCATCATCACTGGAATTTGTTATTTGCCGTTTTGATTGCAGTGATCCTAGTGGAAGTAAAGGGGGTATCTTATTGTAGTTGTGATTTGCACTTCCTTAATAGTTAGTGGTATTGCACAGTTTTTCATATTCTTACTACTCATTTATATATTCATTGGAGAAGTGTCTAGTCACATCATTTGCCTTTTTTAAACAGGGTGTCTTTTTCTTATTGAGTTGTAACAGTTCTTAATATTTCTTGGGGTTAGTCTCCCATCAAGTATACAAGTTGTAAATATTTTGTCCCATTCTGTGGGCTTTTTCATTTTCTCAATGGTTATCTCTTAGAGTAGAAAATTATTTCACCTTTCTCTCTGATTTTTTTATTCTGTTAAAACATTCAGAACATAAAACATATCATCTTAATCATTTTTAAGTATATACTTCAGTGGTATTTAGTACTATTAACTGTTGTGCTAGCATTACCACTGTCCATCTCCAGGACTGTTTTTTTTTAATTAATTATTTTTATTTTTACTTTATTTTACTTTACAATACTGTATTGGTTTTTCCATACATTGACATGAATCCACCACGGGTGTATACAAGCTCCCAATCCTGAATACCCCTCCCACCTCCCACCCCATATCATCTCTCTGGATCATCCCCATGCACCAGCCCCAAGCATCCTGTATGCTGTATCGAACATAGACTGGCTCTTCGTTTCTTACATGATAGTATACATGTTTCAATGCCATTCTCCCAAATCATCCCACCCTCGCCCTCTCCCTCAGAGTCCAAAAGTCCGTTCTATACATCTGTGTCTCTTTTGCTGTCTCGCATACAGGGTCATCATTACCATCTTTCTAAATTCTGTATATATGTGTCAGTATACTGTATTGGTGTTTTTCTTTCTGGCTTACTTCACTCTGTATAATCGGCTCCAGTTTCATCCATCTCATTAGAACTGATTCAAATGTATTCTTTTTAATGGCTGAGTAATACTCCATTGTGTATATGTACCACAGCTTTCTTTCTTTCTTTTTTTTATTTTTACTTTATTTTATTTTACAATACTGTATTGGTTTTGCCATACATTGACATGAATCCACCACAGGTGTATATGTGTTCCCAAACATGAACCCCCCTCCCACCTCCCTCCCCATAACATCTCTCTGGGTCATCACCGTGCACCAGCCCCAAGCATGCTGTATCCTATGTCGGACATAGACTGGCGATTCGATTCTTACATGATAGTATACATGTTACAATGCCATTCTCCCAAATCATCCCACCCTCTCCCTCTCCCTCTGAGTTCAAAAGTCCGTAATACACATCTGTGTCTTTTTTGCTGTCTTCCATACAGGGTCGTCATTGCCATCTTTCTAAATTCCATATATATGTGTTAGTATACTGTATTGGTGTTTTTCTTTCTGGCTTCACTCTGTATAATCGGCTCTAGTTTCATCCATCTCATCAGAACTGATTCAAATGTATTCTTTTTAATGGCTGAGTAATACTCCATTGTGTATATGTACCACAGCTTTCTTATCCATTCATCTGCTGATGGACATCTAGGTTGTTTCCCTGTCCTGGCTATTATAAACAGTGCTGCGATGAACATTGGGGTACATGTGTCTCTTTCAATTCTGGTTTCCTCGGTGTGTATGCCCAGCAGTGGGATTGCTGGGTCATAAGGCAGCTCTATTTGCAATTTTTTAAGGAATCTCCACACTGTTCTCCATAGTGGCTGTACTAGTTTGCATTCCCACCAACAGTGTAAGAGAGTTCCCTTTTCTCCACATCCTCTCCAGCATTGCTTGTAGACTTTTGGATCACAGCCATTCTGACTGGTGTGAAATGGTACCTCATTGTGGTCTTGATTTGCATTTCTCTGATAATGAGTGATGTTGAGCATCTTTTCATGTGTTTGTTAGCCATCCGTATGTCTTCTTTGGAGAAATGCCTATTTAGTTCTTTGGCCCATTTTTTGATTGGGTCGTTTATTTTTTTGGAGTTGAGCTGCATAAGTTCATTGTATATTTTTGAGATTAGTTGTTTGTCAGTTGCTTCATTTGCTATTGTTTTCTCCCATTCAGAAGGCTGTCTTTTCACCTTACTTATAGTTTCCTTTGTTGTGCAGAAGCTTTTAATTTTAATTAGATCCCATTTGTTTATTTTTGCTTTTATTTCCAGTATTCTGGGAGGTGGATCATAGAGGATCCTGCTGTGATTTATGTCGGAGAGTGTTTTGCCAATGTTCTCCTCTAGGAGTTTTATAGTTTCTGGTCTTAACGTTTAGATCTTTAATCCATTTTGAGTTTATTTTTGTGTGTGGTGTTAGAAATTGATCTAGTTTCATTCTTTTACAAGTGGTTGACCATTTTTCCCAGCACCACTTGTTAAAGAGATTGTCTTTACTCCATTGTATATTCTTGCCTCCTTTGTCGAAGATAAGGTGTCCATAGGTGTGTGGATTTATCTCTGGGCTTTCTATTTTGTTCCATTGTTCTATATTTCTATCTTTGTGCCAGTACCATACTGTCTTAATGACTGTGGTTTTGTAGTAGAGCCTGAGGTCAGGCAGGTTGATTCCTCCAGTTCCCTTCTTCTTTCTCAAGATTGCTTTGGCTATTCGAGGTTTTTTGTATTTCCATACAAATCTTGAAATTATTTGTTCTAGTTCTGTGAAAAATACCACTGGTAGCTTGATAGGGATTGCATTGAATCTGTAGATTGCTTTGGGTAGTATGCTCATTTTCACTATATTGATTCTTCTGATCCATGAACATGGTATATTTCTCCATCTATTAGTGTCCTCTTTGATTTCTTTCATCAGTGTTTCATAGTTTTTGATATATAGGTCTTTAGTTTCTTTAGGTAGGTATATTCCTAAGTATTTTATTCTTTTCATTGCAATGGTGAATGGAATTGTTTCCTTAATTTCTTTTTCTACTTTCTCATTATTAGTGTATAGGAATGCAAGGGATTTCTGAGTGTTGATTTTATATCCTACAACTTTACTATGTTCATTGATTAGCTCTAGTAATTTTCTGGTGGAGTCTTTAGGGTTTTCTATGTAGAGGATCATGTCATCTGCAAACAGTGAGAGTTTTACTTCTTCTTTTCCAATTTGGATTCCTTTTATTTCTTTTTCTGCTCTGATTGCTGTGGCCAAAACTTCCAGGACCATGTTGAATAGTAGCGGTGAAAGTGGGCACCCTTGTCTTGTTCCTGACTTTAGGGGAAATGCTTTCAATTTTTCACCGTTGAGGATAATGTTTGCTGTGGGTTTGTCTTATATAGCTTTTATTATGTTGCGGTATGTTCCTTCTATTCCTGCTTTCTGAAGAGTTTTTATCATAAATGGATGTTGAATTTTGTCAAAGGCCTTCTCTGCATCTATTGAGATAATCATATGGCTTTTATTTTTCAATTTGTTACTGTAGTGAATTACATTGATTGATTTGCGGATATTGAAGAATCCTTGCATCCCTGGGATAAAGCCCACTTGGTCATGGTGTATGATCTTTTTAATGTGTTGTTGGATTCTGATTGCTAGAATTTTGTTGAGGATTTTTGCATCTATGTTCATCAGTGATATTGGCCTGTAGTTTTCTTTTTTTGTGGCATCTTTGTCAGGTTTTGGTATTAGGGTGATGGTGGCCTCATAGAATGAGCTTGGAAGTTTACCTTCCTCTGCAATTTTCTGGAAGAGTTTCAGTAGGATAGGTGTTAGCTCTTCTCAGAATTTTTGGTACAATTCAGCTGTGAAGCCGTCTGGACCTGGGCTTTTGTTTGCTGGAAGATTTCTGATTACAGTTTCAATTTCCATGCTTGTGATGGGTCTGTTAAGATTTTCTATTTCTTCCTGGTTCAGTTTTGGAAAGTTGTACTTTTCTAAGAATTTGTCCATTTCTTCCACGTTGTCCATTTTATTGGCATATAATTGCTGATAGTAGTCTCTTATGATCCTTTGTATTTCTGTGTTGTCTGTTGTGATCTGTCCATTTTCATTTCTAATTTTATTGATTTGATTTTTCTCTCTTTATTTCTTGATGAGTCTAGCTAATGGTTTGTCAATTTTATTTATCCTTTCAAAGAACCAGCTTTTTGCTTTGTTGATTTTTGCTATGGTCTCTTTTGTTTCTTTTGCATTTATTTCTGCCCTAATTTTTAAGATTTCTTTCCTTCTACTAACTCTGGGGTTCTCCATTTCTTCCTTTTCTAGTTGCTTTAAGTGTAGAGTTAGGTTATTTATTTGACTTTTTTCTTGTTTCTTGAGGTATGCCTGTATTGCTATGAACTTTCCTCTAAGCACTGCCTTTATAGTGTCCCACAGGTTTGGGGTTGTTGTGTTTTCATTTTCATTCGTTTCTATGCATAGTTTGATTTCTTTTTTGATTTCTTCTGTGATTTGTTGGTTATTCAGAAGCGTGTTGTTCAGCCTCCATATGTCGGGATTTTTAATAGTTTTTCTCCTGTAATTGAGGTCTAATCTTAGTGCATTATGGTCAGAAAAGATGCTTGGAATGATTTCGATTTTTTTGAATTTATCAAGGTTAGATGTATGGCCCAGGATGTGATCTATCCTGGAAACGTTTCCGTGAGCACTTGAGAAAAAGGTGAAATTCATTGTTTTGGGGTGAAATGTCCTATAGGTATCAATTAGGTCTAACTGGCCTATTGTATCACTTAAAGTTTGTGTTTCTTTGTTAATTTTCTGTTTAGTTGATCTGTCCATAGGTGTGAGTGGGGTATTAAAGTCTCCCACTATTATTGTGTTATTGTTAATTTCCCCTTTCATGCTTGTTAGCATTTGTCTTACATATTGCGGTGCTCCTATGTTGGGTGCATATATATTTATAATTGTTATATCTTCTTCTTGGATTGATCCTTTGATCATTATGTAGTGGCCTTCTTTGTCTCTTTTCACAGCCTTTGTTTTAAAGTCTATTTTATCGGAGATGAGTATTGCTACTCCTGCTTTCTTTTGGTCTCTATTTGGGTGGAATATCTTTTTCCGGCCCTTCACTTTCAGTCTGTATGTGTCCGTTGTTTTGAGATGGGTCTCTTGTAGGCAGCATATATAGGGATCTTGTTTTTGTATCCATTCAGCCAGTCTTTGACTTTTGGTTGGGGCATTCAACCCATTTATGTCTAAGGTAATTATTGATAAGTGTGGTCCCGTTGCCATTTACTTTATTGTTTTGGGTTTGGGTTTATAAGCCCTTTTTGTGTTTCCTGTCTAGAGAATATCCTTTAGTATTTGTTGGAGAGCTGGTTTGGTGGTGCTGAATTCTCTCAGCTTTTGCTTGTCTGGAAAGCTTTTTATTTCTCATTCATATTTGAATGAGATCCTTGCTGGGTACAGTAATCTGGGCTGTAGGTTATTTTCTTTCATCACTTTAAGTATGTCTTGCCATTCCCTCCTGGCCTGAAGAGTTTCTTTTGAAAGATCTGCAGTTATCCTTATGGGAATCCCCTTGTGTTATTTGTTGTTTTTCCCTTGCGGCTTTTAATATTTGTTCTTTGTGTTTGGTCTTTGTTAATTTGATTAATATATGTCTTGGGGTGTTTCACCTTGGGTTTATCCTGTTTGGAACTCTCTGGGTTTCTTGGACTTGGGTGATTATTTCCTTCCCCATTTTAGGGAAGTTTTCAACTATTATCTCCTCAAGAATTTTCTCATGGTCTTTCTTTTTGTCTTCTTCTTCTGGGACTCCTATAATTCGAATGTTGGAGAGTTTCATATTGTCCTGGAGGTCTCTGAAGTTGTCCTCATTTCTTTTAATTCGTTTTTCTTTTTTCCTCTCTGATTCATTTATTTCTACCATTCTATCTTCTATTTCACTAATCCTATCTTCCGCCTCCGTTATTCTACTATTTGTTGCCTCCAGAGTGTTTCTGATCTCATTTATTGCATTATTCATTATATATTGACTCTTTTTTATTTCTTCTAGGTCCTTGTTAAACCTTTCTTGCATCTTCTCAATCCTTGTCTCCAGGCTATTTATCTGTGATTCCATTTTGATTTCAAGATTTTGGATCATTTTCCCTATCAATATTTGGAATTCTTTCTCAGGTAGATTCCCTATCTCTTCCACTTTGGTTTGGTTTGGTAGGCATTTCTCCTGTTCCTTTACCTGCTGGGTATTCCTCTGTCTCTTCATCTTGGTTATATTGCTGCGTTTGGGGTGGCCTTTCTATATTCTGGGAATTTGTGGAGTTCTCTTTATTATGGGGTTTCCTCACTGTGGGTGGGGTTGTATCAGTGGCTTGTCAAGGTTTCTTGGTTAGGGAGGCTTGTGTTGGAGTTCTGGTGGGTGGAGCTGGATTTCTTCTCTCTGGAGTGCTATGAATTGTCCAGTAATGGGTTGTGAGACATCAATGGTTTTGGAGTAGTTTTGAGCTGCCTGCATATTGAAGCTTAGGGGTGTGTTCCTGTGTTACTGGAGAATTTGCGTGGTATGTCTTGCTCTGGAACTTGTTGGCCCTTGGGTGGTGCTTGGTTTCAGTGTAGATATGGAGGCGTTTGATGAGCTCCTATTGATTAATGTTCCCTGGATTCAGGATTTCTCTGATGTTCTTAGGATTTGGACTTAAGCCTCCTGTTTCTGGTTTTCAGTTTTATTTTTACCCTAGCCTCAGGACTTCTCCATCTATACAGCACTGATGATAAAGCATCTAGGTTAAAGATGAAAGGTTTCTCCACATTGAGGGTCACCCATAGAGGTTCACTGAGTTACACAGAGAAGAGAAGAGGGAGGGGGTAGTTAGAGGTGACTGGAATGAGATGAGGTGGGATCAAAAGAAGAGACAGCAAGCT